>NC_135526.1:6300000-6622500 GCF_051989575.1 Stigmatopora nigra
AATGCAAAATGACAGATGTGCCTAATTGGCAATCACCAGGACAGGTCACATAGGTTGAAAAAGGCCAAAGACCAAAACCTGACAGAACCCATAGGTTCCAAACCTAGTCTGAACTCCAACTTCTTATGCAAGTCATTGAGTGATATTTTCCAAATTTCCAGCGGGCCATAGGTTGGGCACCCCATGTTTTATGACATAGCCCTTCCTGGAAGCTGCTCCCTCTGCCATAAACAAAAGCATAGATGGCGGTGATAGCGATGCACGAACGGGAAGACGAGATCTTTTGCTTTTGTTGACTTAACAGTTGTGTAATATGGGCTGCCCGAGTCATGGAACTGTTCTTGTGTCTGTGTGCTGAACACTTGTGCCCTCCGGCCCTGAACTCGACAACAACAGCAACAACCTCTGGCTCCTCCAGGTCTCTCTCTCTCTTTCTCCTCCTCTCCCTCTCTCTCTATTTCTCTATTTCTCTCCCCCTTTTCTCCACCACTCTCTTGGCCTCTCCCACCCTTCAAAGTGGTGTTTTGTACACTTTCACTCCTCTACCTTCTCTCCCTCCGTCTCCGTCCCTCCCTTTCTGTGTGTTGTAGCCCCCCTCTTTCACTTGTCTTCCTTGTTTTGCTCACTCTGATATGGCGTGTCCCCGCCATGCGTTTGACTGTCCCTCTCTCTTTCTGTGGTCCCTGCAGTGCGTGCCCCATGGGAAGATGAAGAAGACCCCTCGTCGCCTGGAGGTAAGACCACCTCTACCTTTTGACCCTGCACAAGAAGTTGCGCACACCGTTGCGGACTTGCGTCTGCGCGTCAGCGTGTGACGCAGCTCTTAGAAAAAAAGCTTGGCGGGGGATGTCGGTGGACGCTTTGGACGGAGGTCTCGGCGTGGATTTGTCCATGCGTCCAGAGCAGGGGGGGGGCACGCATGGGTGTTGTTTTGACAAGCAGTCCTGGAACAATCGCACTCGCTGACCCCTCCGACTGCATGCGCGCCAGGATAAAATGACTCTGGCGCCCGCCCCCTCCCAGAAATCTCTCCCTCCCATACTTCTCCCCCTTTTGTCACCCACTCACCCTCCTTTTTCTGTCTTCAATCTTTACCCCGCATCTCTTGAGGGTTTTTTTGGACTGTGCAGAATGGTCGATTAGATCAGCGGGCAGAGACAGATGCTCGCCTTCGCTGCTTTGTATCCATCTGTCATCAGAGCTGTCACGTAGCCCTCGTTTGGGACCTGGACTCGAACCAGGATGTGCAATGCCCGCCGCAGTTTGTTCTGTTTACAAAGCTCGACTAATACACTCCCACTTTGAGAGCAGACTTTGAGGAAAATGTCGCCGTCTAGTGGATGCAGTCTAGGTCTGCAAGGGGTTGGTGTCATTGGGTTCATGATGGAACTCTGTGCTCCTTGCTGAGGCTGCTCTTGAGCATTTTTTTTAGGGATTGGATTGTTGAAGCGTTTTTTTTTGTTTGATCCTGCAGCATTTGGGTTGTGTGGTAGATTGACGTCAACTTGGATCAGTCTTTCCTTGGAATTGTTGCACATTTGGATTTGGTAAGATTTAAAGGGGTGTCAAAATTGATGGTCGACAAATATAGGGCTTGTTTTTTTTTTTTAACCAAAACAGTCCTAATTTTAGAAATTTCTAATAACAATTTATTTGCATGTATTTTTTATTTAGAATTTCAATGAAACAAACTAAACACATACAATATTTGTGTTCATCTACTCTTTAATTTGCATTTTTTTCCTTTGAAGATGTTAGTGTTATTTTTTATAAAGATGTTAGTGTTATTTTTGTTCTGAAAAAAATGCCAATGTTCTCTTCGGGGTTTTTTATTCAGCATTTTATCTTTTCAAAGGACAAAAACAAAACATTAGCTCCTTTCTTTCGCCTATATGCTACAGTCAAGTAGCCTCGATCAAAGACGACAGAAGTTTTATTGAAATTGTATTTTAGACAGCAAAATGAAAACTAAGTGCGTGAATAGAATTGTTTTTTTGTTTAATAACTGATTAGGAATGAAGCTTTTGCTGTTCGCTTTTTAAAATATGACTTGTATTTCATAAACCATATTCATCACGCATTATAATCTACGTAACGACATTACACTTGTTGCGAATCAAACGTTAAATGATCAGTAGAGGGTAGCAGAGACTCTTAAATAGGTTTTGCAAAACGGAAAAAGGGCTGCAATCACCATGGCGACTTGATGTATGACAGCTAGAATGCAACAATATTATATCAAGTCACTGAGTTAAATTGAAAAGCCAAGTAAAATGGCTGAGCATAAAATTGGGCACACCGCAGTGTTGGCATAAAAAACATTTTGATCAAATTACGACCTTGAAAAGTACAAGCGCAGAGCTATTGGATACACCTATTACACAACCCCACATTATCACTCATCTTCAATAAGATTATTTTTTTTCCATTGGAGCAGTAGTAGACCACAGAAACACACTTGTATGTTTTCATATTTCTACTGCCCTTTAAATAGTTTATGCACCATGGAAAAACTATTTTTTAACTCTTTACTCATTTTCTTAAATGTTAGAAGTATTTACATTTGAGGTGGGTCATTTTCAGAAACTCGTGATTTAAAAAGATGTTGATTTGTATCGATTTCAATGATTTGATTTCAATTTAATAAGCAAGTGAGTGGCCTAGAGATTAAAATTTGATTATGATTTGCATTTCAGTACCCTTTAAAATACTATATATATCTTTGTGTGCAGTATGTTGCCTCACTTAAAAAAATACATAAAATATCTGATAACAAATACAAAGGGTAATTTATTAACTTATTGCAATATGATGTACAAAACAAATCTGAAAAAAAACAACAACGTACTCTTAGGTAAAAGAAGTACAGTCAGTAGTAAAGGGAATGAAATCATTTATTAAATCAGCTTCAGCACACCAAAAAAAAAAAAAAAATCAAAACATGACCCCAAGGATGGTTGCATATACAAATCAAGAATCTACCTTAGAAATTTCATTTTAATAAACCCACAAATGATAGCGTAGTTGCCATTTGCGTTACTCTCCTCACCAAGAAAAAGAACTTGAGCAAAGTGAACGATCTTTGGCGCCCTCCCTCCAGGCATCCACTCCACTAATAGCGAAAAAAACCCATCCAATCCGTCTTGTAAGTACCTAAAATTCCCCAATAGAGGGAGTAGAAAAACCTGAATTGAGCACACGTGACAATATGGTGGTATATATACTATACTTCTCTATTTCTCTGCCTTGCTTAGACTGGTGCGCTGCGCTTCTTTTCTTCTTGGTTCGTCCATCCCGCTGAGACTGCGGGAGATCATTGTCCGTGGGCACAACCGCTTCTTGGAGAGAGACAAAACTGTGTAGCTCGGGCGTAGCTAGAGAAAATGCACACTTCTTGGCACAACATCAAGTGTATTTTAACCTGCTGTTCCCAGAGAGAAGCTTGCTGGGTAGTGCTTAATTCACAGACCATGAAAACAATAAAATTGAGGAAGAGGATTGACTGCTGGGGTTCTCTTTGGGGCATCAAGTGGGAATCATTTTTTTTGCTCACTTGCACATGTTATGGCACTTGGGATTTTTTTCATTCTGCACTATGTGACATGGAGTCCATTTTCAATCTTCTTTGTTTTCTTTTTTTTTCTTTTTAAGTTGCTCTACTGAGCTTTATAGTCATTTTTCCACTGCAATGAACTTGTCTTCCACTAATGCACTTTCAGATTCTATTATTCTATGACGTTTCATTTCATTTAAGATTTGACGCACATGCGACTTCTCCATTTGGATGAGAATATGGCATTTTCAACCACAAGTATTTCTCCTCTTCTGGAAAAAATGGAACACAATTGCTATCATTCATGATTTTAACTATTTTCCATCCTCATCCCCTTTCGACAGAGATCTGCCCAAATTTCTCGTGACTTACGTACTACTTTATTTTTTATTTTTTATCCACACATACCAAAGGGATTTGTAATTGGGGAGCGTTTTTGGTGGACTCTATGCAATGTGGGTACTATTAATTGGATTAATGGCTTCTCGCATGAAATTTCTCAGTCATCCTAGGCATGTGTCTGACTCGTTGTCCATTCCAGACCCACGCAACACACACACACACACACACACACACACACACACACACACACACACACACACACACACACACACACACACACACACACACACACACACACACACACGGACGCACAAAGAAGGTGAACTTGATTCAAAGTAGTTTTCTATGCTTTTTTTGGTTAAAATGTTTAGCATGCCAAGCTTCACTGAAGTAGCTTCATAAATAAAAATATTATTTTTGGAGACTATGGGAAAAGTCCTTGTCTGATCTTGAGAATATGCCAATAACAAGAAAATGTATTAAGGAGTGCCAAAGTGTATTTTTAAATGTTACATGTACATAAAATCATATAAAAAAGCTGATTTTTTTTTTAAAAAAGCAGCAAAAATAAAGAAAAACAATAGCAATAAATAAATAGTTTTGCTAACCAATGTATTTTATATATAAATCAATTATTCTGCTTTGTTTCAATAGTATATAGAAATATTATAAGTCATGTTGTATACATATCATTTTTGCTGTTATACATTATTTTATTACTTCTTATCAGTAACTGCCTTAGGAAGCGACCATGTTTCACTTTTGTTTTGAAATTTATACAGCTTGATAATGTGGGCTGTTGGAAACTCCAGAAAATGGTTTGAAATGGGGGACCCCCCCTCTGAGCTGAAAAAGCTCAAAAAGAGTGCAAAAGGAGCACGTGGAGTCGCTATCCCTCCTCCATCTGTCAAGTATTGTCGTGCCTCACCTCGTCTAAGTCCGGTACTTCTTTCCCCAGCCCAGTTTAGCCGAGTTCTCTTGCGTAACGGCTCACTGGCCCGGTGCGTCACAAGCACCCTTTCTACACACGCATGTGTGCATGAGCTTAAACAAACGACGTTACACTGGCCCCTTTTGAGGCCCATTCAACTGTTACTAACCTGTTTGATTATATCTGTCAATCAAGCCAGTGTACAGTGTGTACAGGATTTGCACAAAGCATGTGGTCTTTTCTTCTTCTTCTTCTTTATTGCAGCCTGATTATTTGAATGATACTCTGAGCCATACTGTTTTAATGTCGCTACAGTTGAGATGAGCTTTAGCTTCTATGTTCTTTACCCACAACCAGAGCTACTTGGCGTGTACCCTGATCCATCAAATAACCCATGTTTTAACTTAAGGCCAAATTAGAGCCTTTGTTTTTAATTGGTTTTTAATATTTTCTTCTTAATTAACATTGACTTTATTCACATTCCACCTGTTTGGTGAACATATTTGCTTCTTTCTTTAAGTACCTGGTTAAAGTAAACTATGGAAAAGTAAAATCTGGATTTATATTCTGAAAAATATGCCATTTAGCCTTTTATCAGAGTGATTATACCCAGTGTTTTTTGTTTGTTTTTTCCTCCTAATTATTTTTTGGGCTATTCTACTTTTCCCCCCCACAATTTGACTCATTGTACCTAGGTGTCTTTCTCTGAGGGGTCTTTTAAAACTAAAACATCACTTTTCTCTTTACAGCATTGTGTCATGTTTGGATTCATCCCAACATCTTCTACCAAACAACACTTAAGATTGAAATGACAACCCCATCATGAAAAAAACTATATCTACATGATTTTATCCAATGGCAGTCTGGAAGTGGGTGAGTACCTTTTCACAGTTTCCAAGATCACCACACTAGAAAACAGTTTTTATTTTTATATAAATATCATTAGCCTGCCTTTCAAAAACTACATACACACATGCACAATGTTAAAATGTGTATTTTTATTGCATTTAAAATGTTTCACTTTCCCTACTTGAAGAACAAGTTTCTAAATTTTGACTTAAATGCTAGTTTTCCTGCCCAACTTTATTAGAATCTAAACATGTGCCCCTGTAATTGAGTAAATCACAGTAGGTACAATATTTTTTCCAATACATTTGAATGATACTGTACAATACATGAATACCCTCTAAAACTGTCAAAGGAATATTGAATACATTCAAACACCTACATCACAACATTGTTCCCTTTTTTTACCATCTCCATCCTTCCACCAAAATGAAGTAAAAACAACAGGTTATTTATGCAAAGTACTTCTTAAAACAACATTGACACCAAATACTTACAGTTATTCAGGAACATTTCCCTCCACCTGTTGATCCTATCACATAAATATTGTATTTACAGTAGCAGTGTGTTCATCATGATTAAACCCAACAAAATGCAAAACATCTATACACACCACACACTATAAAATGTGGCCAAACAGGCTCATCAAACATTCACTAGGTCACTCTGACATCCGGCCCGCCTGTCAGCTGTACAGTTCCAGACACCTGTGTTCCCCACAGCAACAACCCTCAATGACCCCCCGCCCCCTTCTTCCCTGGATGTGCCATGTCGTTCTTTTTTTTTCTCCCCTTTTTTTGTGTGTGTGTGTTCGCCATTGCACTCTCGTAAGTGGGCCACTTTTCAACGGCCGTACAGTTGGATGTATTTCACTGCGCTCCACGCAAACACGTGCAAAGGCAGAAGCCGTTGAATGGAGCAGCTGCCCCGTGTCTTTGACAAAGACACCAAATGGCAGATTTCATCAAAGACATGCTTTTTAACAAGAGAGCCAGAGTAAATAAAATGCCAGATTTTGGGTGGCAAGACCAACTGAAAGGGAATGTTTGGGCTTGTTGTTGCTGATTAGCTAGTATTAACTTTTATTCAGCTAAATATATCAATAAAAAGAGGACATATATCGAAAGATTGCTGTTATCCTTTGCAGTTAAAATGGATGGAACCCATGAGTTCATGCTTAGAAAAATTTAATTTCAAAAACTGATCTTTTTAAAAGTGGTCCTAGATCCTTCGATTTCACTTGGAGATAAAAGTTTGGGCGCTTCTACGTTAAAGCAATTTTCTGTTAGCAGATGTTATAACTCACAACCTTTCTTGGCTGCAATAATTGACTCGTTGCTTTAACTTTTGCATCTTAGCGCATCCTTATTTATTGACACTTTGAGGAGGTTTTCCCCTCCGATCACTTCCCGTCTTCCCCTTTCCTCTAAGCCTCCCGTAAATCACACATTTGCCATTGTTTTTATAGGTATGCACTCCTTTTGACTGTCAGATATCATTTTATTGCTCCTTCCACAGCCAACTGGACTTCAACTAGGCTTGTTAACATTTCCTGAACTAAAACTATAAAACTATAAAACCAGGGATGTTACATTCCACACATCTCTGATTCGTATACATGTAATCACTTCAAATCTGCATTCTTTTTCCTTCTGTTTCATTTGTGATTAGACAAAAGTATAATGATTCATATTACCTAATAAAACTAGTCCATCACCTATGGAAAAAAACAAAAAAACAATAAATCTCATAAGCTTTCTGCTCTGTGATTAAGTCACATCTTGATCTTTCACAATGTATGTAAATTTAATGGTGACAGGATCAAGTGGAGGACATTTTTTGGATGTAGCAGCGCTATGGTGGCGTCACTCACGTAAGAATCTCCTTGCATCCAAGCGAAAGCAGTTTCGAAGTGACGTTGCACGCTGCCCTCTTAAAACACACCCGTTGTCTCGCTCTCCCTCTTGCTCGCCTTCATTTGTCTTTTTTTTTTTGTGCCACTCTTGCTTTGCGCCTATTCTTTTGCACGCACTCTGTTCATCTCCCACTGTGCCTTCCACTCTCTGGCAGCCCCTGTGCCGCCCCGTGTATCAATTGTTCTCCTAGCGGGATTGGACAGCATCCGGATGGGTCGCTCTTCTCGCCTTTACCTTACTCGGACAAACGTTTCCACCTTTTCCAAGGATGTCTCGGAGCAGCATTCGTTTAACGTTTAACGGAGCGCGAAGGCATTTATTCATTCATTGTGGATTTTTATTTTATTTTGGTTAAATCTCAGACCTAACTGGATTCAAAGTAGTGGGAAATATTTGTGTATTAGCGACCCTATCATTGATCTTTTGTCTCTCCTCTTCTTGCCTAAGTGTTTTTTTATATCTAGGTTGCAGAATCTTTGACTTTAGTTATGTGGCATTTTAATGTGGGCTCTTTTGAGATTGTTAATATTGTCTTTATTTTGAAATTGTGGTGTTTCAGAAGAGAGTTTAGGGAGAAAGAAAGAACAATTTAATGAAGTACGTACATCAAAATGCTAGGAAAAGGGAAGAGAGGTCAGATAGGGGTGTGATAGGCTCCGTTTCAAAGCAATGTTGATGACATGAAGTTGGGAATCCAATATTGGGTTGTTAGGAATGTAAGATATAAAGGTTAGGGGTTGGGCTTTGGCAATAGCCAAGTGGCGGCTATCCTAAGAAGGCCAATGTGTTCCTTCGGAGAAAATTGGTAGCTCCGAGAAGAACCGTGCACTTCCTCAACAATGTCCAGATGAAGAAATATGAATCCTCCAAATATAAAAGTCCTTTTTTATTTTTTTATTTTTTTTGGAGCCGTCCCTGAAAATATTTGTCCCTGAAAGTGTTAACAGGCTGTGAATTCTTGATTGCCAACTCCCAGGATTGTATCTCCTGTATGTAACTCAAATCAGGGCCATCTGCGCTGGGCGTATATGCCTGCCTTCCCCCCTGGCCTACTGCACTCAAAGGCTCACTGTGCTGTGGTTTGCCCAGTTGGATCACGTGACTTCTCTGAAAGTGCCCCCTCCCTTCTCCTCTCGCTTTATTTCCAGTAAACCGTTTGAAAGGAGGGGGGTGACTCAGAGTAAAACCAGCTTCCTTTTAACCACAGCTTGTTAAAGAATTTGTCAACGTGGACTCAGGGGTACATTTTTTTTGCACCAGGGAGTGATAGCTCCTCATTTTCTTTTCTTTGCTATTTTATTTTTTTACATTTTTTTTTTTTTTGGAAAGGGGGCAGACAATTCAATGGCGTCAGGGGTGCTAAATCACATCGCTTCCTGTGCTCCAGAAAGCGGGGGAAGGCTTGTCAGGAGTTAATGGGATGAACTTTTGTCATCCTGGTGTCGGAGGAACACAAATGACGCCTTTGCTGCCAAACATTTTCATTGAGGAAAAAAAAAAGAAGCACTGGAAAGGGAAGGAAAATGTGTGTAGGTGTTGACTTGTGTATAGGCTATTCATATATATATTTATATTTTTTTCCTGGTCAGACACTTAGATTTTCCACATGGAGTCTTCTCACTGTGTCTTTCGACCAAATCAGCATGAGCAGTGATACCTTTCAGGGAGGTACCATAAAGAGTCTGTTATCTACAGGAAGCACACCCTGGAATGTCATTTAGAAGATCTTTCGCGTCATCAAATGTTTGAATCTTATGCATGGTGATGCAAGTCTGCCACTTGGAATAAAGAAAGCTTGTCCTCGTTAACACTTTGTGGTTACCACGGCCGCTGACGATTCATAAAACTGTCCTCACTCGGATTTGTCCCGAAGGATTGGTTTTTATCAACTGCTGGCATCACATATGATTAAGCCATAATAAAAGTCATGTTCACTTTGCCGCACCCTCACATTTTTAATAGCCTGAATATATGCCCACATTAGCGTATATCGTATAATAGGAAAATATAAAAAAATATATATATATATATTAATATATATTCTTTACATTAGTTATCAATTTGTATTTCTTGGTCAGTGGTAAAAGCTACCCAAATTACCAGCTTCTAAAAACAACATTACATTAGATTTACCTGCAAAAATATAGAATTAATCATTTTATATCAATATTGGAATGCTTATTTTGGAAAACAGTGTATTCCAAGTCAAGCAATAGTGTTTTAATTGCCTTCTGTATATGAGAAATCGGCGCAATAAGTGATTTCTCCTTACGTAGACCACGTCCGTCTTTAGTGCCTGAGCTTGAACCAAAGCTCCATCATTTTAATGACACTGCGCTCTTGACAACCCATACCAGATGTGACTGCTCACCCACGGGTGATACACTGTCAGGGTGCGGGTGGGTGGATTTTTAGGCAGGCTCTGGCCAAGTGCCTGGCTAAAATGGTGATTTTTTTTTTTCCAAATACCGCCAACCACAGAGTCTGGATGTCTGAACCCCAGCCATCAAAGATAGAGACGCCTCTCTGGTCTAGAAATGTGAAATGGTTAGATCTAAAGACCAAGACAAAGAGTAGAAAATTCCTCCCCTGGTAAATCCCAATATCGGAAAGTCATCCACCGCTCCCATCACCCCCTGCTGGGGGGAAACGCACTCGTGCTCTCACTACGAGACGAAAAATCCCACACTGAAAGCCAACCGCGCATGTGTCAGGAAACAAATGTGGTGCGTATGTTGTCACGGCAACGACGATTGGTCACCCGCCGCATCAGGTGCTTTGGAGCCAGACGCTCCTCATTGGTTCCGTAGTCAAGCACTCGTACGCATTCCTTCCCTTGTCGTCCTCTAGCCGAACAGCTCCGACGTTCCTGCCGGCTCGCAAATTCGCACACGAGGGGCCAGACTGAAATTCAAATGACGAGCTGGTAAAAGCAAGAGGCATCTTGATTGGATATGAGAGGAGGTTGAAATTCAAATAGCAAACCAATCAGATCACAGTTCTCATTTGCTCCCCCCTCCACAACCTTATTAGGTGACCTCCCATGTCTCTCAAATTTCCCGTCTGCTGGGTTGCACCCAGCATCCCGTGTCATCGGGACTAGACTGGCTTTGTTGACCATATAAGGTCAAATCATGTCTTACTAGGCACCTCCCAGTCACCCCCCCTTTTTTTTAATTAACCTGATGCTTTGGAGGCCTTCATTTCGAAAGACAACAAAATCTGTATATCTTGCTCAACCTTAATAGGACATTCTTCTCTGAAATATTTTTTCGTCCCGTGATGTTTTATGACAACATATTTCTTCGTATTCAAGTTCAGTTCATTTTGGAAAGTTCTAAATCAATCATTACAAGTTTGCTGCATGAAAATAATTTAAAATCAATATAAGGAACATGATAAAATACTCTCTAAAATTTACAATTGAATGTAATGGTGCTAAACATCACTTAAACATACTAGAAACTACTTTTACTTCCAATAATTGAATGTGATGAAGTATTATTAGTTTTGTATATTAGTTTTGATAAATTTTTATTTCAAATGCAGTCCCTTCAAATGACACAATAGTAAATAAAAAGTCCATAAAGTAACATTTAAACTGTTGAATGTATTTCCTTTTGGAGTATCCAGTTTAATATAAAATAAAAATCATAACTTGATATAGTAATAATAATCTTCAACCCCTAATCAAACATTATTTTAAATGATGCCAGGAAGAAAACAAATAATATTTGCCATTATTTGTGGGAACAATTAAAAGAATCAGTTATTTCAATTTTTCTATCAAGAATTTATTTACCTTTTATATTGCCATAATCCCATAATCCCCCAAAATTATGAATTTCCCCTGAAAGCCCTCTGTGTTTACATAATTGATACCCAGAAAAATGAATCCCCCCACCCCAAAAATGTATATTGGGGAAAGATACATTAAATAAAAATTCAGAGGATAAGGATTTATGAGTTAATGTAATGACAAAAATCACACAACCTTGCAATTAATTAAACACTGGCATTAAAAGTACACTTAATCATTCTTGTGAATTACTCTCACAACAGTAAAAATGCTTAAAAACTGAACAACTAATTACTGTATATAGGAAGCATATCAATGACGATAATTTCAAAACCAGTTTGATCATAAAATTACTTATTTTGATCCCTTCTGAATAACTTCATTATTCATTAAAGTAATAATGATCCTCAAATTTTCTTAAAGTAAATGTAGAAAATGAAAATAATGTAGTCCTGATACTTGGAAAATGTATACATTTGCTTTAGTTTTAAAGCTATATTAATATGAATTAAAACAGTTCAGTGGTTATTAAAAAATATAAAAAGTGACAATCTACTGGAGTATTTTCTACTTAGGAAAGTCAGTGACTCTTATTTCTTTTTGTGAGTGGAAAGAAAGTCCAGGGGGAAAAGCACGTTTTTCACCAATTATTCGTTCCGTCATGATATGTATGTGTTTTGGGAAATAAAAAGAAAAGAATTCATGTCAGTTCAAAAACGATAAACTCTAAAGAAAAGCAGAGTCGAAATATTTAGCCAACTAAGCTGTGATAAGACTGTTCCAGAATTTCTCTTAAATTCCAGTTATCTTCTCTAGATTTATGATTTCAAACCATGTGAAACTGTCCAATTAAATGAATGTCATTTCTTCCCAACATGGTTTATACTAAAAACAAAAATCACTAGAAAGTAAGGAATATGAATATAGTGATGTGTATTCTGTCTTCATCATATATTGTTAATATACAAAATATAGTTCTACTTAAACTTTATTTTGTTTTACTTTAATTGGAGTGAGCACATTCAAAGTCTTCCAAAAGCATAGTAAAACAAAAATGAATTATCCCTACCTGCTCTAAGTGTATTATGTAATAATAAAAAGTTTCTTATTCTAAATTGAATTTAAATTACTGTTAAAAAAATAGTCATTGTTGCTTTGTTTAGTTCATTGAAAATAGTTCATAAACTGTAAAAAATAGGACTTCAACAGTATGCACAGATTCATATTAAATGTTTTATTTAAGAGTATCTGAGTACACTTTCATTCACAGCTGTTAATGACAATTTTCCCATTTAATAATAAACTTTATTGAAGCTATTACAGAGGAAGTTAGGGATTAAATAATGACTCAAAAGATGAGTAGTCTGAGTTATTGCAAGGGATCCTTTTTGTTCAATCATCTGTAGGGAGTCAACCATTTTGTGTTTGTAGCTCCAGCTCCCTCCTGCTATTGCAGTACACTGTGCAGAAATAACCAGAAATATATTTAAAAAAAAAAAACCTACCCTTTAGAAAAATGTGCCTATTAAGATGAGCTCGATTCATAGGACCGTTTACTGTCCGGGGCGCAATTGGAAAGGTTTAGGAGAAGTTCAAAGTTCCTTATCAAAACATTGTTCTGATCCTGAGTATGGGGGTGATGCGCTGGAAAATTGTCCGTGGGAGGCCATGGAGAAAAGTAGGGAGTGATGGAGGGCTTGTCATGCATGCCCAACATAAATTGGAACCAATTACACCCGGAGGAGCCCTTCTGTCCGAGGTGGGTCTCGATATCATGGAAAGAAAGATTTGACCATTTCCAGCTAGACATGTTTTCCTTAAGACCAAGTCTGATGCTGGAGAGTCGTCATCCGGTCATTGGACATTAAAAGCAAGAATGTCAGACCATTGACCACAAGCAGGTGGCGTTATCATGGGTGGGTGCTTTTTTTATGGACGGGAAATGAGACTTTGGCAAAGTTGTGTTGTCTAGGCTTTTATAATATAACGGAATAATGGTTATTTAGCCTGTATGATGTTTGTTCTTGGTCTCTGAAATCATATTCCCTCCCAAAGTGAGTCCCAAGTTGCCATTTTCTTTTGCCAGTATATGGCACATATGTGACATTTTCACGCAGTAGGAATAGATCTATTCCAATCTTTTCAAATCCGACCGGGCTTGACATATCGGAAATACGGCTGCGTCGGTACTTCAAATTATGGATTAACGAGATGTCGTTGTTCATGCCTCGGGTGCGTTCTCAGTAGTCTCCAAGGAAATGTTTTTTTTTGTTGTTGTTGTACATTTGTGGCACCTCCGCTACATATTGAATACCAAATGAATAGGTGATGTCATGGAAATACACTTTTTGTAGGCCCATGAGATGGGTGAGGTGTGGCACAGTTGCACCTGATATGGTTCTCAGAAATATAATACTTGATGTAGAGCTATTATATTCAGGCGGCATGTTTTCAATGCACTTTCACTTGTGCCTACAAGGCAGACTTGTCATTTTAGTTAAGTATGGATACAATAGTGTATTGAGTTTGTGTGTCAAAGTGACTCATGAATGACTTGGATGAGCGTGTAGCAACGTGTATGAGAATCATAAAGTAAGTGAATCATCCAATTTTATCTCAGTTGGTTGCCAGGACATCCGCTTCCCATAGATAGCAAAGATAATGCAGTAGTTGGAAAAGAAAAGGTGTCCGTCGCAAAATCTGACAAAAACTAAATGGGGGGTGCTATATTTACCTAGAAAGAGAAAGCAATTGCGGATAAAGAAGTAAAGTGTAAAAAAAAAAGCTAATTAAACAGCTATTCTTGGATGTTATAGTGTTTTATAGCCTTTTTCTTGCCTGGTTGAAATGTATTAATGCAGTTTTGACATGGATTGCAGACCAGACACAATTTCATCCAAAAGTAGATTGTGAAATGGGTTACCTGGCAGTTTTTGATTGGCCACCAATCTTACATTTGGCTCCTTTAATGGCACACTGTCAGAAAATGGCAAGTCCTGCCATGTTTTTTCTTAGAAATGGAAGAAATGTAGGCTATGCCACTTTCTGTTTATTGTACAATTGCAGTCATTGGAATACTTAAGATTCAAGTATGTGCGGCTTTGGACACTGTTTGTGGCAATCCTGTATTGAGCTAAAAAAAAAAAGATTTCTTAGTTCCACTTTATCTATTACACTTGTACTTTTATAGTATTTAAGGATACAGTGTGATCTTTACAAAGGAAAGTCAAAAAGTCCTTATCACCCTGGAATTGGAAATAGAAGGAATCATGAAATGGGCATTACACAATTTTCAAGGCTGGCAAGTCGATGATTGTGATAATGTTAGTGAATAAAAAGAAAACAAAGATAAAATAAGGATAAATACAGATGTTAAAACACTTGAGGCAACACGTCTATATGTGACGCAGCACATTCTTGGCTTGGCCGTCACGCATCATATAAGTGAATGTTGAAAACACATTTTAGTTGATCATTTTACTAGGGAAAATATTGAAACATGCTTGTCAGTTGTCTGTGAAAACATTTCCTGGAATAAAGTGACGTTTACAGATACTCTTCCTGAATGCAGTATCTTCAATTTATCGTTGAAGGAACGACAAGTTGAACAATGAGTGAGTAAAAAAAAATAAAAATACAAAATCCAGATTAATATCATGTAATTTAAATGAAGAATGTGTGTTTTGGTCAGTTTTGTCATCAATCTATAATCAGACAAAAACCAGAAAATTCAAGATGTCTTCTGTGTCATTTAATACTCTAGTCCCTGTAATTCCTCACTATATATTTAGTATCCTTGGAAACCCTTCAGGACTAGAATGTAAAATAAGATCCCGTGGGTTGAAATGGCTTTTTTTTTTGCATGACTTTGTAACGACAAACTAGCCAACATGTCTCAAAAGTTACTGTCAAATCAGCAATCCCCAATCTTAATTCATTTTTTTTTACATTTTACTCTTCTGTATATAAATAATCCACATGCAAAAGAATAAAGTGCTTAAAAATATATATTTTAAATGCTCCATAAGTTTAGAGCATCCCTAAAACCTTTTTAAAGGCCAAACTACTAATAATTGACTTAATATATTAAAGTTATTTAAAAGTTTTTAATGGTCCATCAGCACAGAAAGCCTACACAATTTCAAGTTGTCTTAAATTTGTATAGAATTTCATATAATTTATCAGGGGTGGGAAATTATTTGTATCATTGCTGTCTTTTTAAATTTGTTATTTGTGGAATCTAGTAGAAAAAAAAGGGCTGAATCATATAATATGCGAGACATGACATCAGATAGGCTCGGAAAAATATGGATGTCATTGCTTTTCTTTTCATATTTTCACAAAATAATCAGTAGCAATTGAAAGCTTGATCCAAATATGATCAGAATAAAAACCATTTCTGAACCTTTTCTAATTAAGTTTTATCCTCTTAATCAGCAGCAACAGCCAACTTCTACTCTGGGAGAAAAAAAAAGAAAAAATGAAATCACTTTATTGAGGCTAAATGATTATAATAATATAATGTAATCCCACTTTATAAATGTTAACATTTTAGTAAACAAGTGTTTGATTATTCCCTGACTTATTATTGATGAATATGTATCAGAAAAGCTCACTTGTGTTAAAATATCTTCCACAAAACTCATTCTGGGCCGATGATTTGCCTTCACGTCTCGTCTGGGCTTAGTGACTAAGCAGGAATCGTACCAGACAGGAGTTGGCCCCCTTAGATCCCCCCCTCTGCAGAAATGACACACACACACACCATCCTACATTACACTAGCTCGCCATCTTTTTTACACCAGGATGGAGAAACTGTGACATGATATATTGCCAGTATGTTTATCCAATGTGCTGTCTGCGATGTGTCATACATCCCGAAGCTTTTACTTCTTGCTGGACAAAAGGGTGTCATCGTAGTTCCGAAAAAGATCAAGATGTGTGTGTGTGTGTCTATGTGTGTGTGAGTGGTAAGAAATCAATGTATGATACACACTTTGCAACAAAAGTGAACTCATGGTTCACATCATCGTCTGACATGCTAAATGAATTGTGTGTGTCATCTTTAGGGATCATCATGGTGAGGATTGGTCAGCCTTTTCAAGTGTGTGTTGACCAAAATATTTTTTTTTTTTTGGTGTCGGCTGTTAAGGAACTTTTTGGTTGTAGTATTTGAGGTCATTTATAGCTCTTGGGTAAGCAGGAAAAGGTCAGAAAAGGTTAGGGCGCCTTTGAACTGAACATTGTGATCCCGTGAAATGACTTGTTGCTCTCTTGTAAGCAGTTTGTCGGATTCTCTTCTTCTCTGGCGCCGCAATAGCCTGCTAGGTGATTGACGACTTGGATCTTTCCACCCGATGACGGAACATTTTGAGGCTGCTAGACGGGATAAAAATGCTTTTGGATTCTTTAAAAGATGCCTTGATCTTCAGTATTGTTTTATCTACTTAATCTGTGTTCAAATGGAATGCTTTGGTTTGACTTGTTGCTGTTAAGTGCCCTTTTAAAAGTCACTGTTTTTGTTGAAATGATTCTTTGGTAGCAGTATTTTGTGGCAGAATGTGACACCTCGCTTAGAGGCCAGGTATTGAGGAGACATCTGTTCTTTCAAAATTATAAAACTGAAAGTATATCAACAGAAATGCAAAACTAGGGAAAATCTCACTGACTACACACACACCCAATGAAATGTGTGCAATCAAATTGTAGCCTTGATACTTGCTGCCATGACCTATATATCCTTGAAGAAATAAATGCCAGGGGCAGTGGTTTGGAAACTTCCTTTGACACACCTGTGGGTGGGAGTGACATGCATGTGTACACTAAGACACACACACACACACACACACACACATACACAGTTGCATTATCTCCTATTCATTTAGTTTAGTGTGTTGAATTCCACACACTGTTCATTCATATTGGCACATAGTAAATACGGTAGTAAACTTGCGAAAACCCCTATTTCACTATTCCACGAACATGTGGGTCTGAGTGACAGTTGATTGGTTGATGACACATTCACTCTGACTCATTTCCTGTTTTTTTTTTACCCAATCAACCATAAACCACACCTTTTGAGCTTGCCTCTTTCACCCTCACAACTCACCTTCTGAATGGACGCCTGCCATTGACTGGAGCTTTTTTTTGTATCAAATTACATGCAGGTGTTGGAAATCGGTTTGTACCTTGTACATACACGCCCAGTTGATTAAGTACACAAACTTAATCCTTTCTTGAGATCTTTTTTTTTTTAAAATTATGGGGATGTAATGTTTTATATTAGATTTTTAATTGAATGTGAATTTATTTTTATATTAGTATTTGGCATTTTAAAAATAATGGGCTTTCCCTTTAGATTATACTTTTAAGTGACTAATGTACTGTATAACAGAATGTAGGTTGTATTTAAGGTTCTTTTTCATCATTGTGGGTCAATAAGCAGGATATTTACACCATATGGGGTTAAAAAATGTATGTAGAATATATCAGGTCATCTAAAAATCTTCTGTCAGCAGTGGCTTCGTAGTAATAAAGATAATTTTGCTTTGAACTGCCAGAAATTGACCACGAAAGCCCCCCTTTTAAGCCTTTTGTGCTGATGAAAACAGGGTGGACGAAGCGCCACGTCTGATCAGACTTGCATCCTGTGACTAATGTACTTGTCTCCTCTTCAGGAGCGTCCGTGCGTGCACGGTCATCGCTACAGTCGGGAAATGTACTGCAAAGTCCAAAGCAATAGAGCTTTGATCAACATCTAAAGTAGTCACAGACCATGGGCTTTTAAGGTTTTGTCTGCATATCAGGCACATTACCTAACACAAAAAAAGAGAAAAGAACTCGCCTCGTCTAGTTCAATTGATAGCCTTTTGTGAGGAAGAAAATGTAGTCCTGTAAAATCATCAGTGGCCAATTTTATTAATTTTTTTATGTCTGCGAACACTAAAAGATGGGATACAAGAAAGTCAAAATGTCCAAGTATGAGTTGACTTTGTTTAATTGCGTTACGATGACAGTTTTTGTATTGAGAGCATTGTTGTTATTGTCTGAAATGGGTACGATTTAGCGGGTGTTGAAAAAGTACTACTTTAAAAGCAGTCTTGTTAAATAATTGTGATGAAACTTGATATTGTTCTTTGGCAAAGTTGACATTTGAAGACTGAAATTTGCAACCTCAATTGCTGTATTAAAAATGGGGGGCATTGCAGAATTGGAGGATATTTTTGTTTCAGAATTCTTGGCAAACAAATTTTCGCATTTATGGTTTTCTAGCCCATATTCATCGTTATTAGGTTGTAGACTATCAATCATTTAATAAGCTCAATTTACAAATGAATGGTCAATTTTATAGTATAGTTTTTCAGGAGGTGAAGCTAGGCTAGATGTTTAGATGTTCTTATTATATCCATAACAAGGTGTGTGAGGTAGAGTGACACTTTCAACCAAAACTAATTGTTTTGCAATAATAGGGAAAATAGACAAGAGGAGAAATATTTGCTTTACTCATTGTTTTGGTAAACTTTGATGACTCACTTCTTCCTTCTACTGTGATAAAAAAGTTATGGTAGCAGGCTTGCGTGCATATTGTGGGATGCACATTCTATGAATAATAAATAATATTAGACATATTTTGTAAAACAAAATCTTCCCATGGTTACACGAGACAACAAATAGCCTCCACCAAAAATTAGGACTAAAGTAACAGTTCAATCTATTTATTAAGTAGACTTTTTGGTATTTAAAAAAAATGTAGGATGTAAAACTGCCTAGTAACTCTAAAATGACCCATTTACTTTCTTACATTTTTTCTTTGAAATGCAGTTTTCTGTATAGAAAATGGCCAAACTTAATCTTTTTGCTGTTTAAATAAGAAAGCCCATCCTCTTGTGTCTCATTGAAACGGACTACTGTCAGTCATCCATCTTGATCAAATCAGTGTATATTGTGTCTGCCTAATCCTTCAGGCTCCTGTATGGAGGTGGCTCTTGCTGAGGCCGCCATTGACATGCAGAGAGGAAAAGCCCCCATTTGAAAAGGTTATCCAGTAGTCAGTGGTGTGCCGGGCCGTTGGGGGGTGGCAAAGACGTCTCCATGAGAATGCAATGATTTCCATGCGAGCCCATCTTTAAGGCGGGAGTTCATGACCAGCACAATGGGTCCGCAGATGGCTGTTCCTGCCTCACAAGGCTACTGGCATTAGGGGATCACAGCAGGCGGTGGGCCAGTGGAGAGTTATGGGTCAGGCCAGGTCACCCAGGCTTACATTAGCCCCTTACTGGATCCTACTGGATCTTTCCAGATTTTCCTCACTACTCAAATACCTATTAATGAGAGATGGTGCAAATTTTCGAATGATCTCAAACACCATTATCATGATACTTTGTTTTGTTGTATGTCAGCTAACAAAAAAATAGCAGGATTTCATTGTAATGTAAATTATTGAATGCAGAGGGGAATATTGGTTGTATTTTTCAATGCATTATTTCTCTTGACTTTTGGATTAATTGCCAATGGAGGGAGAAATCCAACACTTGTGGACTTGACTCCTGTTGATAGTCCTCTATGAGTTAATCCAACACACTAAAGGTAGTTTTTGTGAGCACTGGGAGTGCCAGTCACCTGAGAAGCACATTGACAATGATGAGATTTTTCTGTTTTTTTTTGCCCTCCTGGTTCTTGTTTTTAGAAGCTCCATTCACCATCACCGAAATTTTATCATTTGGCTTGTGGTTGGATTAAAATTCAGTCAATTTTGGGTCATTCTAAAATTGTAGTAGATTTGACTTCACAGTATTTCATATATTTTCTGCTTTCCTGGTACATTTTTTTAAGAAAATGTAGACTCCCAAAGTTGAATTAACTTAGTTAACAGATCAATGGTATAAAGGGGGGGTCTTTTGTTCACTGATAAGGCACTCGGAGAGACTAAAAAAGGGGAACAATGATTGTAATGTAAGCGTAGCTTTGGTGAGCGTCAGAGAGGCACACAAAGAAAAGGGAGAGGTCGCATTTGCGTTCCGTATCTGGTATCATGTTGATTTTTTTTACACATTTTATTTCCTTGCTTCTGTATTTCTGTCCAATCTTCCACACGGCATATGCTGCTTGCTCATCCATCATCTGGTCATCGTGGTTTTAATGTAGCAGAAACTGCATTCATTGAGGATATTGATGAATATAATGATGTGTTTTATCAGTTGCCAATAGTGTGTGTCTGTCGCCCAAGAAACGCTATGAGTCATTAGGCGGCTAGTACCTGCTCAGCCATCCAGACTCCTCTGCTCCCCACCCCATTTCTGTCAAAACAACTGTTTGTCACCCATCCATCCCCAACAAAGCGAGGGAGTGGTCTCCATTTTAGCCGGTACTGTAAATGCCCTTTGTTGTTGTTACACTAGATATTTTAAGGACTTTGCATCCTTATAATTTTGGACCCTGATTTTTTTAATGATCTCAATGGACTCAGGAAAGAGGAATGCACATATATATTTTTAAATTGATTAGAGCAAAAGGCATGAGTAGTTTAAAATATGTTTTTTTGTAGTCGGTTTGTTATGGAGCACAAGAAATGATATGTCAATATTATGTGTTAGATAGAGACAAATAGACAGATAATATTGGAAATGCCAATAATTCCAGTTCCAGTTTAGATATTAAAAGTTTAATACATTTTACAAAATCTGATATTTTTTGCAGTCAGTTAGTTATAGAGCACAAGAAAGGTTGCAAATAAATTATATATCAATATGTTGTGTTAGATAGAGAATCTTATATACAAATATCTTGATAATATAGGAAATTTCAATAATTCCAGTTCCAAAAGTTTAATAAATTAATTTTACACACTGCACTTAAAACTGACTCTATTACAGCCTCAGCTCTTTTCCATATAAAAACATATATTGATCTAATTCCTTTTCTTGCCAGTCTTAGACTCTCTTTTACATATTGAACAGAATCTGATGAGTTTATTTTTGCTCAGTGTGTACATACAGTTTGTGTCTTACTACCTGAGTCTGTTTGGGTCAAATATTTTGAAGCAGAAAAACAAATGGAGCTCTAAAAGGGGAAATAAGAATGATTGTTTCCACTAGACTTCCTGCCACACGAGCTGGCATCCAAGAGTACAGTATGTGTCTTAGTTTGGGTACACACAAACTACTGTGGATGTGATAAACATGCCAGGCAGGGGGATCTCCATCTAAGATGGGGGGTTTCGGTGCTTTAGTGATTCAGTCATTGGGAAAAAAAGCCCCCTTTGGAACTAATAGGAAAATAGATATTACCTTACTGCAATGACACAGCACTCGTCATTTTTCTTGGGTAAAAAATATTTCCTGTTATTCCACTCATTTTTCAAGTTTGGCCAGATTGGAGATGGTGGGGATTTTTTTTTTTTTTTTTTTGGCTTTCGTGTTTGTCTTCGCCAAATCCTGCCGTCTTGTTGTTGGTGCTGTTATGTTAGGTGTGAACTGTGGCCTCGTGGAGTGTTGGGTAACAGTGTTGCCTAAGCTAGTTGTTGTGAAGGTGTCGTAACCAGTTGGACCCGGCCGAGCTGTCATGTGAGCCCTTGTTCTCTATCGTCCCCAGCTCGGGGCGTCGGGCCACGCGTATGTGGGTGCCTTCGTGCCTTCCGTCGTACGTACGTGCGTGCATGCGTGCGTGCGTGCGTATGTGCAAATGCCATTCCGAGTGGCAGCCTGCAGGTCAAAGGTGAGCTCTGACTCATGGCCTGTGGAATTCCGTTTTTACTAAATAAACACAGGATGCTAAGCATCAAACACACGTGCGGCAGCAGGAAGTAGTCATTTATTAAAAATGGGAGAGGAGATAGCGCTCTCTCAATTAAATGTTCTCTGTTACGTCCATGTTCTAGGAAGTTGAGTCATGTGGGTTTTTTTCCCCTCATTCAATAGTTTTTGTGCTCTTGTTCCTTATTATAGATCGGGGAAGGCAAAGTTAAAGTTATAAAATATAAAGGTTATTTTTAATAAATGGTAATGGCTGAATGGTTAACCTAAAATAAAACAATGTAATTGTAGATCATTGTAAATCTGAATAAGTTGATAGGAAATAAGAGTCAAGGTAACAAAAACTAAAAATCTACTATTAAGTACTACTAAGAATATGGAAGATGTTTTTATTGAATATATCAGTTTGGTTGATGTCATTAAATTCTTCCTTGAAGTGATTCAGTTAAATGTAAAATACAAGAATCCAAATGTGACTTAAAGTCATTCATTTCTTTTTTAATTAAATCACAAATTTACACAAACAACTTTAGGCACAATAACAGCAACTTTGCTGATGGTTTGTAAATTATAGTGTATAATTTTATAGGTTGCTTGATTTTGAAATGAATAAATAGAATTGACCCACTTCATTGTTGAAGAAAGTTTAGTGAAACATAATGTGATTTATTCACACAAGACTTATTAGACACCACATCTGTGACCTATATATAGTATAAATATATTCCAGATTTTTATTTTTTTGAAAAAATGAAAGACCATGATACAAAAAAAAAATAAACCAGAGCTATCTTTTGTGTAAGACTAGACTGTATTAGTCCCCTTAACTACTTTGAGTAAATAAAATTTAATTATTGAAAAAAACCATGGACTGTCAATGACAGTCTGGTTTGATTATTTACTCTTATTTTTTTACATTTGTACAAAACACATTGCTGCTGCAAGTAATGTTACTTATGAAGGAAAATGACTGGGAGAATTCATCCAAATGGATTTACTCAGTAAAAATCACAATTCAACATTGTTTTTATTTTTATCCTTCCTCCTTTTCAAGATTTACTTAAAATTATTACTTAAAATATTACTTTTTAATGCTCACTTGACTGTGTGTCAAGCACAAGTTTGAACAAAGAAATGAAGTCATCAGTAACACACCCGACCGACTAAGCTGTATCAATGAAAGGTAACTTTATTATAATATATCGACATTTTAAATAAACATCACATTTACAGTACAATAATACACTTCAAAAATTGAGATTTTATAATCACAACATAATGTTATTTTGCCACTACCATCATTTTTATTCTTTTTTGACTTTATATCCATTTAGTCTAATAGCATAGAAGCCCATTTGTCTCAATTCATGGTAACATCATCTATTAAATTTTTTTTTATTTTAAAGTCATTTTATAGTGAATTAGGCAATTAAGCTCTCATGACAATCATTTAAAGAATCTAAAAAACATTTTCACTTAAGGATCCTTTCTTAAAGTAAAAAAAAACTATTTTACAGCATTAAATGAGTTACAAAAAGTAATAAACTAAAATACTTCAAGCACAAAATAGAACATTCTTTTTGCAATACTGTTCACAATTGATATTTTTGGGTCAAATTTTAAGCATGACACTCAGTTTTATTTATAGAACTCTATTTCACACCATCTAGTTTGGAGCTTTTGTGCCCGTATTGTGACTTTACAGTTTGAGTAGTATTTTAAAGAAACCTGTCGTTAGTATGATCAGTAGCTGCTGTAAATAGCTCTTATCTAAATTACATCTTGTGACTGCCACAAACTTTCTCGCGACAAACCTTTCTACTCGACTCAATTTTACTCTACAACCTTAAAAGATAACATTTAGCACACTACAAAAACATTTCAAAGTCAGTTTTTACTCACAACACATTTTGCCTCCACTACAAAAAGTCAAGTATATTCCCAACAAGGACCAAAACTTTTTTTATTTTTAAAAATCCAGATTATTTTGGGGTGTGAGACACTCCTGACTTCCCCGTGCATTTTTCAGTCTGAGTATTTGTACGGCATTCGCTGGTGATCACGGCCGTGCCCGTGACTCAGTCTTGCTCATCGACTCGGCGATGAGTCGGCCGCCATTTCTGAAAATCCCCTTTCGAGCCCCCGACAGACGAGATATTGTGTTGTGTACTGGATTTTCGAGCCTTTCTGTGTTATTTGGTCACATTTCCATTCATTTTCCACCACTTGCTTTTTAGTGGGTGACATCCTCTGTTTGTGAAGAGCCCAGGAATTTGTTGTTCCCCTCACTCGGGGGAAGGGGGTTCCTAGGGAGCTTCATTTTCCCCTCCAGAAGTTTGCAACGTTAATTCTTTGTGACTGCTTTTCTTATTGCGGAATCGTTTACCTGCTGTTTTTTTATTTTTTATTTTATTTTAAGGCCTCTATAAATACTGTGGAGTTGTATGATGTTAATGGTGTGTAATGGCGTGTTAAAGGAAGTGGGAAGAGACGGAAATGACTGGCCTCCTTCAGAGAAAGTTATCAAGTCAACCGTTTGTGACGCCACTTCCCACGCCAGCTCGCCCAATGGAACATTTTGAACAAAGGATGGCTGAGGATGACACCGCAAATAGCGTCAGGCTTACTTGGGTTGAAAGCGGGTCATTAGGAAGTATTTGTTGAGCGCCAAATCGCTAACTGCTGCGTCTCAGGGATGGGCCGAGTCGCTCTTCGAGGGAATTCTCCGCAACAACCCCCCCCTCCCCTACCGACCGACAATGAAGAGGGAAGGCGGTTCGGTAGTGTGCTTGTACTTGGTGGCTAAGTGTTGTAAAGGGTTTCCTAATATGGGCCGTCTTACGGGCGCACCCACCCCTTGTGGTCCACCCCCCTTGGTTTCAGCCAGTGATGACACAGCTCGGTGAGACTCACTTCCTCATTAATTGGCTGAAACCAGTTCTTACAGGAACCGCCTGTGATAAATGTGAGAGTTCTGAGAAGTCATTCATTTCTCCACGCTGCAGCGGCAGAGGCGGCACTGCGAGGGAGTTGAACGGGTTCATCTCTGCGTGCGGGTGTGTGAGAGTGAGCGAGCGAGAGAGAGAGAGCGAAAGAGAGCAAGAGAGGGGAAGAGAGAGAGCAGGAGAATGTGGATGACTACAGCTGTCGCAGCCACCATCTGAGGACCAGACAACTTTGGCTTTTTGCTCGAAATATCCCGTTCCATTTTTCCTCCTTTTTGGTGTGTTTGGCTTTGGGTGTACCTTTTTGCGTGTGTGGATGAGCAATGATGAGAGTGCACTCGTTGCCCCCTGGTCTTCCTCCAGCGCGCCTCCCTTTGTGAATGCCCTTGGGCTGGTGAGTAACAAAGATGTGACGTGATTGGTGCCCCTCGTCCGTCCGTCCGTCCCCCCCTCTTACCCGGCAGTTCATACCTAACCATCTCATTTTTTTCTTTCCCCCCCCCCCCCCCCCCCCCCCCCCGGAATGGCAGACTCGCTTGTCCGCTGGGCGCGGCACTGCAGCGCGCCTTCGGGGAGCCCTCGGAAGGGCCGAGTAGGGACCCCGGCCGTAAGTAACGGGGGGCCTCGCCCGCCCCCCACCACCCACCCAACCCCAAACCCCCCGCAGCTCACTGCCTCTATTCATTCACATGAGCACACCGAGGAAGGAATGTCGGCCCCTCACTTTTGCCTCTTTGACGGGATGCGCTCTCCCTCTGCTTTTTCTCTTTTCTTCTTCTTTGGTTTCCTTTACAGCACATTTATAAGGAAATGTCATCGGCGGGACCTTGGCGTTTATTTAGTTATCCGCTAGATGGCAGGGGCTTGTTTGGAGTGACGGGGCGCCGCTGCACTGGGCGGGCTCTGTACTTGTGTGGATGTGTATATGTGTGTGTGTGTGATGGAGAGGGGCCACCGCGGGGTCTGGCTCCACTCGGTATTGAAGTGTACGACTGTAGTCTGCTGACTCATGCTCCATCTTACCAATTGGGAGCATGTGAGTGTGTGTCTCACACACGCACTTGCACTCGGTGCCCCGCCTGAACTCAGCACTTACTGTAGACCGAGGCGGGGGCAGCCAGTACCGACCGGCCCCCCTCCCCGGGCTAGTGACAATCCTTCAAAACCTCCCTCTCTTAAACAAAAAGAGCCAGTCGAGTGGCTCGTGCGCTCTCCGACGTTACTTTTTGGGGTTTTTCACTTCACTTTGAAAGCAAGATGTACTTTTTTTTAAATTTTTGTGGTTGTGAATGGGCTTATACGGAAATACTTAAGAGTGGCACGGACAGATTAAGGCATTTGAAGAACAATGTTCCTCTTTTCTCGTAACCCGAGCCCGCCGCAGTTACGGGAGAGCGGCGAGGCAGTTTTACGCGCCGGCCCGGGGTCAGCGGGGGCGTTCGGAGGGAGGACGGTGGGGGTTGCGACCGGTTTTTATTACCGCCGATGTCTATCTGTCCCGCACACGCTCGTTGTTGCGGTGGTCTCACCGGTCCACCTGGAGACCACTATTTTCACTTTTGCACCTCACCTTTGCTCATCACCCAGAAAGTTCCCGGTGAGTGTGTTTATACTAACCGGCAAGTCTTTCATTTCCTAACAAATCATTCTTCCGTCATCATTCCTTCCGTTTTCCTTTCCCGGTAGTTTAACGAGACCTTCGAGTGTTTGTTCTCAGAGCATCTGTCATTGTTGAGAGCCGCCAAGACGCCGCAATTTTCTTTCTTCTGGCCTTTATCTGGCTACCTTCTGAGGCCAAAACGATAAAACACCCTGGTCCGTGTCGCTCCTTTTGTCTGCTCTCATTGTTCTGCCTGTGGGAAGGCGGCATGAGTCAGCGACCAGATGCGAGCGAGCACGTATTCAATCCTATCGACGTCCGCTACGGGAACGTAGGTGGTGGTCTGACATTGGCTGGAAACAATTCTAACCAAACTAGCCTCCCGAGCGTGACAATCTCTTTTGTAACCCCCGCATGTTCACTCTTAAGCTGCCTCTTTTTATAACTTGATAGCAGCATCTTGTATATTTGGAAAGAGCTGGATTTTTCTTTGTACGGCTTCTACCAAGCTACTAGAAAACTAGACACCTGCACGTAACTATCACAAAGCGCTTTACACTTCTTAACGCCGCACACTTGCCGTTTAGACCGTAACTCACGAGGCTTTTTCTTTCTACGGTATCCGGCATTTGTGTTTAAAGTGTTCTATTTTCTCGCGCATGGCTACGCTGGACTGAGCGCGGCACAAGTGAGCGAGGGAAGGAGGAGGAATGGGGAGGGAGGATAGGGGGGGACGGAAGGACGGGCGGGCGGGGGTTTTTGAAGCGAGCGCGCATTGAAAAGCGTCTGTGCCGTTACCTCAGCTGAACCCTCCAATGAACCCGTTGCACCGCCTTTAGTCGCAGAGCCAAGAGACGAATCGCCGGAGTAGATTGGAAACAGAGAGGCACTGTTGCTCGGGCCCGAGCCAGCGCCGCACTGCCGACATTCCCGCTTTTGGCATTTCACGGTAAGTGGGATTAGAACGCTTTGTTCCCGAGCCGTGTCCTCCGTGCCGGTGGCTCTCCCGGACTGTCACATAGCTTATCAGACTGGTGTTGGCTGTTAAGATTACAAGGCGACAACAGTCTGTAGGCT
This sequence comes from Stigmatopora nigra, assembly GCF_051989575.1. Taxonomy (NCBI): domain Eukaryota; kingdom Metazoa; phylum Chordata; class Actinopteri; order Syngnathiformes; family Syngnathidae; genus Stigmatopora; species Stigmatopora nigra. Next base: position 6,327,761 of record NC_135526.1, read on the forward strand.
GTCTGACATTCTGGGTTCTTTCATCTGACCAGCATCCTGTTTTGTCCTCCTCCTCCTCCTCCACCTCCTCCTTGTCTCTTTGTCTCGGTGAGCATCAGTTCCCATTTCAGGGTGGGTGCGTGGCGGGCTACAAGCGTACTTCCCTTTATCCCAACCGCCTGCCCAAAGCATCCGAGCCATGCTTTGTTCTTGATTTGGGGGGGAGGATTCAAATCTGGAACCACTGTATATTTCGTGTACATACGGGAGTATGTGGTGATGACCTCACTTCAGTTGTGTCGTGGACTGGGTGTGGGTGTGAGATGACTACCCTTAAATTTTCGGAGAAACTAGAGAGTACACACCTTATTGCATCATATAGTATTGTGACAGCACTCATCAGAATGGTACAAACTCTTCCCTCTTGTACTTCCTTCTCCTCAACTTTTTCACTAAATCTCTAGGTTTGATTTCTTGCATTCTATTGGAGCAATCTATGAGGTAATCGTTTTTATTGGGGGGGGGGGGGGGGCATTCTGCATCTATTGTCTTGTCAGAGCAACTGGATCAAAGTTGTCCAGGTTATTCAATTCCTCAGACTTTTTTTTAATAATTGTGTCCATATTTGATCTCTGAAATGGTTGTACTTTTTAATATTTTAATTATTGTCCACATTTGAGCCGCGGAGTCATTGTTTTTCATGTTGCATTATTTGTATGTAATCTATTGTTTTTTTTTGAACTTCCAATAAAGTCTTTTTTTTTTTAAATCAAGGGTTTCTTGTCATTTTTTGGATTGAAACATTGACCACACGTTGGCCACCACAGCAGACACGTTGACCCTGAAACCTCTCAAGAATCTCCAGTCAGCCAAGAGAGGATGAGGAGGATCCATCAGCACTCAGATAGCCACGTCTAATGTTTCACATTCAAGCACTTATCACATTACCGATTTGCTCTCTCCACACTGACATAATCTCCATTTTGGATTGCAAGTCAAACCTTTATATAGCACTTAACGCTTCCCTCAAAAATGTCGATACCCAACACCCTCACCATGATCACATCATAAAAATTCTCTTGAATCAAATCAAGGCAATAAAAAAAAAATACGGTAAGACATCTTATTGTATCTTGAATCCCTTTATCACTTTGATTTTTGCTGTCAATTCAAATTTGGCATATGTGTATGTAAAACTGCATGTTTCTGTGTGTGCCTTTGAAAATGTGGGGGTTGTCTAATGTGTCTTTGATGAGCCAGGTTCTGCAAACCAAATGCATCCAAAAGAGATGAGAGAGAGTGGAAAGCCGGTGGGCCGGTGGGCTGGTGGGCCGGTGGGCCGGCCCCTCCCTGCCCAGGCTGAACACCAACATGCAAATTAGTAGTGCCCGAGCGAGCACATTGACCGAAAGCTAACACGCATTCACCTACTTGTACCGTACGTTAGCAGGATGTTAATTCCAATGGGATTTGCATTCTAATTCCTGCCACCCACGTTCCAAAAAAACAAGCCGTCTTATTTCACGTTAGCCATCATTTTATGGCTCATTTGGTGACGCACACTTTTCTTTTACAGTGACTTTCCTTGCCCAATGATTTACATTTTTTAGGTAATGTTTAGGGGGAATATTGTATTTCCATTGTTTCACAATACACACACAAAACATAGATTTTTTTAATATACACTTGCATTAAAAAGGTTTAAATTTGGGGCATAAATGAACATTAAATTGACATTGACTTTCAGTAAGGGCATAAGTTACGTTTTTATACATTTTCTTAAAGATGAATTGAATTTCATCTTAAAGATACATTATTCATCATTAAAGTGTCCAAAATAAATGTTAAAAAGGTCTTCAAATTTGGGGTTGAAAACTTCTTGATGTAATTTTTAGTATATTATTAATGTATTTTAGAAAATGGACAGGATTATTGTTTATTATTTTTGAAAACATTTTACGCAGGCGGCTACTTAATTACTGTTTGGAGGTATGCTTCACCTTAACAAATTATAAGTTAAAAAATACTTGGTTATCATCTGTTTTAACAAAAAATATTTGTAATTGCAAGATTAAAAAGTAATATAGTTCAAGTGTAACCCATGCATTTTAAAAATATTGTCTAGGTGTATCCGTTTTAAGGGTGGAGGGGTCCTTTTAGTAGAGAATAGTATTCAATATTGATATAGTTTTAGCCCAATTGTGTATTTGCTGAAATATTCACACCATTGAAATAAAAGTTCCACGAGATGCCATAAAATAATTTGGTGATTTTCCTCATGTTGAATATGAACCATGACTCAACACACCTTGTGAAACACCCTTTTTATTGGGTGTTGTATGGCACTCAAAAGTAGCACACATCTTAATATGAGGGAGTAAACATCATTCCTTATGTGAGTCACAAATGATATCATGAGCTCAATAAAAAAAAAAATGTTCAAAAAGGCGTGCGTGCTATGGAATCCCACGTTAAGCCTGACTTTGCTTTTGGACTTTTGTTGTTTCAGGAGATTTGCCAGGCAACCTGCGTCACTCAGGTGTGTCTTGATCACACAGGACGTAAAAGCAGCCAGAGGAACAATGAGGCAGGCAAGTGGGCGTCAAACTGACAAAACCAACTGCGTAGCTCCCACACACCTTCACTTTGACTTATTTGACAAGAGAGTTTCCATGACATGATGCTACATTCGTCAACAAATTCATCCCTGACCCTATTTGGGTACCATTTCATTATTATCATGATTGGACAAAAGCTCAAATGACAAAAAGAATGGATTTTAATGTTAATTGTGGCTGTGATTAGCAAGTCTCTGTCAAAGTCCAGAGTGTTGGGGGTTATGGGTCATTACCCTTTTTCGGGACATTTTGTCTTGACCAATTTTGAAAAATAAGCATTTTAATTCGCTATTAACCCATAAAACTTACTAGACTATAAATGCTAGGTCAGATGACTTATTTGAGTTGATATTCAAAATACTTAGGGTTGCAAAGTAGTACTAATACTTCAGCGACATTATTTTATATATATATATATATACACCATGATACATATTTTTCAAATGTAGTTTTTCATGTTGTGCTTTAAAATAGTTGCACATGCCATTTTTATTTCTCTATTGAAATTTAAAAAACATTAAAACATTTATTTTCCCAGAGTCTTTTAGGGAAAGTGACAAACAGAAATATGCGCCTGTCAAAAGTCGATTAAAATGTTAAAAATTGACACATTTTCTGCCACGTCTGTTAAAAAGAAGGCGGATATAGAAAGAGGTAAATAGATGATGGGCTCCATTGCCGACCACAAGGCAACCCACAACGGACGTGGGCCTCGTGACACCCAGTCAGGCTTTTGTAAACGTGAACAAAACGGAAAAGCCTTGATTCGGATGAGGGATCCGTCCTGTAAAATGAGTCATCAAATAGAAAGAAGGCTCCCCTCACACATGCTGAGGGTCAGAAAAAAGCAACAACATGAGTCGGCGCTCTGAAACTAAAGCACGGCTGGAGATTTCAACTCCAATGTTTTGCATTGAGCTACTGCTGAGATGTCCCACTGACTCCCGGCCAGAGATGATTACATTTATTCAATACGTGTCAAGGCGCTTTTACATGGAGTAGGCCTTAGGGCAAGCACTGTCAACCACCTGAGTCACAACATTTTTTTGCTTGGATGGCCATTTTAAACCAATATCTATTGATATCTGATAGGCATACTCGGGGAGGAAACACACAGTCTACCTGTCTAATATTACCTCCTTTAAAAATATTTCATGTATTTGATTGCAGAGCTATGATCAGAATTCAATCAAAATTCTTGCAAAAGGGCCATAAACCTATCAAAGCACATTTTATGTTTTTGTTTAAGGCAACCCAAGAAAAGAAAAGAAAGGTATTATTAAATGTCTGTAATATGAAAGGTGTTGGGTCTGAAGTTACAGATCCCCGTAGGTCCTAACCGTGCACAAAGGAATAACAAGGCAAGAGACTGTTGCGTTTAAATACAACCGCGGTTGGGAAAGTTTCCGAAACTCTCTCCTTCCTCAGTCGCAAGTCGAGCTTTTATTGAGTTTCAGCATTGATGTTATGAAAAAGGTACAATAGTCACTGAGGTGTGTTAATGACGTAGATTAGGATAATTGACAGGATATTCTTTGTCATACGGAATTTGTATGTCACGAAACCTTGCACATAATCTTTCAATCCGTCTCACGGTTCAATGTCTTTGGGACCCTCCATCCATATCACAATCGTCGATGTCACCACCATCATAGGTGTCACTAGGTGTCACTGTTTTGGCTGCAAATTTGTTATAGAGCAATGCAATGCAATGCAACTTAGTATGTCATTTGAAATGTACATGTTATTGTTTTATGCAACTTCACAAAAGGGAAAAGGTGAATGGTTACATTTTAGGGCTATTGGGGTCAAAGGGTCACAGAGGTCAGAAAATTAATTTCTCATACTCTAATTTGTTAATGGGAAAAAGCATGACATCAAGAATGACAATTGCTTTCTTTTTGACAAAATAGGGATTTCTATCTAATGTACTACTATTTGGTATTTAGAATGATTTGTGTTTTTACTGCCATCTACTGGATCGAAGGTTTGTTGTTTTCAGTGTGGCCTTTCCTTCCTTTTCTGTTGAAAGATGGTCGCTATGACCTACGCAATGGGAATCCGACTTGCTATATCTTTTCTCGCCTATGATATCTAAGTCGGACACCAGAGGCGTTCCCGGCTTCCCGAACGTAGAATGCTTGTTGTGTTTTGTTTAGCCAGACCACTGCCTCCACTCCGGCTCACGCTTACTCCCTCGCCTGTTTGTGTGTGACGCCGGCCGGGCGGCCGGCAGGTAGGCAGGTCGCCGGGAAGAGGCGGGGAGCGATCGGCCTTGACTTTTGTGGAAGCCATGGCAGGGATCTTCGACATCGATCTGGACCAACCGGACGGAAACGTGTCGGACGACGATGTCGAGGACGAGGTGCTATTTACTCTAGATCGTTAGCATCGATGCTATTAGGAGAGGAATGTAGTTGGTGGTGAGGTGGTGGCATCCATGATCGGACATAAGCGCGTCCCGCGAACTCTCGCATTCCTCGCAATTCCCCCGATTTAAAGCGACGGTGCTTTCCTGGTGCTTAAACGTTTTGTGATAACCACATTACTGTTGTTTCAACATATTTCACTTGGCAATAAGGGCGATCATTTCAATCTAATTTAATTAGATCTTCCTGAGCCCATAAAATTAGGTTCACCAATTGGCTGCCATTGGCGGCTATAGACGTCCAATTCATTGTATTGCCTGCATTGGACGTTTGTTGATGTCAATTGTAAGTGAATTTATTTTGGGTGGCCTATGACATTTGTTGGAAATGTACTGTAATTTTACTTGCTTGAATGGATAAACCATTATTTAGGTTCAAATAGAATAATATAAGGAACCTTAGACATGAACACAAACCAGGATGGCCAACCAACCCCCCTAAAAGGACATTTATAGCATCACTTGGGCGACATCTTTGATCCTTGAAGCAGTTAGAGGTCAAAGAGATCTGGAGTCTCCTTTCATCACCTCACTGCTGCAAAAAAATGCAGAATATGAAAGTAATCAAGCAAATGAGTATGTTGATGAATATTAAAAAATTACCATGGTAAAAAAGAAAAAAAAAACATGAGCACAGCAACTAATGTTTATTATTTCTCCCTTTTTTCAGGACCAGATCAGTGAATACATGGAGCAATGTAACAGTTTTGAATTGTGAGTAGCAACCAGTTTGTGTGATTATTGAATATTTACTATGATTTTTTTTTACTGTTCATTTCTTTTAATTTAATTTTGCCAGCAACATCAACGATTGTGAAAAGATTGAGATTTCCGAAAACAGCGTCAACCAGGGGACCGAGCAAATCAAGCCCGAGTGCTTTGAGTTGCTGAAAGTTTTGGGAAAGGGCGGTTACGGAAAGGTCAGCTCCTCTTAACATTTACTCCGTTAAGACTAAACTAACTTTTAGGTTTTGTCAGGTTTTCCAAGTTCGTAAAGTATCCGGTTCCACTTCTGGGAAGATATTTGCCATGAAAGTTTTAAAAAAGGTGAGCAAGAATCTGGTTTCACCATTGACTTTGGTCTCTTTACGTCATTAGCCTTCTCCAATCAAATGGTGACTTTTTGGGTATGGATGTGTGTATGACCACTGTGTTTTTTCAGGCCATGATTGTTCGCAACGCAAAGGACACGGCGCACACCAAAGCGGAGCGGAACATTTTGGAAGAAGTCAAGCATCCTTTTATCGTGGATCTTATCTATGCCTTCCAGACTGGAGGAAAATTGTACTTAATTCTTGAGTATCTCAGTGGTAAGAATTGTCTGATTGGTCTAAGGCCCACAACACCACAACAATAACAACAACAACAACAACATTTCAATGTGTTTGACTGCAGGTGGAGAGCTTTTTATGCAACTGGTAAGAGAAGGCACCTTTATGGAAGATACCGCATGGTAAGTTTCAACTTTTAAGATACATTTAAAACGGGGCAAGTTACTTTGATTTGATCTTATAAGTGATAATATGATTTATTTTTAATTCCACTTTGACTTTCATTTAGAAAAAAAATCTTTTCATTTTTTTGGTGGTCATTTTGGCACTTTTTTGGCTCACTTTGACAGTTTTTACCTGGCGGAGATTTCAATGGCGCTGGGTCACCTGCACCAGAAAGGCATCATCTACCGAGATTTGAAGGCTGAAAACATCATGCTTAACAATAACGGTATCAAAACCATTGACGCAATTGGCTCAATCGATCTCTTCCTCTGGTTGCTCCTCTAATAGTCCAAGAGGCAACTTTCAATGTCATCTGTGCTTTCAGGGCATGTCAAGTTGACCGATTTCGGCCTGTGCAAAGAGTCCATCCACGATGGGACGGTCACCCACACTTTCTGCGGCACCATTGAGTACATGTACGACTGCCGGCGCTCCAATGCAAATTTATTATTATTATTATTATTTTTTTTTTTTTTTTTAAACTACTCCGTCTTGACTCAGGGCTCCAGAGATCCTAATGAGGAGCGGCCACAACCGAGCGGTGGACTGGTGGAGTCTAGGGGCTCTCATGTACGACATGCTGACAGGAGCAGTAAGCGTTCGCCGTCATCCGCTTGCCGACCCGGCGCTGACCTCTTCTCTCCCGTAGCCTCCCTTCACCGGAGAGAACCGAAAAAAGACCATCGATAAAATTCTAAAATGTAAACTTAGCCTCCCGCCTTACCTCACTCAAGAAGCCAGGGATCTCCTCAAAAAGGTGAATCGCCAATCTCAATTTGCCTCCACCTGGCCTGACATTGTATTCTCCTCGCAGCTTTTGAAGCGGAGCGCCTCCATGCGGCTGGGGGCGGGGCCAAATGATGCTCGCGAAGTCCAGGTACTATTTTGCGCATTTATTTTACGGCACATAATCAAAAGGTTACGCTGTCAAAACCTAATTAGCTGCGCTGGTGACCTATACGGACACTGTCAAAGCGCTCTACAAGTGTAAGACTAGTTGTGGTGTAGTCTAATTTGGCATGTCTAAAGGGGCTAGTATTGTGTTGGCTTACCCTAGGCCCATCCTTTCTTCCGCCACACCAACTGGGAGAAACTCCTGGCCCGGCAAGTGGAACCGCCATTCAAACCACTCCTGGTGAGTTCATCCATCCGGTTGGCGCTTGCTCGAAGCCATCCGGTTGACTGACCCGCTTCCCTTGGCAGCAATCGGCCGATGATGTCAGCCAGTTTGACTCCGAGTTCACCAGCCAGCCTCCGGTGGATAGCCCGGACGACTCGGCGCTCAGTGAGAGCGCCAACGAAATCTTCCTGGTGCGTCATGTTAATTAATTAGGCATAGGATGAAAATAAGCTTTATGTTAAGAATATTTGTACGCAGGGTTTCACATACGTGGCTCCGTCGGTGCTGGAAAACATCAAGGAAAAGTCCACGCCGGAACCCAAGCTGCGTTCACTTCGCAAATTTCCGGGAAGCCCGAGGACGCCCGTCAGGTGGCCGATCCGTTGTTTTTTTTTCCTGTGTTCAACCGTGCACTTGTTTTATTTGATTCTTTTTTTTTCTCCCTTTCACAGCCCGGCTAAGTTCAAGCGAGGTGACGGTTGGCCGTGGGGGTCCACGGAACAACCCATGGAGGTGTCAGCGTCAGAGCAAACGGACACGTCAAGCAGCAGTGGCGCGTCGGAAGCATCGGCACCGCTGCCCATCAAGCGACCGCCCAGCGTCGGCACGCCAACTTACAAAAAAGTAGTATACCCCCTGAACTCCAAGCGGCCGGAACACCTCCAGATGAACCTATGACCCTCGGCCGGCCCGTTCCCCCCTGGCTTTTTCCTCCCCAGCTTTTAGCCGGTAACGTCATCGGCTCTTCCGCCTCTTTTGAAAAACCCGCCTATTGCTTCCCTTTTTATGGTGCTCTCACATAATTTGAAATAGTCATTTACTGAAAGCAAAAAAGTCTCACATGTCATAATACACTTAAAAAGAACGAATTATCTTGAACATTTTACTCCAAAAGAGATACAAAACAATGTCTTACATCAAAAATACTACCAAAAGACTTGACAACACTTAAAACACACAATCATCAAAAATCATCACGCTTTTGTGTAAGCCTTTTGAATACTACTGAAAGTTTTTATTTTTTAATTAAATGTCTCTTTTTTGGCCTACCTCAAATTCAAGCTTTTTGCATTTCGTGACAGAATGTTCTTCCAAATATTTGCCATCCCTGAAGTTGCTGCTGCACACACATGACTCTGGATTGAAGCCATTGGAAGTTTTTTTATTTTTTATTTCTAGCAGCAAAGATAAGTACCACAGAAACATGGGCAAAAATCCCCCTTTTTTTAAAGCAAACCAAATGCTTTATATTTGTTTGTTTATATTTTGATTGATTTTCTTCCATTTGTTAGTGTATTGATTTTAGCTGGCACTATGCAAACTCAGTATTTATTGTCTGGGATTATTTAAACACGGTGGACGAATGTTATTCATGCTCAATCTGATTTTATTCACACTGAAAAGGTCAAAAAACAACCCCTAATGCGCCTTAGATGAAAATGGAATGAGACACTCCCGATAATTATAATTTAGTGTGGCATTTTTATGAATTTGTTGTCCCTTTGCTAACATGTATATATGTACATTACTGATCTTGCCTGAAACTTGAATTTTTGCTTCATTTCTGCGTGTTACATTAGATATGCTGGTTCTTGGTTGATGTGAAAGTGATTTAAGTTCATTTTGGGTGAAAAATGTTTCAGGTCCAAAAAATGCGAGCTTCCTCGTTAAGATGTTTTGGAGAAGGAAATGTAGTTTGAACTATCTTTTACTCACTGTTGAGCAGTGAATAGAAATCAGTCTGTAAAATTACTGAATATTACATCTGGTTCTGAAGATGTTTTTTTTATTTGGGATATTTTCAATAATAAACATGAAAAAGTTTGTCTTAAGGCACATCCATCCATTTTTGGGAGCATATTGTTGAAAAACAACATTAGTTCAAAGTAATTGGACTGTAAAATGCCTAAAGATTGATTGTAAAGTAGGGGTAAAGTAGTACAGTACTGTATTTTATTTTGAAATTGGCATGGGAGTGATAGTCGCTCTCCTATTGGCTATTACCCTAACGCAATCAGTATTGACCAGGTGGAAGCTGCGTCTATTATACACGCGTTCCAAAACGCGTCAAGTACCGCGTTATATTGTTTTTTGGTAAGTTTTCCAGTGTATTTCTTGCATTTTTATACTTGTTCATTCATCATTAGGCTTCAATACTGTTTTTTCCAGTGGCGATTGCAAACAAGGCATAATAGAAGTAAAAGCGATGGTTAAAAAATAGCGAAATGGCATGTGGATGAGTGATATAGTGGATGAAGCCATGCTTATGGTTTAGTAAATATTGTTTTCTTTTGACATATATTCAATACAAAATTGTTAGATCCTATTATCATTTGTAATAAGGGTTTAGGGGGTGGTATATTGGGGACCATGGATGGAGCAGATTAGGGGATTTACATTAAAATGTGGCTTTACTGATTTAAGACACGAGTTACAAACGTATCTGCGGCTCGAATCGATATCGTAAGTAAAGGTACAAACGTATCTGTGGCTCGAATCGATATCGTAAGTAAAGGTTGCAACGTATCTTCAAAATAGTTGTTTGTTTCTATTGCAGAAAGTCGTTTTTTTTTCCTTTTTGCAATTCTGATCCTGGTGGATGAGTGTATAGCGCGTCTGCCTCGCAGTTCTGGGGTCCTGGGTTCAAATCCTGTGTGGAGTTTGCATGTTCTCCCACCGGGCCTGTGTGGGTTTCCTCCTCCATCACAAAACACCAATGAGGATAAAGCGGTCCAGAAAATGAGATGAGACGCTCATCCTTTCATTACTGACATTGTGAAAACCCGCCCTCTTGTGGTCACTGATGATCCCCCCCATTAAAGGTGGTGCAAAACCTCTAAATATCAAATTGTATTCTGACAGTTCATGAAGAGAACAAAAACATGAGATTTAATAAGATATAATTTATTTCTTTTTTTTTTGTTTTACAATGAAGCAACATTGCTACTGTAAAAATGATTCAAAAACCTTTATAAAACCATGTCAGCTGAGCTGCAACCATATTTTTTGGGATGTGAGCTAGAAAAATAGCAACTGGTATCACCAGCTTACATGTGTACACTCTGTGTGTGACCATCATTTCCGCCTGATACAGGTTGCTGTGGGAGATGGAATCTCTTGGAAAGGACTTGAAGCCTTTACGATGAAATAAAGACCACATCCCCAGCAGTCAGCCCAGGTCAGAGCTTCCTGCACATTTTCTTTTCTTAAAATTCACATGTATGGATCAAATGTATCTTCAGAAAATTTTTGAATTAATTTTTTTTTATATTTACACTATAAGAATAATTTGGAAGAACGGTATGCTGGTCCAAGAGAGGAAAAAAAGTAGTATACTATTCATTCATCACCCAAAAAAATGAAAATAATATATATGCACATAGGGGGGAAAGTATCATAATATCTTGTGAATTGGATTTGGTGGTACATATGAGGAGTTTTATAATAGCTTCCCAAAAAAAGTAAACGGACAGTGTCGTAGAAAGTGAACAATCATATAATGTCACATTAGAAGATCCCAAATGTGTGCGACTAGTAAATCTGCAAGTGGGGGGATGTGGCTCCGTCTCTCCATTTGTGCACCTTGTCCGTGATGACGGTCCGGCAGAGGGGGCAGCTCTTCTCTCGGTTACACCACAGGGCGATGCACTCGTCACAGAATACATGCTGCATGGAAATGGTACATTCCTTAAAATAAAATTCCAACCGGGCAAACGAGCAAGACTTTAGTCGTTACCTGACAGACAAGTGCTTGGGGCTCCCTATACTCTCCCTGACAGATAGGACAGATGTCTCCGGACTCTGCGCACTGGCTCCGCGTTGCCGCCAACCCGGCACGCTGAAATAGTGACGCTGTTAGAAAGCGGATCTAAAAAAACTGCAAGAAATGTTTACAGCTACTGACCTCGTTCTTTAAGAAGATCCTGGCGGCCTTGATTAAAGACGTCCACTGTCCGTACAATCCTAAAAGCTGCAAGTGGAGGGAGAAAGAAGAGATTTTAAGAAGATGGCGGCAGCGGCGTGTGGTCGAAGAAGCTTCATGCCTTTAGTACGAGGTAGAGCAGAGCCAGCAAAACGCCAACTGTCAGCGCCGGGGCGCCGTCGGCCTCCTGATAGGTCACCAGGTAGCGGAACCAGAGCGGCGCGGGCGCCACGGCTTGGTACGTCTGTGCTAGTTCCTCGCTCAGCAACAGCCAGCGGCCCTATAGACATGTTTATTCAGACATTGATGATACATTTTTAAGTCCAACAAAGCTGCTATGTTAGCAGGGAGTTGCTCTCACTTGTGTTTGGTGGTTGACCAACAAAGTGGGCAACAGCAGGAGAAGGCACTTGATCCCCATGAAGAGGAATTTCAAAATAAAGTTGGTGATGCCCACTGCCCAGAGGACTTCCCAAAATCCCAGAGGCTCAATAGTGGGACTGAGGAACACGAGGCTGCGGGCAAAAAAAACAAACTGGCATTTAGAAGAAAGAAAAAAAAAGGACAAACCACCTCACTTGGGTCAGCCACCTTACCAGTTGTAAAGTGACTGAGGGAGGAAAGTGTAGTAAAGCAAAAGTGTGGAGGAAACCAGGAGGAGCAGCAGCCATACACAATGCAGCTTCTCATGTCGACCCTGAAGACACAAACACACACGAGGGTTGAAGCATTTTGGACATGAGACCCGCTTCCTTGTTTTTCTTCTGTTCTTACCTGAAGAAACACTTGCATTTGGATGCTTTTATTCACATGGAAAAAAGTGGTGACAAGCCCTACGCCAACTGCCAGTCCTGCTCAAAGAGAAGAAAGCCATGCACACATCAGCTTGACTCACAATCTCGTGCAATCGCATGCAGTGTGAAAAAGCGTACACTCACCAAGCGCATGCTGGATGACCAGCTTGGCGCTCAATATGACAAGGAAGGGAAGACTCTTCTGGAGCCAGCGGAACAGGCACCGTAGCTCCGACAGCGAGGCACCGGGGTCTCCAGAGTCCTGCTCGCCGGAGTCCGACGGGCGGGGCTCGGGAGTGGGCTGTCGCTGTGGCCCGCGAGCATGGCCGTGGGAATGGGGGTGGGCTCGTGGGTTGAGTCTGCACCTCCTCGCCGAGGCGCTTCCGCCGGATTCGCCCGGTGCGGCGTTCATGGATACGCGCACCTCATCGGTGTCTGAGCGGGTGGACGCCACTGCGCCGGAGGGTGTCGTCCTGGTGGGAGGCTCTGCTTGCAGAGGAAGAGAAAGAAAGCCATTAAGGGGGACATTTTTAAGATCAGGATACTCCAATGCTGGATTTGTAATTCTATTTTATTTATATTATAAATGTGTATACATGAGGCTAGATCTCTTAAGGCAATTGGTGACACGCAGTCACAAACTGCTTAGTTTATGGCAAATCGCATCAAGAATTGTGAATGTCAAGATTAAAATAAGTGCAAAATAAATGCTGGCATCTCTTTTGTGGCAAGTTAACCGGTTTGGAAATCGGTAGACGCCCCTTTTGACTGCAATACTATGTGTCTGAAATACAACATGGTCGACCGCTGACAACCAGCTGACACTGGCTCAAGGCAGGCGAACCACATCTAGCATGACATACATGATCGCAATACTAAGCATTAGCTCGCCGATGTTTACTGTACGGTCGCTTGAGTAGTCTAGCAGTCATCAGCACACTTACCGGTCATTTTGCATCCGGAGTTTCATGATAATCGTTTATTCGCCATTAAACGTAGAAGCTGCAAAACTCCAAACAAAACAGAATCAAAACAAAACCAGTTAAGATGATGACTACCGGATCAACCATAAACCTCGGGTTGACGTCACTGTTAACTTCCTCCTTTGGAATTAGGGCTTTATCGCAGTGTTTTGTTGTCAATTGTGAATTACCGCTACCTTGTGGTAATTTTGTAGAATGCGTGCATGATACTGAATGTAGTATTGAGGCGAATGACTGTTAATTTAACGCTGCACATTTATTTTATGATTTAGCAAAACATATCTACATTGAAAAATGCTTATTAATGAATGCTCTCCAGAAATAAAGTGAATAAATACCCAATTGTAATGCTATTTCACTGCAGTATACAGTAGCTGGTAGGATTTTACAGCTCCATTGATTAAATAATTCATCCCATACCATTTTTTGTACTTATAACAACATACAGTCAGTCACATGCTATTCATTTTATCCTGTGTAGTGAATATGAGAAAGTCAGTATATTATCAACTCATCAAATGTGAGTCAGATAATTTGCTGCTTTGGTGATCATCCAAAATATGGTGTAGGAGTCAGCAAGACATCAACAATTGTTCATAATGGTACACCTAAGAAAAACACAAATCAAGATTTTTATTCCATTACAATACTTGTCATATTCACAGTAACAAATACATACATCCTATTGAGGACCTAAAAGGACTATCCAATGTAAATAAGTCAAGAAACACAAAAACTTGAATTATGATGATATGCTCAACAGGTTTGAACATGAAAGCTCACTATTTTTTTTTCTTATCAGATTTGTGTCGACTTTCTAGCAAACGCACCGGAAAACTGTTTCCAAGGTAAGACCATTTAAAATATTACAATTTTTGAGTAGAGCTTTGAGGGATTGAAATTTCCAGGAGGTGGCGCTTTATGATAAGATCAGGAAAGTCGCTCAGCAAACGACAAATTGCTTTTCTATCTTCAATCGCTGATGCTAAACTGTCATTACAATCTGTAGGATGAAAGCTCAACTGGATTTTTTTTTCCAACACAAGTTGCGATTGATGAGCTTTTAGGGTGAAATAGCAAAGACATGAGAAATAAGACATTATAAGATGAACATTTTTTATGATATTGCCCCTAATAATGTGCTTTGGATTCATACAGTATCTTAGAAATACCAAATGTGAGAAATTTTGTACTTATGAATGTGTTTTTCTACTACTATTATTTATTACAAGACCATATTAGTGCAATGCAATGACTACAAGTCACTACATGATCATTGAATTGTTGATTGAATGGAACTGTCCAGCACTAAAAATGGCTGAAACATCTGTGCTTCAAGCGTGAATGGATTTCTCTCTGCTGGTCTCTCCTTTCAATTGATTGCTTTAATTTAGCCTCTAATGATTAGAATGCCCCCTGCTTGCAATTAGCGTGCACCGTGGTGGTCCGCCATTAATTACAGTAACACGCGGATATCGTGCGGCATCCGGTTTTGTGCCCAAAGGAAATCAAACCTACAAAGATGACATCTTTGCTTGATGTCATTGAAAGCAGAACGTTCAGAAAGTGAGCTAGAATCAGAATACAGTAATTTCTCCATCTAAAGACATTCCCTATGGGCCTTAATGGCTGTGCGTATTTGCATTGACTCCCACGGCGCCTTCTCCCACTTTGGGCGTCTCCTCCAGGCTTTGCGGCGATAGTTGACGCCGCTGTTCTCAGTCTGTGGAGAATATGCAAATGAGGGTGCGCCGTCTGATCTATACCGTGTCGCCTGTTTTCTATCCCTCCCACCCATCCCAGTTATCCCAAGGTCCTGACAGGTCCTAACAAGGTGCGTTTAACACCCAGCTGTCATTGGGGTGGGGCAAAAAGGCGACTTTATTACCCCAATATTTTGAACTAAAAACCCAGAAAAAAATGATTAAAAAATGACAATTATTGATTTAAAAGGGGGAAAATCAGGACATTTAATATACATCTATACTCTTCATTTGAATTTGATCCTTAAACAGAAAGTCAGCACTCATGATTTACTTTTCCGGGCCACACAAAATGATGCGGCGGGCCAGATTTGGCCCCCGGGCCGCCACTTTGACACCTGTACTTTATACCAACAATTGAACGTGTTTTTGAAAAAACGTCTGTTCCACTAGGGCTCTTTTCCACCTCCATTTGATAATCTTCCATGCTAATTTGTAAAGCGGGATTCTTAACGTTGTGGCGTGTTTGATCACTTTAAAGCTCCTGCGCTAGGAGAGGATGGATACAATTAGTTTTTCCCAGTCATTAAGCAGATAATCTGGTGTTGATTGCCAAAAGCTAATTACAATAACCGTGGCAGGAGTTCAATGCAGCATGGAATCAAACAGCTGTACAGGTAGCGTCACAGGCTTTTAACACAGACATCCCGCCGTTCCCCCCCTTTTTTTGTATTGCCCGTAAACCAAGCGCCATTCTGAGTCGAAAAGAAAAACATTTGTCGACAAGATTTAACCCAAACCCTAACCCAGTGATTTACTGTAAGTGAAAAGTTGAAAATATGTAGTAAGGCTTGACACCATTTGGCTTTATATGATCATTGTTACATTCTTTTATGGATGTTAAATGGCTAATAAAAAGGCCCCCCTTGTAGGCCTGTTGGTGTAAAGTTATAGTTACCATAAAGGTTAAGGACTAGCAGCCTTTTTAATATGAGCGATAGATAACCTTGCAAAAAGCCTTCCGTTCTCGGACAAAAGGCCCTTTATGCTTTGCGTGAAGTCAAGACACATAAAATATGTCTGTGCCCTTGCTCTCTCTCTCTCTTTCTCTCTTCAAGTCGACTCTCGCAGGATCGCAAAAATGTTAATATGATGAATAACCTCCAGCCACGTCTGCAATGACTACAAGGTGAACGATAGCGCCACTCTTTTGGTAACATGGAAGAAATGGATCAGCATTGGCCTTAAATGTATTCAAATGTCACAGTTTTGTTATCTTGAGTCCTTAACTGCTTCAGCAAGTCATCATATTTTATTGCCAGTCACGTCCTTGGTAGTTGACGAGTTAATAGCTGAAATAATACATTTAAAATACATGATCTCGTTTGATTTCTGATCGAAAATATCACCCGAAAGGGTCACCAAATGAATCTTGTGGCACATTTTGACAACTCAAATTTTGGGAGGTTACCTGATCTATTTATTGACATTTATTCCCCTTGAGTATCTGGAATACTGGTAATTATTCCCTTTTAGTCAGCCCTACCCCACTGGATACTTTGGGAAAAAAATTCTGAGTGCAAGTTTCCATACATTTTATTTGTCTGGCCATGCAGTAGCAAGTCCGCTTCTTTTGACCCATCACCCTCTCCCACGCCTTGGTCTCCAAGATGGCAGCGGGTTGAACTCATCTCGTGGATAATTTACCCGCCTTTGCTCTGTCTGTCTCTTACCGGAATGAATGCAAATGAGCTTTTTCATTTTTTTTCCCCATTTTGCTCCGTGAGCACGTGAGTAGGAGGCCATTTGCCCCAAGTAAGAAGTAGATGTCGTCCATGTCTTTTAAAGCAGGAGACAAACCTAATCTGATTTAAAGCATGTCAGGGATTGTGAATAATTTCCTCATTACCCCCCCTTACCTCCTTGTCATTTTCAGAGCATATTTAATTTAAATTTCCAGGACCAGTATGTTTTGCTTTGCGTGTCACATCAGTGTTGAAGGCTGTCACCTGTCAAAGTGAGGGTGACTGCTTAGCGTTCACTCTTTACGACCCTCTGAGAGCTACAGCTGTCACTGTGTCACTTTTCCCATCCATAATTGAGGAGTGCACACTGCACAAAGCCCATCAAACCATGTCAAGCATTTCCACTTGCTCCTGTTAAATAATCAAGCGGAACCAACAGCGCCATGGGGAAAATCTGCACACCTTGTTTGGATCATTCCAACATTTTATTCTGACCAAACCGAAACACGCCGACATAAGCATCCAATACGCCATCTTGGGTATCATCCTCCCAATCCTGTCCTTGCCTTCTTGTTTCCTTCCCTCCTCTGCCGACTCCCCCTGTCATCCCCGCCTTTACTTTGCCACCTTGTAACTGCATGGCCCAATGTAATGAATCAAAGCAAGTGGAAATCTCTCAGAAAAAGACATACGGTGGCAGCCCAACCCGCTGCACGAATCTCTGTATAATCGAGCATCGCCTCCTTCACAGTGGGAAGGCAATGACTCACGCCGTTAGCGTGCCGAGTCTCCATTAGTATACGACTCTAGCACCCTGACAATTATGAGCCTCGCTGACACACGTGCTCTCATAGCGAGTTGTAGGACTACGAATTTGGGTGCCCGCTAAGCCCACTGCTCCAGAAGGCCAAAGAACTGCTTTGTAGGGGGAAAATAATTATTGCTTCCAGGACGGGAGTTGAAATGATACAGTAAAAAGTGTGGGGAAATTGCTCGTGGTGATCAAAGGAGCTGTCGGGATATGCACGCCCGTTACGGGAAGGTAGATTATGGTGAAGTTTAGTGGTGAATGGTATATAATTAGTATGTAGCAAGCAATAATGGTGTCTTCCCACTTTGAATGTATTTGACAACCACGCAGCAGTCTCGAGGGAGGAGGAGCTTACTTCTTTGTGTCATCCGAGGAAGTCGAAAAGATGGCGTTAGATGTCTTTGTTTCTCTGATAATCTTGCAAAAAGAATTTGTCTTGTACACTTGGCCAACATAAATGGTTCTAATAAAAATAAACTGGGATGATTAAATTGCTTGTAAGCCACCTTGACTTGTTTACTAGTGATCAATATTTGACGATGGAGGCAAGTTGTGACTGTACTCATTTTTAGCAGCAAAATTATTCCCCAATATTGTAGTAGTTGCTCTATTCACACAATAATTGTCAGTCAGTGTTTTGATTTGCTGCCCTGAGTTAACAATGTGACCAGCTTTTGAAGCGAGAATCAATACGAGCGACTAAAAGTGTCTGATCGGCTTAATTGTCCATTTCATTGGAGGACTCTTCAGCTACACTAACCATAGCTGATTGTAAAAATGAAAAAAAACTGCCTTAGGAATACACAATATTTGGGAATCACAAGTGTAGTAGGTTAAGTATTGTTGGACGATATATACTACGCTTTATCGTATTGTATGGGACGATGCCTAATGTTAAGATACCGTGATGTCATCTATTCGTTTGGGGACGAATGATGTCCCATACTTCTTCTTCAAAGCTTATTTTCTCTCAGTGCAGGATGACATTTATCATCTAAGCAGGGCAATTTAAATGATTTTTTTTACCCCGCACGACCAGACTTTCTCGCAGTGATGTAGGTCAGAGATTGTTCTTAATTATGGTTGTGTTTCTCAGCGGCTACAAGCCGCGTCCTTGACTCCCACCCGCGTCTTCCATTTGGCTTACGTTGATTTGTTAAGAGCAGGGACCGCTATCTCCGTGTATTTATGCACATGCGTTTTGTCTCGTTATGACCACGTGTGGTGTGTGGCGTACAGTGTGTTGTGGAGAAGATGTGTTGCACTCTTTAGACGTCTCGTGTGTCTCTGGTGAGTAATCAGGTAATTGATCATAGAGACAGGTAATTATTCCTTTGCCAAGCCCCCCTCGGCAAATGAAAAGTGCAGGAAAAAAAGCATCAGTCTCATCCAACACAGCTGGGGGCACCAGGGCCACATGATTGTGAAGATGGTGCCTTTAAAGAATAAATGCTCACCAAAAATGGAGTACAGTACAGTACCAAAAGCATCACATAGACCACAGGTGTCAAAGTGGCGGCCCGGGGGCCCAAATTTGGCCCACTGCTTCATTTTGTGTGGTCCGAGAAAGTAAATTATGAGTGCTGACTTTCTGTTTTAGGATGAAATTAATATGAAGAGTATAGATTTATATTAAATTTCCTGATTTTCCCCCTTTTAAATCAATAATTGTCATTTTTTATTATTTTTTTCAGTTTTTAGTTAAAAAATCATCTTGTAAAATTAAAAAAACATTACAAAAAGCTCAAATAAACATTGTTTTAGATTTATAAAAAAAATGAATATGCAGGCCAGTTCATTTAATCCATTTATGTTAAAAAAAATCTAGATATTATATCTAAAATGGCCCGCGAACCAACTTGATGGATAAGATAAGTAAGCTGTAGACTAGCACCCTAGATTAAAATGGATTTAAAAAAGTAAAGTAAAGTTTGGGGTAAATAACTGTTGGAAAAAATACTCAGGTTTCTTTTCTTATTTGTTTTTACTGCAAATAGCCTTCTTTCTGCCCATTGGCTTCAGCTCAGAAGCCCCCCTATTGTTGCTCCCATTGTCGGAAAGCAGTTTGTCTCTTTAATTTCATTGCCATCAAAAGCAGAAGACCCTCACCGCCCCTCCCCCAAGGCCATGCCTGGTTGTCATTCTTCATCGTCGCTCCTCATCATCGGGGAGCTGGCAATCGCCTCCCCCCCCATCCCCGTCTCCGTCCCCGTCCCCTCGCCTTCCTCGGGCATCTCCTCCGCCACGCAGAGAAGCGGTGGCTCGCTGGCCGGTGGGCCGAAACGCCAACTGGAGGCAGACACTTATTTGGCCCCAGGATAAAGCTAGATGTGTTTGGAATTGAAATGCTATGAGCCTGGCATGAACCCTGCTGGCAATGGGAGACTAATCAGTTGTTGAAGGGCAAATAAGCAAATAAAAGCACTTTGTAAATCTAATTTGGCCTTGACATTTGGAGGGTTTGACACAAAAGCTTTGTTCCCACAAACACAAGCAAAGTTTGGCCCTCTTTTGTGTTGTTCCATTGACCCGGGAGAGGTTGAAAAGAGGCTTCCGAGGTAAACGCGGGAAATAGACACTGTTGAATTAACATTGAGGAATAAAGACGGAAAAGGACAGGCATTTCGTGAACTTTTATCTTGTAATATATCACATCGGGAAAAAGAAAAGGATCCCCAAAAATATAGAAACCTACTAAGGTGGAATACACAAATTTGTTTAGGGGTCATATTTCACTTGTAGCCATAATGCACTGAGCAATTCTAAATCATGGTGGCATAGATATGAATTCCCCCCACTAGCAGTGATAAAATGCAAGTTGACTTGCATGAAATGGCCATTTCTCATGTATTTCTTTTTTTATGACAGTGAAAACAAAAATTCACTGTGTGGAAGATGGCATTCATTATATTCCAAAACTGGATTACAACAATACTTTTTATGGTGTTTTTGGTTTCTCATGAATTTGGATTAATCCAATATGTCTTGTTTGCTTTGTTTCTTATCCATTCTTATCTTATCCATCACCTATTGTCTGACACTTCCTGGTGTATCTGACCAATCAGCTTTGTCCATTTTTCTTGTCCCAGGTGTCTGTTTCAGTCCTTGTTAGGTCATTGTTGACAAATGTTCTTCTTACCTTGCTTGGTTCCTGCGTTTGCCCAAATTTGACTACCTTCATTTTCCTCTTACAGGAAAGTTAGTTTGTTTGAGAATTTGCAAAAGCATTGTGCCCCAGAAGAATGTGGGGCACCCATGTGTCCAAATGCCAGTTTGCTGCTTTTGCTGACGGAAGTCATTCCGACAATGATCTCATCTGTTCACTCTCTGCTGCTCAGTCTGCCAGTGCACTTTTCATTAGCCTTCACTTCATATTGAATGTATTAATCCCATGCTGCTTATGTAGGGTAGAAGGCTGATTAAGAGGAGTGATACAGCCAGCCTTTTCCTCCATCTGCTTGCAATGTGTTTCAAAAGTGGGGGGGAGAAACTGCCTAATGACAAGGGCTGGAGAAAAAGACTGCAGTGGAGAAAAATGTGTGTCAGAAGCAGGGGATGCCAGACTTTTGCAGGCAGAGGCAACAAAGGTTCAGCACCGGCCGTATTTGTCTAACTGCAATGTCCCTGTAGCGCAGGGGGTGGAACCCCACCTAACCTCACGTCCCAATTTTGGAGGGATCGTGCTACCAACCCCCCCGCTAGCAACAGACCTCCCCTTAGTAGACTAGAGAGGCAAAACATTGTTGCACCAATGGAGCGGATAGTTTTTAACTAAAGATGTGAGTGAATAAAAAGCACCTTTCTAAAGCTGATTATGTTCACCAGGGTCGCGGGGGTGCTGGAGCCTATACCAGTTGACTTCCCCAAACCATATAGAGATGGATAACCATTCATTCTTACCATAAATACTGCTACTGTTGGGAATCGAACCCAAGTATCTTGCGCCAAAGTCGGGCAAAAAGACCACTGGGTGGCTCGTAAATGTTCTTGAATTGTATTTTAGTTTCTGAGTTCTGCATTTTTTTTTGGTTGAGGTCATACTGGGTTGAAGAGATTATTATTGTTAGTTACATTCTTTTATAATCAAAATAAGACTAATTTTTGGTTTGTTTGTTTTTGTTTTGTATTGATGTGTGTTGGTCCAGGATTTGCTAACCTATTACCTCCACTTCTGGAAGTATCCCATTATTTAGGGACTACTTTGCAAGTCAACAATGCCGTTATTTAAATCTAGATAGAGCTGCTTCACCCCCAGGCTTTTCTCCAAAGTCTGATTTGAAGTCAATGACACTAAAATGGGGGTTTTGGGGGTGGAAGAAGAGGACGAGGGCTTTATTTGAACTATCTATCATGCTTGTATAGCCGTCGAGTCTAAGGATAGGATATTACCACTTAGCTTGTGTAAACACAGGTTTCATGCTCCTGAACTCCAGACCTTGGAGGTGTGCTTAACTGCCAGATGCTTCAGCACTCGCCGCAGTTCTCAGAGGCCATTTCTTGTCCATTTTATTGACAAATAAGTCATGATTCTAGTTTCTGGGCAGCCCGTGGTATCTAGAAGTCAATCAAAAATAACCTTAATTTCATTTTACAACTCTTACAATGCAGTTACTATACATCCACATGGATACAAACTTAATTCTAAGTGGTTTTGTCGATAAAATTATAAGTTGTGCTCGGATGGAAATGTTTCTTGGTGGTGGAAGATAACAGAAGGTGGAGATGATGATAGGAAAGCATTAGCAGGGTTGATAGCAATCGGAGTTTGCTCTGCCATTACAACTGACTGTTTTTTTTTGTTGTTGTTGTTTTTTTTTTTACAAGATATTATCATCCACGACAATTGTTTTCAGATCAAGTCGAGTAAAGATAAAAGAAAGCCGTGACTGTAAGTGATTGCAATTCATATTCCCGCGGGGAGATTTAAGCTGGAGAAAGCCGCTCAACGAGGATCAGATGGGATCATAAAGATGATATTGTGGGGCCGCTGAGATTTCTTAATAATAGCGCAACGTTCCTGTTGTGCATTGTATTCAAAATTGCCTTGTTTACACTACATGTTTAACTAGGATCATTTTTGGAAGGATCTTTAAATCACAACATATTTCTTGACCCTTATTCTAACCCACCCGTTTTTTTAGAGCATCTTTGTCATTGAGTTCCATTCATTCCTAAACAGTTTTGCATCTCTAATGAGTTCATTTGCTCGCAACAGTAGCCTGAGATACTGTATATATTTATATATATTTATATATATTCCTTTGTCATCATCACTTTCGAACATTCAGCATACAGACGGAAAAAAAACGAGCCGCTATAGTTAAGTCGCCAGTAGTTTATGGGAACATGGCCGAGATGTTTATTACAGCCGAAGCATATAACATTTATGAAGCAGCAATAACCTTATAGACATTTAAACACTGGTCAGAATTCTGTAAATCTTTAACAAAAGTAACTGTAACCACTCACTAAAAGCCCACCTCACATAAAATTTCAAGATTTATATGGTCCTTAATGATACAGGGCACTATTTCCAGTTTTTTTCTTCCATTTATGTACATTCCAAATAATATTTCCCTTTTTTTCAATGAGTTTTATTTATATTACAATACATACTTTTCCCCCCAACACTGCTATTTATTTAGCACTGTGAGCCGATGAAACATATCATCATAACAGATTGCAATTACAGCAAAAAATGATTAGTTTTTGTAGCCTATAACACAAATGTATGCACATTAGTCAAGCAAACTGAGCTGGACAGAGATACCTGCAATTATTTCTCATTCCAGCCATGGCTTTCCTCCCAGGCAAGCGTGTGAGTCAACCAGCTAATATCTCCAGCAGAAACAATGTGTTTGCATAATTGTTGCCCTTGGTGGCAAACAAATGAGAGACATATTCTAATTTACTGTGTCAAATAATGAAGGGCTTGGCAAAAAATGGGGGAAAAATGGGCAACTGAATTGATTTCTGCTGTGCAGTTTAAACATGGATACATTATCTAGAGCGAAATTATAAGAATTTACTTGTAAACATTGCAATGTTACACGATTATGTAGTCAATGTAACAATTTAGCAAATGCAATTATTATTGGTATGATCTATTCCGATTCCATTGCATTTTTATTATTACTATGTTATGATGCTCCAAAAAGAAGGCAGTGATGGATGGATGGATGCATGTTTGGTGCACGATTTCTGGCAAAAATAGGAGCAATATCACATTCGCTAGGTGGAGCACTGTGTAAAAGTGAGCAACTTTATTGCATTTGATATTCCGGAACGAAATCTGTTGCTCAGCAGCGCCACTTGCGCCGGCTGGACAGCCAAGTGGCAACACATAGCAGCTCTTGTGTTGTTACAACCCTCATGACCATGACAGTGTCAATTTTGCCATACTCAGAACGAACGATGCTCTTGGCCCTTTCAAAATAAAGCGTAGGTGAAGTCTAACCCCAACTAAAGTGCGCACTATCCCAACTAGCGTTGGTTTTATCGCAGTGGAATGGTTGAGAAAAGATTGGCGTGACGTAAAATGATGGTTTTATAGTCTCGTTTTGACAAGAGGAACAACATTGTGGAGGAGGCGTCTCTTCTGAACGTTTACTTTCTCGGAAGTGTATCAGAATTTGGCATTCTAATAAGGTGGAATTCGGCTAGCTTGATAAATCTTTGACCACGAATGAGCCAATCGGCTGTGGAAGGCAGAATTGCCCCTGTGGCCGCCATTAAAGAAAGGAATCCATGAATTCAAATGGAAAAACCAACAGGAACCGAGACAGATATCATGATCGTAATCATTGTTCAGATCGAGGCTGATGCCATTTTTAGCGGATATTCCAGGGATGGATCTGGCTTCTAGAAGATTTTTTTCCACCGTGGAGTGCTCCGGAATGTTTTTTTATTTTTTAAGCTGAGACCGTTTTTAGGGCTAAGGGGGAGGGGGAGAGTTGCTTCTTTGCGCTCCTTTTCTTTTTGTTTTATGAACATTTTTTTTGCTCCCCCCTCCTTGGAAATGTATTGAACTTGGGATGCTTGGGAGATGTCGCCCTAAGGACCACCCGAAACAATTCGATCGGCTTTCCAAACCACGCCGGTTCAATTGCAATCGGATGGCTTGTTAAATCAACTATGCTCCATCCAAATGTTGCCAAAATTATTCCTCGCTGATTAAGCTTGAAGCTCAGGAAGAGAAAAAAAAGACAGATCTGAACATTTACCCCCTTTTTTAATTATTTCCCGGGAAGTGAAATGATGGCGCGTCGGATCTCGGAGTGAGGAAGAAGGATGAGTTCTTGTTTTGTACCAAACGGGGGCAGCTTGGAGGATTGCCATTCCAATCTATTCTGTCTGGTAAGAGATTTAAAACTAAAGCAAAGCAGCCATTTTTAACTAGCTGAGCGACGGCTAAGCTAACGTTTGCCTCCGAGCCATCAGTTTTAATAGCAGCTTAGCCGAAAAAGGCTTACGGCCCGTCGATCTGACATCATTTGGGGCAGTGAGACTTCTTGCCCCGATCCGCCACTCTTCCAAGATCATGTTTCCCTGTGAACAAACGCCTGGTCTCGCGTGTCACTCACTCACTCACTCGCTGCGCGTCTTACTACGGCTTCCTCCTTACCGATTGCCCACTTGGCAAACTGTTGCGGTCACGACACTCGTACCTTTGCTGTTTTTTTACTGACATTTTCCGCCAAGGTAAACATGGCAACAAAAGGAGCACGGAAATCAAGCTGTCTCCAAAGTTTCACTTTGTCCGATCGCTCGTTTTCTTGTTACTACTGACTATTACACACATACGCACAGGCTGTCTGCTGCCACTACAAGTTTTAAAAAGTTCTACTTTGGATGTTTTTAGTCAAGAAGCAGTCTTTTTCTGGGGTTTGTCGCAACATCCAACTCGAGCGTCCTCATCAAAACAATGAGATTTGTGACATAATTTCCTAATGCATCAGGATGTTTTCATTTGGAAAATGCAGGAAGACGTATTTAAATGTGCCAATTGAATTTTGCACGGAAAAAAACGCATTGTAAATACCACGTAATACGTGCGTGCATAGTAATGAGAACATCTGGATCAAAAGCACGCAGCAGGACACAGGTGTTTGTTTTATTTAAAGTGAACGGGCAAACATTGAACTGTTTTCACCATATTTATGTTTAAAAAACAAACAACTATTGCCAAGTCTAACATGATCTATTATACGCGGCTGACATGCTGACACAAACATAAACAATTGAATTAAACCCCAATTTCCTCTTTTTAGTAACTTTCTGACAACAAAAAATAGTGGCAGTGATGCCTACCAATTCATCATTAATATACAGTTAGAATATGCAGTCAGTGGGTGTGTTTTTAATAGAGCTATTCTACTTTGACCAAATAATAACAAAACATACTACTACTCTGTTAATACTATACTATGCAGCTCGCAGTGTTGCGTTCAGGTGCAAGTCCAAATCTAAGGACAAATAAGCGTCCTGCCTGAGATGAACCCTCCCAAAACATGATTGTTTTCAATGTTAGCGTTTGTTGGCAATTTCTAATCATTTATGTAGTCAGCCATCATATTCACAAGTGTCTTAATCTCCTCCAAATTCCCCAGTCTTCGCACCAACTAGGACACAGAGGCCCCGGGCTGATTATTATATAATCTCTGGCATGCATTTCTAGACAGTACACACATCCAGGTTGCTTGAGTTCCCAGCTTTTCGTTTGCATACTAAAAAGCTACCGGGAGTTGTCTTTTGGCATCCAACGTGTTTATCTGTCTTTCAATATCTTTTCCCCTTGTCGCTCGTTCTTGTGGCAAAACATTACTCTAAATCAGGGTTGCCATTCGCCACTTTCCAGTCAAAACGGATATGACATCAATTGCCATCAATGGCGATGAATAGTAATAAATGGACCGTATCTTTTTCAGTTTTATTTTACTGCTGCTAATAGAGGTAGGTCTCTTTGCCCTTAAAGGATGTATTTGGAAATTAACAAGCTTTTTATGAGTTCCCTCAAATGTTATTATTGGAAGCGGCTGCATTTGACTTCTTCCTTTTGAGCCATAAAAACAAGCCAAATGATCAGTGACCAGAAAATGCAAAACTATACACTAATCAGAATAAGCCAACAATGTAGCCATCTTTTATGATCAATTAACTGGGCTCCTGAGCTGTGCACGCCGAGAAGTTGACATTTAATTGCAAAAGAAAAGAAAAAAAACCACTCTGTTGTACTCTGTTGGGTATACAGCATTGCTCTGAGCTTGTAATTACAATGTTTATGACAGCACTTGAAGGCAGCGCTGGCTGGCTGGCTGGCTGGCTACAGTGGACAAGCAAGGTCCAGGCTGGTAGATGGCTGTCTGGCTGACATTTTCCTGCACACTGAAACTAAGCATAACACCACTACTGTTATGACTCACGCACAGAACACTCTCTGCTTTGTGGTTTCATGCAGAAAGAATGCATACACATTGTATTTTTTCTCCCTGCTTGTCTTGATTGGCTACTTTAAGAAAAGGATATTAGCAATTCTTCCAATGACATCCGTTTCTCAGTGCAGTTTGCACAACCAGGTAGTTATTATTTAAAAAAAAAAAAAAAAAAACAATAGTTGTTAGACTTCACTTTTGAATCACAGGTATAATGAAATGCATTGTCGGCATGTTAATTACAGTGCACAGTTGATCATGGTGATGACTCATTAGACAATTATTTTAATGAACATTTAATGTGATACATGGAAACAATGAAACATACAAATCTGGCTTAAATGACAAACAAATAGTTAAAGATGACATTGAAACTAAAAAAAAAAATAACTAAAAACTCCTACTCTCACTGATGTTTTATGTACACAGTTTAAATCATTTAATCTATTCAAGAATATTAAAAAATGCCATTGATATCAATGGCAAGCAACCAATCACTATAAAGCAGCCTGGAAATCCCCCAAAACCAATAGGAAATTATCAAAAATGTACTGACAGTGACACATAACTGCCGTCAAATACCAAAGAAGTGACCCTAAATGAACTCATCAGCTGCCATTGACAAAAATAGATGTCCACTTTTTTTTAAAAAAAACTCTCTGTGGAGGCTCATCTTTTGAATTTTTCTGACTCGGGGGCCCCTCGCGAGATCTGGTTGCCACGTGAACCAGATTGCATTTATGCACTAAGCGCACTAATGAGCTGTCTCTTCTCCTTTTTGCGCAGGCGGACTTGACGGGAATCAAATGGAAGAGGTTTGTGTGGCAGGGTCCCACCTCGGCGCCCATCCTCTTCCCAGTGACGGAGGAGGATCCCATACTGTGCAGCTTCAGCCGCTGTCTCAAGGCAGACGTACTGAGCGTGTGGCGACGAAGCCAGCGACCAGGTCGAAGGGAAATATGGCTCTTCTGGTGGGGGGACGACCCCAACTTTGCCCATCTCATTCACCCCGAGCTTGTTGGTAAGATCTTTTCAGTGCACTTCTTCCCAATTGGGAGATTCTTGACTGCATGTTGATGCTCACCCACAGAGTTTAACTTTTTTTGTCAGGGTTGAGTGTGTAATGTACTTTGCGGCTGCATCATAGTTAAAAGGGAAGCTGGCGCCACATCAAAGTCTGTTTACAGGTCTTGGGAAGTGCAAGTTTATATATGATAAGAGTCTTTTATGATGGCACTGGAAGCCGCAGGAATTCCTTCCTATAAGATGATGTTGGTTGAAAAATTAAAATCTAGGGCTCTCAATGTTGACTTGAGGGTATTTTAGTTGCATTGACAGTTTGCTTGCTTTTAAAAAAAGGGAAATTGAATAGCCATTTAACTCAACCACACTATTTTTGATCCAAAAAAAGACAGGCCGTGCCTGGCAAGAAATATTATCTTTGAATATAAAATGAACAGCCCATTACGGCTTTACTATTTGTGCGAGTTACTTAAGCTCGCGGCTTTCTAGCTGTAATAAAAAAAAAACAACGGAAAGTGTAAAAGGGTTTGCAGCTTCTGTATAATACAAATGTGAACATAAATCACCTTGTCGTGATATGTTATTGGTTGTACCATGAAAAATGATCCAAGTTTCAGCGCTTGTCAGGTGGGCACCAGGGATCCCCTGTAAGTCAGCACCCCGGGGAAATGTTAGAATCTGTGACTGATGAGTCGGCCAGACGCTTTGGTAGTGCCAGCACCTGTAGGACACCACCACGCTGCTCCAGTCTCCGTGGGGACACCAGCTATCATGTGCTCTCATTTTCACATTAGTGTTTGAAATGGGAGGACTCGTATCAGGGTCCCCCCCCCCCCCCACCACTGACGTATAAAACAGTAAAAAAGCATGTTTGGCTACTCTTCAGAGAACGAACAAGACAGTTTGCTGGTCAGAAACTGCAGGTGCAACCATGTGGAAAGGAGGAAAATGCGTCAAATCCCACTTTTATTCCCCTCCTTCCTTCAACTGTAACATTAGTGATGAAGGATGGAGGAGGGCATTTTTATTCATGCTGTCTGCCACGTTGATTGAACTTTGGGAGCTGAGCTAAGCATAGCCTTTCTATGACTCCTCTTCATAATTGGACATTGTGCCTGAAGTGGATTCCCAAATGAAACCTTGAGGCTTCCAAGGGCTAACCATTCAGGCTGAACCGTTCCTCGTAATAACCTGAAGGGTATGCTTTAGCTTTAATAGCCAGGGCTACATTTCAAGTCAGATAGGGTGGCATAGCAAAGTTACTATAGGAGGGAAATTGTAGGAGTTTACCCCCAACTAGGGTCTTAGATATGCTTTAGGCAGGTTCACAGGAGATATTTGATGATTTAATATGGCCATGAGCAGCTGGACCTACGGGGAATTGGAAAATGATTCATCTTTTTTTTCTCTCAGGACATGTGGCTTTTGATGTGCCTGGTAAACTAGACCAATTTGGAATAAAATATTCATATATATATACAACGGCAAGGGATGTAAACATGCAAAAAAAATGGTGTTATTTTTTGCAATTGTATAATTTTTTTGCAAACTTTGGGCAAGGCATTTTTGAAAAAAAAATGTAATTTGGGGTCCCCAAAATCTATTGTTAACAGGCGAGTACATTCTTTTTTCATGTTATTAAGTATTTTATGAAATTTTAGTGTGGTTTGTGTGGGCTTCAAAAAATATGAATGTATTTTTTTTTGTTATCTGTATTGAAGTTTTGGTGGTTGCTATGCAAATCTTCTGCTTTCCCCTGATTTTGGCAAGCTGAAATGGCACTCGCTCCCCGCTCTTTAACCCTCATTTGATTAGCGGCCTGTGAAAGACTTTTAATTTTGACCAAGTGCCATTTCTATAAATCAGCGTGCCAGTAATCCCTTCTCTCCAGGGACATGGGGGGCGAGAAGGAGTTGAGCCAAAGAGAGCTGAGGGTACTAAAGGGCGTAAACTTGAGGAATCTTTTCATGTCTGACACTTAATCACTATTGAGGTAATGTAAGGGTAACAAACTGCAAAGCCCAGTCTTAATAACTAGCTTCACTCTTGCTAACACAGTAAGAAAGGTAATTCTAATCTTTTCAGGAGTGACTACCATTGCCAGATCAAATTGCAGTTCTCTCTTCCCATTGGTTCAGAATATCTATGCATACTTATGCAAAAACCTTGCTCCCTTCATCACCTTTTATTTCTAAAAACTTGACACCAGCAGATTCGGATCTTTTCAGCATAAGAAATGTTTGTGCGAAAATAGTTAGGTTTCTTAAGTTGATAGTATTTTTGCATCCACTGGGATGTTCAGTCACCCTTCCCAGTCACAATGGATTGGACGTTAAGCCCCATCAATGGTGGCTAGTAAGTTAACTTTTTGGGCCCAAAATAAATGGGTCCTGCCAACATCAGATCTTGTTGGCGAATCAAACTGAGCTTGAGGACAGTACAAATTCCAAGCACAAGAAATGACAAAGTCCAACTGAGTGTCTTTGGCTCTTTTTTCCCACACATCTGCCGAGAGCAATAAGATGTAAATGATTGCCACAAGACTAAATACAAAGCCAGATAATTGCCACATTATACAGTACTTCTCAACAGTATGTTCTGGGCTGATAAACCATAATGCCAAGTACTCAGACCACAAGGCTTGGGCTGTACTGGACAGTACATACTAATTATTTCACACAAAGACAACTTTATCGTTTCTTACATTCTTGAGTTTTATTGAGGTAGTCATGCAGAAATGTTACCAAGAGGGCACGAATGTGCTTGCAGTTATTGGCAAATCTACTGTATAGTGGACTCGCTGGCTTTGCAGCGAAGACATAGTCTAACTGGAGTTTCACATGGATCGTTGCATCTAACAAGCAGCTCTACATTGCTATGCCGCACTGGGCTGTTTCCCCGACCCCCTCATTACATACTACTTAGCCACAAGGCAACAGCTCCGGTGCTTTTACAACCCCATTTAGTTACGTGTACATTTCAAATTGAATGCCAAGGTATGGTTATCCGACCACTTGAAAAATAATCTCCACGATAGGCGTTGTAGCACCAGCCTTTTTTCCCCCCCCCTACTCGGATTCGAACAGAACGAGTAAGATCAAGAGGCTTGAGAAAAAGAGAACAAGTGTTCCTCCTTTGGCTACTCTTCATGATTACTTTGTAATCATTCCGCATCCGTGCATGTGGTGATTAAAGGGTGAAAATCTGGGCCGTAGCATAACATCCTGTGAGACGGAGACCGTTTAAACAACAGCCATCCGCAAGTATTGTGCTGTGGATTGACCTCACGGCGACTGTGGATCTGGAGTGCAAAGACAAAAGCTTTCAATTGCGGGATCTAAAGTGGAACGGTTCCACGGCGGGGTTTTCTCCACTTCTGTTTAAACAGAAAGTAATAGAAACTCTTGGCGCTGTGACATCACCAAACGCCGAACTTCATATTCTGGCATATTTGGTCGCTTTGTTTTGAGTTTTTTTTTAACTGAAACCTTGTCTGTGTCGAGCTTTAAGGCTGAAGGACAGTGTAGTAGTTTCCCTTGTTTGACTCTGGAGACTTTTATGAAGACACTTGTGGCTGAGCATCGACAGGAGTGTCATGAATACTCGGACCTCGGCCATTGCTCGATGCTTGCATAGCCGTGCTGCTCCGTTTGCGGGGCGGGCTAACACACGATAATCTCCCGGGAATTTCCCTTTTTCTCATTCGCCCATTTCCTCGTTCCATGGCGGATGCACTCACTGAATTTCCAATAAAATGTGTCTGATAAAATTCCACTATTAAAGCCAATGGCTGGTGACACAATGTTAAAGGACTGAATGAATGGAAAGTGATGAAGAGAGAATTTGGAATGTCGTGGATATTTGTGTTGGATTAGTGTGGATCCCAGTTGATGTCATTATTATTCTTGCGCATTTCTGTGTGGCTCGAATAGACTTTTTATTTGGAGTACTTTTGTGTAATTGATTAGGAGTATTTTTCCAAAGGAGGCTTTATTCTTGATGGCACCCATTTGTAAAATTGGTGTGTTTAAAAAAAAACAACCTCAAGAGCCCTTTCATTGCTTCCTTACTCATTAAATGTATTTAAATGGACTAATTTACCACTAAAATAACTTGTAACACACACACTACATATATTGCAAACCTTTTGGAACGCACAAGATTTGCTCCCATTAAATATTTGCTTTACTTGTTAGATACATATGTATCATACCTTCATAACATTGGCTTTTATTTCTACAAGTACGCTGTGAAAACCCATAAAAAGTGATGGCTTTACAAAAAGCTTATTAGCATAATTTTATTCTAATTTCATTTCAAGAGCTTCAACACACTGGTGCATGAATATTTACAGCAATATTAAAGCATGATGCACCTCATTTTCAAATGCAATTGCTCTCATTTAATCGTGTTTTACTCAGTTTGCAAATTTAATAGGGCTATGTTAACACACTGCATTTTTCATGCATTTACAAATATCCATTCAATTACCAACATCAAGGTTATTCTCAACCACACTTAATAAAAAATACCCCACTCTCAAATATTCTGGACTACTACTGTCTATCAATTACAATTCGCCATTGATAAATTCCTGCCTTGAAACTTATTCCTCTCCAATTTCATAGAAAAACCAAATCCAAAGCAAGGGAAATAAATAATAAAGGTACTGAGTCACTTTTCTGCTCCGATTAAGACCATAAAATTGATTCTATTAGACATTTCACACAGTTCCCAGTCATAAACAACATGGTAAGAAGAACCTGGTAATATGTATGCCTTTAGGCTTTGAAAAAAACTGAATATATCGCATAATCGACCCGGCCTGCTTGTGAACTAGCTTCCACTTTCCCTTTTTTTTCTTCTTGCTGCAGTTTCCTTCCGTGCTCTCTGATGGATCTCTCTGGACTGACATAGCGCCGGGATTCGGCCATGCGTGCCGCACTGGCCCATGGGTGCAGTCTCTCTCTCTCTCCATACTGTCTTCCTGTCCCTTTTTCTGCTTAGGAAATATCCATTAATTAGTAATGGAGACTTGGTTAGAGCAGTGCTGGTTCGTTCTCTCCAATTGCCGATAAGGTGGAAATGGAGGAGAGGCGAGACCTTGTAGTCGGGCTTGGGAGAATCCCCACGAGCGCGGTCGATCACAAAGCATTAATCTTGCTATTTAATGACTGCAGCGCTAAGTGCTTATACACAAGTGAACACATGTGGCTGCATGGCCCCCATCCCATTCAGGACCACCCCTTTAAAGTCATCCCCAAAGCTTTTATCGCACTCTCCTTGACTGAGAGGGGGACAGAGACACGTCGTTTGATGATGGACTTTTGAATTTTGGAGGACTCCCTGTGTAAATTCATAAGGAAGTCAGGCTTTTTCTGTCCTTGCATGTGCTACAATAGGTTGCCGTGCTTGGAGCAGATCTGCTATGCATCCGCTTAAGAGCTTTTATAAAGGTCACCTCATCTGGGTCTGCGACACAGGAGGCAGCTAGATAAAAGTGCCCCTGCCATCAGCTGGGCCAATAAATCTTTGTCTCAATGAGGCCACTTACCTTTTGGAACATAATATGCCATGAAAAAGATAGCAGAGATTATTTTTTTTGATATCTCATATTGGTAGAAATGTCTCTAATGTACACTTGGAGCAGAATTTTGTTTGGATTTACAAAAAAAAAAGATGGTTGGTGTAGAATTGTGCTTGTTCTCAAATGCATTATTTCTGGTCTGATAAAGAAATAGTAGCTTTTAATATTTGTTTAACTTGAGAGGTTTCCATGTTGGCTTTATGTCGATATGTATGATACAGGAAGCTCTAAAATGTGCAATTTGGAAACATTGATGGAATTTAAGCTGCTTCTTTAAAGCTTGGAGAAGGAGGTACAGTACAGCTGCAATCACGGAAGCAAAAGACGTATCAGTTTGAAGGAAAGTGACAATTTTGAATAAGAACCATCATTAATAGGGAGTAAATGACATTCCACAAGATCAATCCAAATGTATGATTTGCTTTGCTTTAGATTGGAGCTTTGCATCCCTTTTTTTTCTTAATTTAAGCTTTTAAATCTTATCTGCTTATTGATCTAGCACAGTGACATTGGAGGGAGTATTGCCTAAAAGCTTATATTTCCTTCCGTCCTGTCCTTTTTTTCTTTTTTGCCTGCCGGGTCCCTTAGGGGGCCCCTTATCTTTTCTTGTTGACTTTTTTGACCTCTTACCTGCAAGGTATCTGGTCTAACCAGATGCTGACTCACTCAAATCAAAGTCAGTGTATTTATGTTTAATCATTCCAGGGTTTATGTTCAAACGGCAGTTCAAATGCACTTTCATTTGGTTTGAACTTGAAGGTGGCATTCTGCCTTCTTACGTTTTTAAAACTGCTCCCTCCCTAGTCTTGTCATTACAATATCGTTACAATCTTTACTTATGTTGTTCCCATATGTTTTTGCCTTTTTATCCTTTTTATTAAGTATTTTAAACTGTTCCCCACATCCTTAGAAACATGTTTTGCCACCAGCAGGAAATTAATCACTTCCCTCTTCAGGAAAAAAAAGGGAAAATCATACTCAGTAAATGCTAATGTAATTCGGCTCTGCCCCTACGTTTAAACCTGTTTTATTAAGGATATCATTTCAGTGAGCTTTTTTAAATGGAAAGGAATCAAAGGATTGAGCATGCGCTACATGGCACCTTTCTTGCTTGACAGTTCACTTGAGGTGATACATTTCCTCTCTTATTTAACTGCTAGATCACTTTTTGGTCAAAATGTTTCAACGACTCAGGCATGACTGCAGCCAGTCACAGTTTTAGTTTCAACCAATAGCGATTGATGTAGCTAGGGCTTCCATTGTGTATGATAAGCTGAAATGAAGAATGGGACACGGTGCTCATGCAGAGACAGCATTCTTGGAGGTCCGTGTTTGTTGGAGACTTGACTCGAAGGACAGCAAATCCTGTCAGATGTGAGCAATGGCTTATCCTGCAGCCAAGTTAGTGCAGGCTTTTTGCCCTTGTGATGTGTTTCGAGTTATTCTCAACACCTTGGCTGTGGACACACTCATCTTCTGATCACTGTTTATTTATATATATTTTTGCTAGTGTTTTTTTTACTGTATAGCACTTTTTTTGCAAGCTCTTAAGATGCATCGAAATTTTCTCTTAAATGTACAATACAAACCTAATATTGTTTGGATTAGATTAGGAAATTAAACAAGTATATGTGCTATAGCACACTGCAGGCTAGATGCTTTGACAAATAGTTTGCATACTGTTTACTGGTTTACTCATAAGTTCAATTGAACAACAATCCAAAATCAAGCCCAGGGGATCTTAGCTATTGT
Organism: Stigmatopora nigra; assembly: GCF_051989575.1. Classification (NCBI taxonomy): domain Eukaryota; kingdom Metazoa; phylum Chordata; class Actinopteri; order Syngnathiformes; family Syngnathidae; genus Stigmatopora; species Stigmatopora nigra. The sequence continues at coordinate 6,363,153 of NC_135526.1, forward strand.
GTCTGATGAAAAATCTCCAAGTAAATCTTACCTTCTGTCACTTCTTTGTCCACTCTAGCCGAAGAAGACGGACTCTGGGAGAACGGTCTTTCCTACGAGTGCCGCACACTGCTTTTCAAAGCCATTCACAACCTACTGGAGCGCTGCCTCATGAATCGCAGCTTTGTGCGGATCGGCAAGTGGTTTGTGAAGCCCTATGAGAAGGATGAGAAGCCTATCAACAACAGGTTAGTAGGGTCAGCATGCTGCATGCATTTTTCACTTACATTTTTTGGGGTATTGGCTGCAATGTGGTTTGATGCAACAACTACTCAAGGTCAAATGCCAATCTAAAACAACAACATCTTATTTATACTTCTGTTTACTCATGCTGAACTAACTATTATTCCAATCCTAACGGGTCTGTAATTACTCATATCTGTTTGGGATGATATTGCAAGTAAAACATGCTTGCATGGAGGTTGTAGTACAATAAGGTTTTATAGCAGAGTCGTGTAAACAGAAGGATTATGGGTGGATCAGACTGTATAGAACATTGATATTACTATAAAAGCTTTTGGCTCCATCTCTCATCTAGTAAGTCATCTTGGGACACGTAGATATCACATTGTTTTGATGCGAGAAAGAGATGCTGTGCTTCCTTACAGTCGTGTGTTTGTCTTCAAATGAGACACATTCCACCTCCGCAATGCTTTCCTCTACGCTGATGCCTTGCCAACATCACTTTACATAATACAGAATATTGCCATCTCCAGGTTCTGTCAGAGTACGTTTTAGCATTTCAAAAACAAACAAACAAAAAATAAGGTCTCTATTTTAATCTTTTGTCTAAGTTCTCAATATGTTGAGCAGTCAAATGCACTAACCGCTGAGCTAAACTGCCGAATGTGCACATATGCCCATTTGTTACTGTTTGAGGAACCTGTTTTTATATTGTCATATCTTCTAGTCAGGTGTCATGGGGCTTTGCAGTAAATTTTAGAAATAGCCTCATCTATAAAGACAATTTGTTGTTGTTTTTTTCCCATGCAGAGCTAAATCTGCAGCTTCAACATTCAATGCTTATTTATCCAAGTTACATACATTGCGCAGGGGAGAAAGACCCGGCCAGAAAGTAGGAACAAAATCCTTTCCTCTTTTCTCCTACCGGTCGGTACCTCTCTCTTTCACCCCCCCCCCTCCCCCCTTCTATCCACCCCCTTATGCTGTCTCAGAACAGACTGGACAGGTTATAAATAGTGGAGCAACCAACCCTGAATTTTCTTGTTGTCAGGGATTTTTTTTTCTGTTTCCTCTCATGATACCTTTGCTTCTTAACTGATACAATCCAATCTTCCACTTGTTCATTTTTTTTATTCCTTGACATCCCATTCTAACAAATGCACCCTAAGATCATTGCTTTAAGTTTTAACATTGTGATTTGGGGGCAACATGTTGCTTATTTTTGCTCCATTTGGAACCATGTTTATTTGTTTACTCGCTTAGACTGTATTTTATGTGTCTTTCTGTCCTTGGGAAAGTAAAAATAGACTTAAGATTTGGGTTGGGCTTCTCTGTTGCCATCTGCTGATGGAACATGCTGAAAAGACACCCCCCTATCTCTCAGTTAATCATCCAAAGTCTCCAGTTGGTAGCCAGCTGACAGTGTTCATAACCTCAACCCTAGCCCTCAGCCAGTGTTGAAATGGTTACATCATCCTCGCCCCCACCTCTCACCAGCCTCCTTTATCTTTAGGTGTACTGACCGTGGTACGCACTATACAGTATGCGAAAGGCGCCGTGACTCCTTGACTTTTGATTAGATATGAGCGTTCTGCTCTTTCCCCAAATGAATGCACATTATTTTATCCTATCTAGCCTTTATTTACCTAATTCCACAGCGTGCTTACAAGTGGAAGTGGTTCTTTGTCTGGTGTGCCGTGTCTATCCAAGTAGTGCGAGCAGGTTGTTCCAGTGACGCCGCGAGCTAGACTGTCTTTGGAAAACAGCAGGGGAGAGGAAGAGATAGAGCAAAGGAACGGACAAGGGAGAGCTCATCTTGGTTGTCATGGCAGCAGAGAAATGCACCCTGGGATTGCGTGTTTCCAAGGTGAAGCGGGATGCTTCAGCTCCATTGGCCAGAGTTGACTCGTCAACTTGCGTCTAATTGGCCGCGTTTGGGAAACGGGTACAATATGACATCTTCTGGTCTTTTATGTCTCCATTTTGATCAGGAGAAAGGTGTATTTAAAGTGACGGCGACACCAGTGTCTGATCTTCTCCCACAACCCCGAGATGTTTATTAATAAGTGTGTCGAATTTGAGATTTGACGTTTGAACAGATTCGATCACCGTGAATACGAACATGAACATTTAAATGTGTCGGTGGACATTTTTTAGGCTTTGGTCTGTTGGTGTGCGTGTGCCCCAGTGCGCTGTGGTAGGCAGAAACGGCAGGCAGCACTCTTGTTAAGTAGGACAGTGCGGGATAAAGGGCCACTGCCTCCAGTCTGGGGCTAAAGCGCTAAATTTATCCCCTCCGTGCTCCGAGCGCAAGACAAACAGAGTGAGATGGGCATGCAAGCATGTGTGTGTCAACAACCAGCATGGCGTCCACAAGAGAAGCCAACAAGAGCAAAGAATAAAGTGCTTTGAAACAATCTCAACATATGTAGACAGTCACGAGAGGATGGAGGGCTATTTTCTCAAATTCATTAGTCTTTTCAGTAACCTGGCGTGCAGAAAAAATAGAGCTCTCCCCTTCTTATACACTGTATATCTAATGTTTATTTATAGCTTATTCTCGGTGAAATTGCTTGAATTCTTATGCAGTGACTATTAAGTTTGAAAAATGATTGCATTCAAATGTTAAGCTACACATAACCTTGACAGTTTTTAAAACAGTGTTTGACAATTGTGCCTTATTAGAATAGTAATAAACAAATATTGATTTTTGTAGGACTAAGAATTTCCACCTTGTATCGAATATTAAATAGCATATTTCTGTTTTTATATTTACTTAACTCAGAAAATATTGAGTTAAACTGAGCAAGCTCACTGCAATTTATGTCATCTATTTAATATACTGCGAAATGTAAATTCATGGAGACCCCCTTGAGGAGATTTAGTGTTTCTGTTATTTTGTTCCTGAAATGGTGCATTATGGTAGCTTTTTAATCAACAAAGGGGCAGGTAACAAAGACCTTTTAGATTTACACTACAACTTGGAATCATCTGTTCCCTCTCAATTCCCTTTCTTAACTGCTATAAGCTTGTGTACTTTCTCCCCACTTCAACCATGTGACACCAGGCCACGGCCGAGGTTAAAGGAAGGTCTGATGAAGTCGTCATAGTTAATCCATCCAGCGTTAATGCTTGGTTACCCCTCCCTCACGGCTTCCCAAAAGTTGCTGTGATTCCTTGCTACTGTATTTAAATCCAACAGAGGGTTGCATTTGAAAGATAAACAACTATATGGCTTAATACCACAATGTTGTCATTAAACATGGCTCAAAGTTAAGCCTTTTTAGGCAAATCATTTGGGACAAACATTAGCTTTTTTGCATCAAAGCACATTACTCAATACAACAAATTGACAGGGTCACCATTTTTCTTATTTTATTATACATTTGCCTCCAGTAAAATATAAGCCTGGCACTGCTATTAAAGAAGGCTTTGCTCGCCTCAAGTTGTGGGGTATTATTATTAATATTTTCCAATTGTCACCGAAATAGGAAGTCTATCATGAAGTAAAGAATTTTACGTGTGCAGGTATGATGATTGGATTTCTCCTCTTTCCATAGACGTCTTTGGCTTTCAGCTTTAATCTGACATGTGTAAAGAGGCTCCCTCTCTCTTTGTGGCCGAGGGAAATCAATTTTAAGTCATCAAGATTTGTGTGTTAAACCTGCTTGCCTTAAGAGTTTTATCTTATTGTTTTCTCCAGCAAGCAGTCTCTTGTGTAAACACTGCACAAAGGCAGAAGCAGGAACGTCTCTTGTGGCCTTGCGTGTCTGTGTTTGTGCTAGGTTGGCAGCAAATGTGTTTTCTAGCAGTCAGGTAGGTGGCTTGACTGTAAGGCAGGTTATATCATCTGGGATATTATTTTGTTAAGACCCTAATTGGGATTCCATATTAAAGGAGGGGATTGGAAACATAAATTAAAGCTGTGACTAACAATAGAGTGGGAAAACCTTTCAAATCACTACCAATTTAACCTAAAAAGATATAATTTTTGTAACACAACTGACCAAAATGTGGTCCATTGACTTAGATGGTGATTGTTATCCATCAGGATTACAGCCCAGAAGGTGAAAATGTCAAAAGATGGGGGATTCTGGCTCGTCCCAGTGCCAAAAGGTCTATGTTTTTGACCATGCTGTTGTTGAGAAGAAGGGGTCTTCGTTTCAGCGGAAGCCCAACGCTTAGTTGTAGACACACCAAGCCCAACAAACATTCCAGGAATGTCACAGGTCGGCAGTCTCCTGTTTTTTCCTCCTGTCTTTTAATGCCCTTGTCCCCCCTATTGTCCAGCGCCACTCTCTTGACTAAACAAGTCTCACATTGCTCTTAAAACTGGGTGCTCCAAAAACTACAAAAAAAAAACACTGCTAAAGATCCAACAATACTGATTAACATGACCCAAGCTGATGCCTTTTTAATGCCTCATATTAGTGAAAACAAATCTTGTCACACTAAGGTATCAAAAGTGTCAATGTTGTTTGATCGTTTAAAAAAAAGCAAGCAAGTAGTTTCTCAAATGGGTAAATACTGAAGATGATAGGGGAAATTCTACTCGTTTGGCAGTATTTTAGTGATCTCATGGTCCAAAAATATAAACAGTGTTCATTTATAGCAGCTTAGACAGTGGATAGTTGGATTAGAAAATTATTGATGCAACAAGGCTAAAACATAGTCATTCTTTTCATACTTTCTTGGAGAGTGGGGATTTCAGAGAACCATGAGCTATATTGAAAATTCCCTTTTTAATTTTGTGGTGACATCAGATGTCGTATTTATCAAGCATATTTACACACATCATTGATTAAATTACTTTCACACATTTTGAATTCCCAATGAATTTTTTTACACAATCCAAATTTTTTTTCTGCAACTGACAGGACAACGCAGTTCATTTTCTGTATCAACAGATGCTATTTTAACTTTGACTGGTCATCTGCCGCAATGGTGTCTATTTGTGTGAGAATGATCGGGTCTGTCAGCCCTATTGGGTCTCACTGATGTCTTCCTGCCTTCACAAAACTTGCCGCTGGCCTTTGGATTCTCATTTCCATGAATAGCCAGCTGACAGCCAATGTCCTTTCTTATCTTGCTATTTGAATACACTTCTCCAAATACTCCCTGGGTGATGATCATCTTACATTTTCGCTGGTTTTGGGCCAACAACCTTTTGGGTCTTTCTCAGTTTCCTGTGGTTTTCTTTATCGTAGCATTTTACAATTCTTTTCTAAAACCCGTTGTCTTTCCACGAGTGGTAACATATATGCGAGAAAACATGTGACATTGTTGTTGTTTTTGCCTTTGTTTCGTCAAAGGCCAACCACACACCTGTTGACGACATGACTCAGCCCTTACTCAGCCGTGACTGTGCTCCGCTGTTCAATATTGAAGAAAAAAAAAAGAAATAGCCAAAATAGCAGCCTGCTTTGGGTATGAAGAACCAATGGACCATTGACTGATTGAAGTACTTTTAGTACATCTGGCCATTTCTTAAAGTATTTCGATTTTGAAACATTTTTGCCCGTTTCATCAATCTATTTACAAATTCGAAGTCGCTGGCCTCTTTGAGCCACAGATGGATGCTATGCCGCTCCCTTAAGCACATTATGCACAGACGCATGTGAACGTGTTGTGTAAGGTATGCTGTGCTCGCTGGTGAGAGGAGAGTCATAGACTGCATTTCTGTTGAGCTCTGCAGAATGTGATGCACCTCATCTCTCCATTGTTGTCTATCTGTTTTCTTACAACCCTGTTGTTGTCCATCGTCTTTTATTTCCATATACACCCGGTTTATTGGGTTATAACAAGGGTTCATATTCTACGGATATTCTTTGGGTGCTAATGCTTACAACTTCAAGAACCTAAGCAGTCAAAGGTGTAATTTACTGCTCTACGATTGGGTCCAGCACATCACAACTCCTGAAACAAAGGCTCCATTTCCGTGAATTGCTACAGCACATGGCCCAATTCCACAATGGTCTTTTCACAGGCCCCTCCTCTCTCTTTTTACCTCGCTTCTGTTCATCACTGGTTCCAGCTATAACCACCCAACAATGACAGGAGCAATTCATTTTCTGCCATTTGCACTTACACCCTTGGTTTCAAAAGAATAGCGCCATGAAGCTATGGATTAAACTAGAAATGTCCTAGATCCAATAATCTCACTTGGAATTCGAGTCCGATTATGTCATGTTTATTTGTAAACACAAGAAAAAACGTGTGAGGAATAAGGGGGAAATGAAAGGACTTTGTATTATTTCAAGTGCTCTCATGACATCTTCATTGCAGCGCATGCTTATCTCTACCTTTTCTTAATCTTCCACAAAAGAGGTATTTAAGAGCGAGAGTCACAGGGAAAAGACCTATATTTATGTTGCATCAAATCCTGAAAGGACTTAAGCCTCTTTGATTCACTTCCAAGCGCAGCAGTGTGTTCATTTTTTAATGGGCTAGCCGTCACTTGCGTTTTCTTTCTCTCACCGTGTGAATTTGTTTGTCCAACAAGATGGGCCAGGAAAGGCATTTTCCGATCTGCGCTCTATTTCCAACTGCATCGCTCCTTTCCTAGTTTTTTTTGGTGTCACTTCTTTCAGAGCTGATGAGGTCACAGTGGCACAGACAGGCATTGTCGTAACAAGAGCCGCTGTGAATGGGAGCGAGAGAGAGAGAGAAAGTTATCGTGTAGATGAGCTCATTGTCAAAAAAGACACAGTTGCTTGGGGATTGTCCTTTTCACTTACAGACCACACAATGCAACAAGGGTGCATTTGCTTGTATTCAAGGACCCTTAAAGGGGGCACTTGATCCATTTTTCTCTCTCTGATAGAATGGATTGTAAGCGAAAATGCTAGTGTCTTGCCGGAATAAGTAACCAAAACTGGTAATAGGTGAATAAAGTGGCTGTTAAAATCATCAGGACTAATTTATGCTTTCTATTTTTTTCTGTACGAGGGCAAAATGTCTAAATTTAGATGGAATAAAGCCCATTTTTGAACACAACATTGAATTTTTCCATTTCTCCTATATACATTTCTAATCCCAAGTGAATAATTCTTATGGCTTTTCTTTTTACAGCGAGCACCTATCCTGCGCCTTCACCTTTTTCTTGCATGGCGAGAGTAACGTCTGTACGAGCGTGGAGATCAACCAGCACCAGCCCGTTTACCATCTGACCGAGGAGCATCTCACTCTGGCTCAGCAGGCATCCAGCCCCTTCCAAGGTGGGTTGAATATAAGGCTACAAAAAATTGAAATGGCTGCATGGAGTCTGTGATTCTGACACAATGTGGCCCGGTTATGTGGACATAGAAAGTGTTGGAAAAGACCAAAAACTGTTTTTTTTTTTTTTGTGGTATTACCTTTCCTTCTAACCGTTAAAATATTCCTTTAAAGACTAACTTTTGAATTTCATTTGTGCAAATGATATTGTGGAACCTTTCCTGTCAGTCTGGGCATGTAGAATTCCGTCTAGATCTACTGATAATACTCAACACTGGTGCTTTTTCCCTACCTTGTTTTTTTGTATTCCCACCCGACATGCTAGTCATCTTTTTGGCTCACCTCATGATGTTGGACTTGAATGTACTAGTTTTCATTTTCCCACAATGATTATCGTGTCAGATATGAGAAAAGGAGCTCACACACCTGCAATGCATTTCCTCAGAAGTCCAAGAAACATGTAAGCCAAAAGATTTGAAAAAATACTTTTTTTTTTTTCTTACTTTTTCTTCACATGATCTCCTGCCAGCTCTGAGATCCTTGAAGCTCTTTAGCTCTTCCATGGTCCAGTCCTAAGATCAATACTTGGGGCCTGAGGCCCTCTAGTCCCCAAATGAAAAAGCAACCCGGAGAGGGGCTATAACGAATGCTCAATCACACACCCTCCCATCCAGTAAAACCATTTATATAACCCACCTTCACTTGCAATGTACTGTATGATAGATGCAGAGAGAGTGGATGCATAACAAGCTGATATTCTGTATGTCTGTGTATGTGTGTGTACACAGTGTAGACAGTACACACCACACACACCCACTCCATTCATATGGTTTTCATGTGGGTACGCATGCATTATGCATGTTGGTTTATAGCGGCATCTCCATTTACTGATGGATGAAGGTCTGTTCTATAAGCAGACTGATGGGCTCTTTGTGACTCCATATGTCTGTGCACTGAAGTGTGTTTGTCGAGGAATGGCCCCTTTTTATAAGCCTCTGTTTATGGCCTCTGAGAGGCTGCCGCTTGCCAATAATTGACGTCTGGATTGCTCTGTAAGTATTTGGCAAGTCCGTTGGGAATGACTGGGACCAGCCTCGCTACGGAAAGGTCACTATGCTCCTGAATAGGCCGGAGATGACAGAATGATGAAGAAACCAAAGCATATGGAGGGGAAAGGAAAAGAAACATTACATTGGAAAAGCAAAGAGTGGTTTGAAAATATCAGTGGGGGTTGGAAATGGAAATGTATTGAAATAAGGATGTCCAGATCGCATAATTTAGCACCTACTGGGTAACAGTATACCTTGTCTTATGTGTCCTCCCAAATGTTCTTGTCTCAACAGTCATCCTAAGTCCTTTTGGGCTGAATGGAACTCTGACTGGTCAATCTTTCAAGATGAGCGACCCACCCACCCAAAAGCTGATTGAGGACTGGAACCAATTTTATCCCATCAGTCCAAGAGCCAAGAATGGTGTTTTAGAGGAAAAGATGGAAGAAATGGATTGGGAAGATGATTCGTTGGCCTCTGTAGAGGTCCTTGTTGGTTAGTCTTTATTTTAATTTTACATATTATAGGACACCTTAACCTCCTAAGACCCAAACTGTGTTTGTGTAGGTGGTGTGCGAATGGTGTACCCAGCATGTTTAGTGCTGGTGCCCCAGTCAGACATCCCTGTTGTGGCCCCTGTGGGGCCCTCCCACTGTACTGCCGTCTATTCGGGTGGTCACCAAGTGCCTGCATCCCAGCGAGAGCCTGCCATGTCATTGGTGACCCTCACCCCTCCCACGTCGCCCGAGGAGGTGCACACAGGTACTAAAAAGAAGAGCATTTTGAAAATGGGAGATCTTGTCTTTCGACTAAGCTTAGTCATTCCATTTTTTTTTTTCAAGTACTTTATTCAAACACTAGATCTTTGTCTCTGTAGTGGACTCTCACTCAGCCCAGAAGTGGTTCAAGATGCCTTCTTCATGCGACACGCTTACCGCGGACAAATCAAGTCAACACGGAGGCAAGATTCCGCGGCGGTTTGCCAGTCAGGTTGTGGAGCGTGTCTGGCAGGAGTGCAAGATCAACCGAGCTCAGAACAAGTGAGGTTTTCATTCCCATCTGTCATTTGGTTTCTCCTCTGATACCATTTTCCAATCTAAAATGCTATGTCTTAAATAAAACCACCATTACAGTCATTTCAGTCACCACACAATGTCATAACAAATGTATTATTAACATTGTTGCAGTCCAAAGTCTAGTATAGAGATATCACACTACTCCATACTAAGTAAAGTTCAAAGTGAAAAAAAAACCTTAGTCTGTCTCACAATAAAAAGGCTTGACTTTTTACATCATCTGGGCAGCAGAGAACTGGAGTTGGTTTATTTATTGCTGATGACATGAAGTGAGTGCACAGGTTTCACAATAAATCAGTATTTTGCTACCTGGACTTGCAATGCAATAACATCAGAGGAAAGCTATCCTCAAAAGCCACTGATGTTTGGCCAAAAATAAATATGTAGTTGCGTAAAGTACACATCGGTTTTGAAATAGGATAATGCATATTACAATGATGTTGTTCCTCAGACTTGTGAATTATTCACTATCAGTGAATCTGACACATTGAGAGCATCAAGGGCTCGCTTGCCCCCTGTGCAAGCACAAAATGTCAGCAGGAGTTAGCCATTAGCGTGTCATCCAAAATACTATTGCTTCAAGCAGGGTTATGCGGTCAGATTCAGTTGCAAACTGCATCTTCTATTGTCTAATGCCAGAGAGGAATAGGATAGGAATTGTTAATTCATGTGAGAATATAAATAGCACGAAGTGTAACTTTATTAATTGCCATTATTTGTTGTACTCTCTTCTAGGCGGAAGTATTCAGCTACAACCAATGGTATTTGTGAGGAAGACGTAACCGAGAGAATGGCAAAGTGGGATTTTGTGGAATCTTTTAAGAAGTCGTACTGCAGTTGTTCTCGGTGAGTGGGCCATCTATTACAAACCAAGCAACTTTTTTTTTTTTGTTTTTCTTTGACCATTTTTACCACTTGGCCCAATCAACCATGATATGCGATCAAAATAGTTCTGTTAGTGAAATAATGGGCAATAATGCATTTGGCAAATAATAACTAAGAATTTCAACTGGAACCAGAAAATGTCATTTCTCCAAATATAAAGACTTTACTTTTGATTTTGCATCCCTATCTGAATTGTATAATATTTTTATGCCACCCTCCCCACCAGACATAAATCAGCAAAGCAGCGAACAGGTGGAAATATGGGCCAAACTCAGTCAGCGGGCCAGGCCCAAACTCCCACAAAGCACAAAACCGCCGGCGAGAAGCCAGACAAGATTGACAAGCAGCAAAAGAGACCTCAGACGCCTTTCCATCATCGAAACCTGACCAGCGAAGACGCTTCGATGGAGACGGAGACCACGGTCCGCCAAAGACTTGCGATGAGGACTCAGGATGGAGGAAGATTCCCCAGTATTCGTACAGCGGACGTGCCCACCATCCAAAAAACGCCTCAGCTCAACAACGGGGCGCTTAGCACAGGAGGGCCGTCAGACCTCGCCCACTCCCCCCAGCCCCCTCCACTTAGCCCTCACCCTTGCGAACGTGGTGAAGACCCCGTCGAGGGTTTAAAGACCCCTTCAACCCCCAACAACCAACACTTTTACCAGCCTCCACTAGAGCCTTTCGGGGCAAAGGGAGGAAATGGGGTGCCTGCGGGGTCAGAGGATCTGAGTCATCATTTCCCTTCACGCCAAGCTCACTCTTCTGGTTATTCAGAACCTCTAGAACCCGCTATGTATACGGGGACTGGGGTCCATCAAGAAGATGGCAGCACTCATTCGCCATGGGGATTGTTCAACCTACCCCGTAGGAAAGAAGCCGAAATGCCTACACCCCTGCTACCAGGAGAAAGGTACAGGGAAGATGGCCCGGTCTCACTAGACAACCTGGTGTCTGTGACTGAGTAAGTACTAGTCATTAATCAGTGTTTTCCACGTCGTTAAATGATTGTCTGGAACGAGTATTTGATGGATCAGTCTCTTGAGACTATTCGGAACTCATGGGGATGTGTCGAGAAGAATCAGTTGGCCTACTTACCTCATATTTTGTGGAGGAATTTAAAAAAGAATCTACACTCAAGTGTCATCACATTATTGCTCTTGGCATGATGAATTACACCCCATAAAAAAACAATAACAAATATATTAGGGTATTTTTGTATTCCACATTGATTTCTATTTTTCTGGAATTCCTCAGCTTTAGAATGTTGAATGTGGCGCTTATCCGCACCCGGCATGGTAATCCCTTTGCATGTGCCCTTTTGACATCATACATCAGCAATATGCAGGGACAGCACTACTCATTGAACAGACACAGAAGCTAAGAGAAAGCAAGCGTAATGGTCAGGTTAGCTCAAGATGAACTGACGTTATAATGGAGTCAAAGCCAGAGCTATGCCTCTGGATAAGACACTTACCATTAAGAGGCTGTTAGATCTGAGAGAGGGCAGATGGAAGAGAGCAAAGAGGGTGTCTGTCTTGCTTGAGGAATAGCATATGGGGCTCACCACCTTAGGGGGTGGACATAGTGGAAATTAACAGTGGAGTTGTGCAATCCCAATGGACCCAACTCTCGGATGGGCTATTCTGGTGTGCTATAATCCTCCCAGCTATGGCTCAGAATGATGGCTAATCTGTGGACCAGGCCACTGCATTCCATCACTCCGGATCACAATCGCTCAAGCATGATGACGGGGACATACAGTACATGTGGAGGAATTTAATTGAGGGACCCCTCCCACGGTTCTCCCTCCCTTGAGAAGAACAATAAGCCCCTGCCACATATGACAGTCTTATGAGCCATTTCAGTGACATGTGATTAATGCCTGTGTAAATGTAGGAACAGTCCATGCCGGAGTAGCCACGTTCTCGTTAATCTGTTTGAAATGTAGTCGTCTGACAACAAACACCATGCGCCCCAATGCCGTTCCAAGACAGCTGTCAGAGTTGTTTGCGATGGCTGCCATTGCATTTACTGCTGATAAACACAAAGCAGAGCTGACAAGCACCATCAAGCATTGGCGGAGTACTTTAGCAAACGTTGATGTACTTTTTTATGTTTTTTATTTATTCACCAAACCAAATCAATCTTTATTTCTGGCATAGACTTGAAAATGAAGCTTTTGGAAGTGACACAAGGAATAAATATTCATGATTTCTCCCTTTTTCTCCCTAGGGTGATGTCCACATCGAAATTCCCACTGAAAGTCTCTGATGAACGCGTTCAGATGTATCGCGCTAGAAAAAGCCAGTACCTGGCGGCTGCCATCGCTGATGGAGATCACGAGCCTGAGGTAGACCCTTACGCCTTTGAGGAAGGAGACGTGAAATTCACATTTTCCAACAAAAAGGATAAAGCAGGCGGGGAGCGAGAGCCAGGGAAAAAACATAAGGTAAGGCTTAAGGGCAAGCTGAAACTAATGGATGTGTTTGTCTTCTTTGTTAAAATGTCCACAAGCAATTATCTTCTGTCTTTTTTCTTCTTTTTTGGGTTATTTTTCTTGCTTTGTTGCTCAGGGTGAGCTTAAAAAAAGGCCAATTATAGTCACATTGTTTTTATGAATACAAACATGTATTATTGTGCTAAACTGATAACGTTTGAGCCACTAATGCAATTGGTTATGAGTGCAATTATTTGGATCTTTCTTTATAGTGACGCTTGATTGTTTTTAACTGATTAGAACCTGAATGTTAATTGAAATACTGGCTATATTTAATCTGCATGAACATATTGATAACACCTTTAGAAAAATTAGAAATACTATATTCTCCTTTTTTTTGGTGTTTAGACATACAAATGTCAATGCTGGGTCATTTTCTTATCGGAATATTTCTACAGATGCAATGTCATGCATAAAATCATATCTAGGAAATGTTCTTCAAAGTTTTTATAATCATCAAAATGCTTTGTAGTCTCGATTTCGCTCGAGGTGAAATGGAACAGATTGTGTTAAGTTCAATTATTGCATCAAAATGATAGAAGACCTTTGAGTCGAATTGACTTGCAATTTAGATGAGTTTCTTGAACAGATTTGCACTCCAATTGATCATTTGCAAAAAAAAAAAGGTGGATTCTTAGTCGCATGGAAAAGGTTAAGAAAGGAAAGACTGCTTTCTTGCTCACTTTGGCAGGGGTTGACAAAAGGTCAGGAACTGGGAAAGGTAGAAATAGTACGTATATACCAATTGGCAATTGGTTTTGAGTCCACTTTTCTGTAAGTTTGCCTATACGGTTCAATGTGGCCTACTTCCTTCCTCATGTGAACATACAGTAAGCCTCAATTTCGCCCCTGCCAGACAAGCGCCACCTGTTACTGAAATGGAAAGCCTGTCTGCATGATAGTGTGCAAAAGTGTGTATGTGTGAATTCTGCAGACTTTGCAGAAGGTAATCTGAACACAAAACACAATCTTACTCAATGAACCATTAAACCTCAGATGTATTCTTATTTTGAGTGGAAGCCAGGCCAAATCAAGTTAAAAGACACCATGACTATATTATAGGCTTTGCAAATCTGAATGTGTGTTTGCTGATATTCATGTCAAGATCTTTATTCTTTCTGAGCAGCTTATTCACTGACAAAACGGAAAAAAACGCAAAACAAATGAAGTCATTATTTTGACGAGTTCCCACAGTTATCATAAAAGCAATAGTCTGAGACCAGAACCTTCTTTCTCTCCCTCTCTCCGTCAATCAAATATTAACTGCTCTTTCTGTTAAAGTTCCAAAAGATTGTGTTTGATAGATAGTGAAGTTAATCGCCATATTAAACTTTAATATGAAAAGATTGCCAGCAGTTCTCATCATACAGACAATGTGTATGCTAATCATTGACAAAATCGCTTGTGTTTTTGTGGACCCCAGAGCATGAAGAAATCAATAGCCACAGTAGACCATAACATTCTTGTTTATTCCTTTTTTTTGCACACACGCATTTCCACACACTTTAAAGACAAGGCTTCCCAAATATTGATGTCTGAGAAGCCATTCCTTTGGATCTTGATTTCCCTCTGATCTGAACTGGAAATCCCATTTGCCACATCTTTAGAAAAGCTGTCCTTTTCACCCCCGTTTTCTGTTTCTGTGACTCCCCATTGTGTTCATTATTGCAGTTTGAGCATTCATTATTGATCTCATTTTATGATGTATTGATTAGAAAAGTGCATGTGTTTGTTTCACTGTCTATTTGCTTTATGACTAATGATTTCCTATCAAATAGACTTTAATTTCTAACAGGTCATATCAGATATGAGATCGTAATCCTATCAAGTGAAAAAAAAATTAACAGTAATTCTCAGTAGTTTATGGCTTAATTGAGCACTTAACTCTGTATTGTATTTACAACTGCTAACTGTTTATTTTTCTTGCACTTTTTAACAGGGAGAAGATGGAGGATCGGGTACATCAGATGGTAGGTTTGTTTTTTCTTTGAGTATAATTATTGTTCTGTTGCATGCAATTTTTCTTGTTTGTATTTCGAATTCTGCCTTTTCATTCTATATTCCAAAATATTTGCCAATTAGATTCTCAACGTTCAGCTGCAAACAACCGATTAGCTCCAACAAGCCTCATCCATGAAACTGACTTGGTGGTGTCCATCAATGACCTTGACAACCTCTTTAACTCAGATGAAGATGAATTAGGGGTTAGTTACACAATCCTCTTCTTTATTTTTCAACCCAAATTCAGAAAGTATTTTGTCTAATACTGAGCTCCTAATAAATTTTCCCTCTTTTTTTTTTTTTTTTTTTTTACAGCCTGGTTCCAGACGGGCGGTAAATGGAACAGATGAGAAATTTGGCAACAAAGAATCAAAGGCATCCATATTGGATCCAGGATCATGCATTAGTAAGAACCTCATGAATTGATCTACATTGAATCAAAAGTTATTAGGAATGACATTTTATTACAGCAGCTACACTATGTGAAGCTAGGATATCTTAAAGTATACATATTTTATTTTGGCAGATCACATTGATAATAACTGCACTGAAATTTAGTTAGTTGTTAATGCATTTCTTATTGTAAACTGCCATTTTCCACTCGTTTCTCTCCCAGACTCAGCAGACCTGCACCAGATGTTTCCCACACCTCCCTCCCTTGAGCAGCATATTATGGGCTACTCTCCCATGAACATGTGTAGCAAAGAATACGGCAGCATGGAAGCAACCCCTGGTATGACCACACTGGACGGAACTTCATCTCTGGGGGGTCACTTTAAAATCGAAGTGGAGGAAAGTTTCTGTAGCCCAAAGCCTTCTGAGATTAAGGTAAGCTTTTAGCAAGTTTATGTTTCATACCCGGGACTCAACTCAGGAGACAGATTTACTTTTATAGCCCAATGATGTCATTCATCCGGGAAAAAAAATGGTTGAAATTGTGTACCAGCCAACATTTTTTAATTATTGCCCAAATTAGACTGAACAAGAGATTCCACTTGGGTAGCCAGGCTGCAGAAGTCAGATAAAACTCAGTATAACTCCAAAATATTCCACTGGAATGAATACCAATCATTTTTAACAGCCGCTCTGTTTTGCAGGACTATTCATTTGTGTTCAAGCCTGAGCTTTGCCAAGCGTTTGTGGGTTGCTCCATGTTTGCGCCACTCAAGTCACTACCAAGCCAATGTCTCCCGCCCATTAAAATACCAGACGATTGCATCTACCGACCAAGCTGGAACATGGGCAGGGAAATGCTCAATCCAATGCCTGTCATGTCCATCATCAACAAAGACAGGTATGGATTTATCCCTGCCGCTTATTTCTAATTCCATATATCTTGAAAGGACATTACAAACCAAGAAATAACCTAAAAACTGCAACCTACAACAACACTTGTTGGACTTGTGTATACACTGCATGCATACTTGCTTACATGCACAAAGAAGGTGAATTAGATTAGACGGATCTTAATCTAATTGACCTTCTCGGTAAACCGAGGAGCACTCAGCTATATTGTTATTCACGTCTCACGCTAATAGATAAACATCTCTGTCCTCATATGCGCACTGATGTCTTTTTCATAGATCTAAAACACAGACATCCCCTTTAGTCACTGCTCATATTGACTCACTCAGTCTTTGTGAGTCAAACCGCTGCCATCTGCGCCCCGACAATCATCCCCATTTCCAAAATCGCTTGGATTTTTTTCTTTCGCGACGACGGACGATCAGTAATAGCGACCCGCGCAGTATTTTTTAAATAAATCCCACAGAGTGGAATTCAATTTGAATGGCTCTTTGCCACCGTGCAGTTGTTTGGTGGGTCACTGTGCAATTTTGCACAAGTTGCTGTCTACAAAATTCCAAGAAAAACAGTAGGCGAGCTTCGTTTGCTGCCTGACAACATTATCTCAGGCGATATAATTCAATTGCGTGGTTTCCGTCCTCTTTAAACATAGTCTGTTGCTACGCCTGAACGCCAAGGGCCACCTGTACAAATCTCTTTAGCTGTGCAGTTGGAGGGAAGGAAAGATGTCTGCAGTGCACTTGAGAATAACTTGGCCGCCATCCAGATAATCATTGCTAACAATCTTGTAACAATGTGTCGCCGCTGCCTTTGAGATCACGTCCCGTCATCAACGCGCCCGGGCCGCAATAACGCAGGGACTTCCTCATCATGGGTCGCTGCCAGTTTTTCTCACTCACATGCAGCTGAGAGAAACAATGAGCTCCCTCATTCTCCCACTGCTTCCTCACAGTTGGGCGCCACCCCTAAAAATAGGCATTATCGCTGAGGGGAACTTGAGGAAATGTTTATAGTACATCTCTCAGGACATTTTTTTTCAGAAAAGGAGGGGTGCACCTTCCGTAGTTCTCATAGTGTCAATCGATGAGTGGGATGAAACACTGCATATGATGGGGAAAGTCCTACTGTATTTTTTGTACTTTAAGTTGCATCTGATGAAGAGGAAAAAATAGTGCAGTATCAGTTTTTGTTTGAGTAATTTTATTTGAACAGAACACAACAAAAAACCTACATTAAAGTAACAATAATAAAGTAAAGAACAACAGGCTTAAAATGTCAACACAACCATTTTTCAGATACTTTAAGTTGCATCTGATGAAGAGGAAAAAATAGTGCAGTATCAGTTTTTGTTTGGGTAATTTTATTTGAACAGAACACAACAAAAAACCTACATTAAAGTAACAATAATAAAGTAAAGAACAACAGGCTTAAAATGTCAACATAACCATTTTTCAGATATCCCAAAAAATAGCAACATAACAGGCTTACCGTGATCAGAAAAATAATACACAGCTAAGTGAAAAAATGCAACTTATGGTCCGCAAAATACGCCATGTATTTTCTCATTATGTAATGGCATTTTTCTGCCCTTGCATTTTTTTCTCTCCCAGTAACATTCCAAGCGTGGGCAGCGCCATGGACCAGGACTACAACCAAACCTACACCCCACAAACCCACACACCCTTCATGTCAAACAGCGCCCCACCGAGTAACAGCGGCACGGGCATCTTGCCTTCTCCCGCCACCCCACGTTTTTCAGCACCCACCCCACGCACGCCACGCACTCCGCGCACCCCCCGAGGTCCCTCCAGCGTCCAAGGCTCGCTGAAATACGAAAACTCGGATCTGTACTCGCCAGCTTCCACCCCTTCGACCTGCCGACCGCTCAACTCGGTGGAACCGGCCACCGTTCCTTCCATCCCGGAGGCTCACAGCCTCTACGTCACCCTCATTCTCTCCGAGTCAGTCCTGAACCTCTTCAAAGACTGCAACTTCGACAGCTGCTGCATCTGCGTATGTAATATGAACATCAAAGGAGCCGACGTGGGCGTGTACCTCAGCGACCCCGTCGCTGAGGCCCAGGAAGCCTGCAGCTGCGGTTTCAGCGCAGTGGTCAACCGGCGCTACGGGAACGGCTCCGGCCTCTTCCTAGAAGACGAGCTGGATATCATCGGTCGAGGCTCGGACGTTAGTAGGGAGGCGGAGAGGCGCTTCGAGGAGTTACGACTCTCCTCGCTCAATAGAACTGGCGTCGGGAGGGGAGACCATGTCCCAGATGAACTGATTTTGCTCCTCCAGGATCAATGTACCAACCCCTTTTCACCCATTTCGGGCTTGGACGACGTCACCACTCGCAAAGCCAAAGGTGGCGCCGTACCTCCATGCGTTAGGGTGGATGAGCGGGATTTTCACAGCGACTGTTACATGGCCTTAGAGCACGGAAGGCAATTCATGGACAACATGTCGGGTGGAAAGGTGGACGAGGCACTGGTCAAAGGCACTTGTCTACATCACTGGTCCAAACAAAATGGTAAGAGATTGTTGACTACCATCGTGAAGAATGTTTTTTTTTTCCACCTTTAAATAATCCTTGTCTTTATTGCTGTCTTCTACAGCGGTGGACGTGAGTGCGTTGTGCTCTCAGGACGTGCTCAGAGTGTTGATGTCTTTACAGCCCGTACTCCAAGATGCCATCCAGAAGAAAAGAACTGTGAGGTCATGGGGCGTTCAGGGTCCCCTTACCTGGCAGCAGTTTCATAAGATGGCTGGACGGGGTTCATATGGTAAGTCAATCACTCAGTCAGTCATTGTGATAGTTAGTCAGTTGTACTTATTGCTAGAAAATGCAATATAGATGTTATATTAGGTCTTTTCAATCTGACAGCCAAATGACGATTACATTTTGACTAATGGTGACATGAAAAATGAAAATCAGACATAGGCATTGTCGTCATCATTGACTTGACAAAAAGCCTAGTAGTCATCATACCCTTAGCAGCGTATGACGAAATTGTATATATATTTAACTATACATTCATTTTCTTAAATAACCTTTAATAAGATTTTTTCAAATTTGCTAGGAAAATTGATTAAAATGCCAAAAATTTTATTTTTCAAGTTTCACTGAAAATGAAGCTTGCTGGAACATATTCGAATATTATATGTATTGCTCAAATGAAGAAAAAAAACTGATCTAATGATTATACTATCTATTTATCTATTTTTCTTGGTTTGACTTTTCTGTTTTGCTCCCGCAGGCACAGATGAGTCCCCTGAGCCGTTGCCCATCCCCACTTTCTTAGTTGGTTATGAGTACGACTTTGTGGTGCTGTCTCCGTTTGGCTTACCCTACTGGGAAAAGCTGTTGCTGGATCCCTTTGGCACTCAGAGGGATGTCGGGTATTTGGTGGTGTGTCCTGACAACGAAGCGCTGCTCAGCGGTGCAAAGAGTCTCTTCAGGGACCTCACAGCTGTCTATGAGGTAGAGAATCATGAAATGCTTTAGTGTTTGCACGCGTCAAATGTTGGGATGGATATGCGCATGTGTATTTCGTCACAGTGCATTCTGTTCACTTGGGAGTCGCAGTTGTTTTATACAATGTAAAATAAGAATAACACACCCACACACACACACAAATTAGAAATAAAAGCACAATGGCTCAAAGCGAAAATTGCACATTTGTGAATATGAACATCGACAAAGACATATTGGTAGTAATAGAAATACTTATGCTATTGAATCCCTCTTGTTATGTCAATAAAACTGTTTTTTTTTTTCACAGTCGTGTCGGCTGGGCCAGCATCGTCCCATATCCAAAGGCTACCCCGATGGCATCGTCCTCGTCGGCGGCAACGGAGCCAAAAGTCTCGCGGATCAGCCAGTCAGCGACTGGTTCCTCAAGGCCGCCAGCAGCAACGACGACGCCTTCGTTAAGCTCAAACTCTATGCACAAGTGTGCCGCCACAACCTTGGTAAGTGTTGCTCATTTCTAGTCTTCAAATCTCAACACAACTCTTGTTGTTGTTGAGACAAAAAGGCTACCAAGAGAGCAATTGAAAAAAAGTGCATTCTATTTTCATCTCTAAGTGTAACATTCTCCTTTTCAGCTCCATACCTTGCATCACAACCATTGGATAGTTCTCTCCTCACACAACCGAGCCCCCCATCGTTAGCCAACCCGCCACCGTCTATGACCCCGACGGGCTCCGCCTCCAGCTCCGTTTCCCAGCAGGGTGCAACGCATGGTTCCTCAATCCCAAATAGCAACAATGGCTCGGTATCGACCAACAGTTTAGTGACGTCACCAGGCAGCGGGGTACAGTCTACCAAAGCAAGCTCCTTTGCCCCCTTTGGAAGTGTGGCCAGTAAAACCCAAGGAGGTGGTCCTCAGAGCGGAAACCAGAATTCCAACACCCCCACGGATACCTCTAATGGCCAGGTCCCTATAGAACCCCCAGAAAGGTACAGTTGATCATATTTGAGGAAATTAATCCAAAAAAAGACCTGTATAGTCAAATAAATGTGTGGTCCACAGCACTTTGGAACGTGACAAGGTTGGCGTGCCCACGGATGGCGACTCCCATGCTATTACATATCCACCTGCCATTGTTGTTTACATTGTGGACCCCTTCAGCTACGAGGATCCCGAAGGGGGCCATGGCCCCGTGCCAGCACACTCAAGTGTGTGGACACTTGGCTTGTTACGCTGCTACCTTGAGATGCTACAGCTGCTTCCCGCACAAATCCGCAATTCCGTATTTGTACAAGTGAGTCAGTCAACTTGAAGGCTTCTTTCATAGTTATAGAACAGTTTGCTCTCTTCTTCCTCTGGCCAACACCATGGTTTCCCAACAACAGAAACACAAACACATAGTCAATTATAGTATATTTTCTTATAAAATAGTAAATAGGTCAGTAGTGGTAGTAAACAATCAAAGTCAATGTAAAGCACTGTTTTATGCCCTTGACATGTCTGTTTTTAATCTTGTAGATTGTTCCCTGTCAGTACCTGCTTCAGCCAGTGAAGGGTGGAAACCGCCATATCTACGTTCAGCACCTCAAGTCTTTAGCCTTCTCTGTCTTCGCCCAGTGCAGACGGCCCCTGCCCATTTCTACCAATGTCAAGTCGCTTACGGGATTCGGCCCGGGTTTAGCCATTGATACAGCACTTAAAAGCTCAGAGGTAACATGTCTATATTGTCAGCATTTTCTTTCCACTTCCATATGTATTTCATTGTTCTTGTCATTGCTTGACCACAAGAATCCTCAAATTCTCTGACTGCTTTTATGCAGAGACCAGAGTGTGTGCGTCTGTACACGCCTCCGTTCATCCTGGCACCAGTTAAAGACAAGCAAACTGAGCTCGGAGAGGCATTCGGGGAGGCGTCGCAGAAATACAACGTGCTGTTTGTGGGATACTGTCTTTCCCATGACCAGAGATGGTTACTTGCCACATGCACTGACCAGTATGGGGAACTCTTGGAAACTTGCATCATCAACATCGATGTGCCCAACAGGTAAAACCACTCTCTAAAACAGCAAAAAAAAATAGATTTTTTTTTTAGACCATCTGCATTCTTCCACTCCATCTTCTATTAATTGCCCCATAAAAATACCACTTCTATAAATATTGTAACTTTCCCCACCAATTGGTGTCAAACTTGTAGCCCGAGGACAGAAATCCAACCAGACAGGTCAAAAAATCGCAGAAATCCAATCATTCTTTTTTTTCCTAATTAAAACGTTTTTATAGAAAATAACAAAGAGGATATTGATAACAAATATTGTTGTCCCTTTTTAGTTTTTCCTTATTTAAAAAGAATTTTGCCCATTTTTAGGTCAGCATTGTCCATAAATGATTAATCAATTATTGAAATAGTTGTAATCATCTGCTTAATTGTGGTAGCCCTAGAAGAAAAACGACATTGTTTCCCCTGTGGCACAGATTAGTTTGACACCCCCTGAATGATGTCAAATCAATTTTCTAAGTATCCCCCCCCTCCCCTCATGTTTTTAGGGCAAATAGCTATCAATCAAGCTTAGTGCGTGCATTCCTGAGAAATAAGAGTTTCTACCAAAACGGCTTTTTCTCGACTCTAACTTGATATATTTATGAAGAATGAAAAATGACTCCACACTTGTGTCTTGTTCCTTACTCAGAGCCAGGAGGAAAAAGGGATCTGTTCGGCGCCTCGGCCTACAAAAGCTGTGGGATTGGTGCTTGGGGCTTGTACAGATGACATCAGTGCCCTGGAGAGTAGTAATTGGACGGCTTGGCAGGATAGGACACGGAGAGTTGAAAGGTAAGAATGCTAATGTCACGAGTAGGGGAGGGGGGAGCCAAAAAAAATCAATAATGTGTTGACACTGTTGCACTCTTCTGCTAACATGCCAGACTGGAGTATATTGCTGAGCAGAAGAAACCTTCAGTCACTCAGTCGCCGTCTAAAGGAAATGTGTCGAATGTGTGGCATCTCCGCCTCCGATACTCCCAGCATCTTTAGTGTGTGCTTGGTTGCCATGGAGCCCCAGGGTTCCTTCATCATCATGCCAGGTACATACAACATGGGAACTATCCATTCACTTAAATGGGTGTATTTTCTATAGCTATGTGCTGTGGGTTTTTAGTGTGTGTAGGTGTGTGTTTGTGAGGCTGGCATGATGGATGGAAGGAGTTCATCACAAAGCTTGTCACCTCCTAGTCCAGGGCAGATTGATGGCAGGGGAAGATGGTGTACCTTTTTGCCCATAAAGCACTCCCTCCCAGACACGCATTGATCCCAAAGCTGTGTGATGGAGAGCTCGATCAATGGGTTTATTTTGGGAAACGAGCGGAGGATTGTCCGAGTATGCTTTGATATAGTATTCTCGGGATAAACAATGACGCCAACTTGAAATCTGTAATCTTATTAAGACTAAATTTTACAGTATGATTTTTTTTTTTACATAACTCTTAACTAACCAATGTAATGGAAAATGTTTACCACTTAGGATGCTTATTCTTGCCATTATTCATTATGTGTAGTATTTGTAATTGTAAAAAAAAAGTACTTAAACTTAAATCTTAGCAGCAACTATTCTCACACTGATTAAACACTAGATTTATTTACACTATACGTTTGGAAGTACTGAATTGGAATGTTTTGTGCTCTTTTGTATGAAGTAATAAAGTACTCTTTTATTTTTTTCTACTATTAGACTCAGTGTCAACAGGCTCAGTATTTCGTCGGAGCACCACGTTGAACATGCAGACCCCCCAGCTGAACACCCCCGAGGACACCTCGTGCACCCACATCCTGGTCTTCCCCACCTCTGCCTTTGTCCAAGTTGCCAGCTCCAATTACACTAACATCGACACCAACATCGATATTCTGAACGCCACCACAGGTCAGAAGCAATTTGCCTTTTTCCGGAATTCTCAATTGCACATTTGAAAGTTTTAGCGTAGCACGGTCGTTAGACATCAATTCCAATCAAATTTTATTTGTTTTCTACTCAGACGGATCTGACGGAATGGACCTCTTCGATCTGCTGGACCCTGAGAACGAGTTGGTGGATCCTGACATCATAAACATCTCACCCAATACGTCACCGGTGCATTCTCCAGGATCCCACTACCACCACGGGGGTGACGATAGTAAGGTAAGAGCTTGGATCTTTGTTTTCTCCTTTTGAATAACAGGAATTCCTCCGTTTATGATAGAATTCCGTTCCTACAATGGTCACCAAATTCATAATTAGTTTGGAATGTGCCAAAGTCACGTAAGTCCACATTACATATAAAGTCTGGTAGGTCAGGTGAAATTATAGGGAATAACTGACATGTTTCTATGCCCATGAAAAGTCATTGTCACATATCAGCTTGTTGGAAAATCATTGCATATGTGCATTTTCGCAGGGCCAGAGTGCAGACCGCATGGAGTCTCGTGAAGAGGCGCCAAACCTCCTACAACAACCCCTCGCACTCGGCTACTTTGTGTCCACGGCCAAAGCCGGCCCACTGCCTGACTGGTTCTGGTCAGCCTGTCCGCAGGCTCAGAACCAGTGTCCGCTCTTCCTCAAGGTATCCGTGCCTTTCTATACGTTGCTATTTGATTTCCTTGACTTTATTTGAATGCTCACTCTGCCCCATCACACTCCTCTCTTACCTATCATCTTTAAGATATTTGTTCCAAGGGTTAATGACTTTGTTTGACACCAGTCTTTTGTTTTTCTGCTACTTCTCAGGCCTCTTTGCACCTCCATGTGTCTTCAGTGCAGTCAGATGAGTTACTGCACAGTAAACACTCGCATCCTCTTGACTCTAATCAGACCTCAGATGTACTCAGGTAAATACTGACCAGATACATGATGATGGATTTGTACTGTAGTGTTCTTGACAGGTCAACAGTGGTGGGAAGTACACATGTTTTTTCAGTAAGGTATTGCTTTACTTGAGTATTAATTATGTTACAATAGTGGCGTATGTTGTAAATGTATCTGTCGAATGTAAAGAAACATGAGTCTTATTTCTGTTGTCTTTGCTCTTTGATTGAAGACTACAGAAATTATATTTGTATTTGACTTTAGTGGCAATTAAGAGCCAGCAAAATAAAGTGGCAGGCCGGGCACCAATGATGCATGCGAATAAAAATATAGATTTTTAATTTCTGTTCTTATTTTAAACTTTTACATTAGCATAGTAGTTGAACTCTACCTTTTTTTAAGTATACTCTTTAAAATTCTACTGGGTGTACGTCGGCTATTTTTAGGACCTCGGATTCTTGCGTTGCAAAAACAAGTAAAACAGGAACTGAACATTCAGTGCCGAGTACTTTTTGTGACGACGATCATTTGAGAACTTGAAACTTGCACTTTCCACGACAAAATCTTAACCGCTCTTGTTTTCCCCGAAAGATTTGTGCTGGAACAGTACAACGCCCTCTCCTGGCTCACATGTGACCCAGCCACACAGGACCGACGATCATGCCTGCCCATCCACTTTGTAGTGCTCAACCAGATGTACAACTTCATCACCAATATGTTGTAGCCACTCAAGAAGAAAAAAAAATGTACCGGAACACAGTGTTGCTTGATGCTTATCCTCTTTGTGCAAAAGACATGCACAAATAGAGGATGGAATTGCAAAAAAAATAACAAAAACAAACAAAAAAATACCTGAAGACCCGAGAAAATGAACGTGAGAGAGTGAGAGATGCTTACCGTGTTGATTGTTAACGCGGCGCTACACGCACTGAACAGTCTGTATTTGGAAAACAAATGTTTATCGATATAGCGACAAAGGGACGTATTTGATAGAGGAAATACTTTTAGAATGGATTTTCCAAGTGGAAATTCTTTTTTTTTATTCCTTTGGATGAAATTGTATCCAAACAAAAAAGCCTGCGTCTATCTTATTTATTGTAAGTTTTTAAATGTATTATTTCTTAACCTTTTTTATAAGGAAATATATATAAATGGAGAAGGTTTATATAACATCTTCTTGCTTTAAAGCAATTGTGTAAAGTATATGTTATCATCGTACTTAAAACGAAGACACTATTGCAGATAAAAAGGAAAGAAAGTCCCAGTTAGGTGACTTTCAGAGTATTATTTTTTTGTAATGGAGAAAGACTATTTGTATTGTCACAATGTACAGAGAAAAAGTGGAGAAATATGACTTACAGCAAAGCTGTAGCGACATAGGAATTGTACAGCAATGAACTTCACTGTTCTAATAAAGAGGTACATTGTTGTATAGAATATTTTATACCATGCATTTAGACACAACAAAACTGCTATCTATATAGATAATTATATATATGAATGCCATGCCAGCAGTTGATGCCGTGGCTTCTGTTTTAGGAATAAAATGTGTCCAAATATTTGCTCCTGCTTGTTGCATTGATTGTTTTGATAAAGAAATGTTTATATTACTTGGGCTTGTTATACAATCAAATTGGTTAAAATGTAAAACACATCAGTCTTTTTTTAATGCAAAATACATAAAAGTGTATGATATGAATGAATACTTGATTTTACACGTTTTATATTTATGATCCATGAAAAAGACATGATGCTGGCTGTCATAATACAAACAAAAGCAAATGTGCATTAGGGCATCCATCAAACTGTATCATCTTTGAGACGGAGTTTCATCAGCGGTGCAATGCCATCTCTTCCCGGCGTGATGCCTTACTTATTGCCGTCATTTTATGGTTAATCAAATTCTCCCCGAGTGGAGATGCCATCACTTTTGTATACTTGCTTATGTGGAAAATGATATATTTGAATACATTTCAGGAAACGTGTGGATGAATGCTAAGGACGTTGGCTGATTTAGCGCTCTTCTTTTGCGGCTTTGGTGCTCATTCAAGTCCGAGGTCTGCAGGCCTTTGACCTGAAAGTTTAGACCACTGTGCCGCAATCATTGAGGTAAGCCCATTGTTATTACATTTTTTATAGCGTCTTAGTTTGTTAGTATGCTTAGCGAACGAGTTATGTGTTGGATCTGTCTTTATTTGGAGCGATCTGCCTTAGCTGGCTAACATGTAGCATTGCTAAGCTCCACCAAAAGTGACACAAATCGTGTGATATGTGCCATAAACTAATGCAACTTGAATGGATCCCATGCTAAACATGTTGGGTTGTTTTACCACTGTGGATTTTATATTCTGATCTTAAATATGCATGTTTTGGAGCATGCTTTGTGTATGAATTAGCACGAGGCGAACTGTTGTTGTTAGCGACTGGGATATGAAACCAAAACAAAAGGCTATTAAACCTTATTGCCTTAACATTAAAACCCGATGCGTTCACTTAAGATCGAGACTCTTGTTCAATAAGTGATCCGATGTTTATATGATCTACTCAACTGACTTGATGAGAGCTACTCAAGCTACTTTTGACAGTTCATGTGATTGACAATATTTATGAATGAACATGAAATCCACTTTGCAAATGAATCCAAAAACTTCTATGATGTACTTTCAGAGATGGCTGACAGTGCTGGGCTGCAGTTTGTCAGCCCTTATGCATTTGAGGCAATGCAAAAGGTGGATGTGCAGCGCCTTGCAGCATTAAGTGACCCAGAGTTAAGGTTACTGCTTCCATGTTTGGTGAGGATGGCTCTTTGTGCCCCGGCTGACCAAAGCCCAGCTTGGGCAGAAGACAAGAAACTCATCCTCCGGCTGCTCTCTGGAGTGGAAGCTGTCAACTCCATTGTAGCACTTTTGTCTGTTGATTTCCACGCCTTGGAACAAGATGCCAGGAAGGAGCAGCAGCTGAGGTACAACTGAGCCAACCTTTTGGTGCCCAATTTGTAGCGATAGGATGGAAATAAGTGAGCTTGTTGTTAAACTATCCCTTTTTTTTAATGACAAGGCATAAGGCTGGGGGTTCCAATGTGGAGAGCATCCTGGTCTCGCAGCTGCAGCATGGTCTTACCTTGGAGTTTGAGCACAGTGATCCTCTCAGGAGACTCCGCCTGACCCTCAGTGAGCTTTTGGCAATCATGAGTAAGGTAAGGTTATCATCCCTAACAAAAGAACTTGTTATAAGTATGTTTTGGAAATCATTCATTCATTTCTTCATTTTAATATTAGCCTTTGTGCATCTGTTTTTTTTCAGGTGGCTGATTCAAATGGTGAATTTTTTCTAAAGTCATCAGAACTCTTTGAAAGCCCAGTTTATTTGGAAGAAGTTGCAGATGTGCTTTGCATTCTACAAGCAGGTATGAATCTGTTTGGAATTCTGCACATGGCAATCATACATTATGGAACAAACTTTAAAAAAAAACGGAATCACATGCTGTATTCACACAGTATTGCTTAGAATCCCAGAAATCTGAAGACAAAAATGTATTCCCACTTTGCAGGAATGTGTTTTGAGCTTTTCATATTTCAATATTAAAAAAAAAAAAAACATCAACTCTATATATTGTCACTCAAGGCCACTGAGGGACATTGACAGATTAGTTATGAAGCAACTACTCTGATATATTGTCTTAGATGCCAAAATACAAACTGCTGCCCGGTGGTCTAGGGGGCAAGGCTATTGTGGAACATGTCTTTAATCAACATCTCTGTACAAAGCTGCATTCATCATTATATATTTTTTTTAGAAGACAGTGATATGTTGTTGGGGTGATGTTTTTGGACAAGGAATCAATTTGGCATCCCTCTATATTGTATTGGATATGTATATGATCAGTATGTCACACATTTTTACACAGCCCAGACAGCATCATTCATTTTGTGAACTGCATATTTGTTGTTGTCTCGAAACAGAACTTCCTTCCCTGTTGCCAATTGTGGATGTGGCAGAAGCTTTGCTGCATGTTCGCAATGGAGATTGGTTTATGTGTCTCCTGGTTGCCAATGTGCCTGACAGCTTCAGTGAAGGTCAGTCTTCCATACATTTCTGCTAGAAAAAGAATGACATTTCTAACTGACAGTACCAGATTTGTATAGAATCCCATTCAAGTTACATTTCCTTCTATTTTCATTGGGTTAGTAAAGAGTTAGTCATTTAGTCAGTGAGCCAGACAAAATAACACCAATAATACTAATCAAAAGAAACCTGTTTGTTTTGGCAGTGTGCCGAGGTTTGATCAAAAATGGCGAACGTCAGGATGAGGAAAGCGTCGGCGGTCGACGCCGGACAGAAGCCCTGCGGCAGCTGTGTCAGATGAATCCCTCGCAAGCTCTCAATATACGTGCTATGGTGGTCAGTGGGCACACATTTTAGAGTAGCACAATATTTTGATACCTACATCAAAGAATTTAATTGTTTGTTTCAAATTTGTATTTTTCTTAGGTGGAGGAATGTCATCTTCCAGGTTTGGGGGTGGCACTGACTCTGGATTACAAACCAGACACTGCGGACGAAGCGGTCAGCCCATTAGTTTCCTATGTTAGCGGTTTATTGCTTGGCACCAATGGCAAAGTCCGTACCTGGTTCAGCATGTTTATCCGCAATGGACAACAGGTGAGTTCTTTTAGAAGTGGTCATTTGGAACTTAGCAGGGCCCGAAGTGATCAATTTTGAGTGAAAGATGACACTAGTTACACCCATGTGGTTTCTCCTCAACCCCTGCCATTCTTCTCTCTTTTTAGAGGAAGAGAGAAAGCAGCTCAGTCCTATGGCAGATGCGCAGGCAGCTCCTGTTGGAGTTAGTGGCTATCCTGCCTCGCTCGCGCAGCACCCACGTACCCAACGATGGCGACGTGGACGACCAAGGCGGCTCGGGCTATTCAGGCCTCCGAGAAGAGCATGTGGTGAAGGCAAGTGCACTGCTCAGACTCTACTGCGCTCTCATGGGCATCGCTGGTCTCAGGTGAGTCACAGGAGATGCAGTCATAACTTATATTTTCTGTTGAAATGACTGTGGGAACCCGCTAATTGTCGTCCTGACGCAGACCAACAGATGAGGAGGCAGAGCAGCTTCTGCAGCTGATGACGAGTCGACCTCCAGCCACTCCTGCCGGTGTTCGTTTTGTCTCCTTGTCTTTCTGCAAACTCTTGGCCTTCCCTACGTTGGTCAGGTACAATGTGTTCTCTTGACTTATTTCATGCAATGGCCTGCAGGTGTTTGTTACATTCTCTTCTTGTATGACTCCAGCACACCGGAGCAGGAGCAGCTCATGGTCATGTGGCTCAGCTGGATGATCAAAGAGGAGGAATATTTTGAGAGGTAAGATGCTTTGGAAAATGCATTTTAACCAACAGCAAGGTGATGTTGCACTTTTGGGGTCTATATTTTACAATTGTATCGGGTGGCACTGTGCTTGCCTCACACTTTTTAGAGCAAGTGTTGAATCCCGAGTTGGAATAGGACCGGGTTCTCATCCCATATATCTGTGTTCTTCCTCTTACAGTGCTGCAGGTGTATCCGCCTCTTTTGGAGAGATGCTACTACTGGTGGCCATGTATTTCCATAGCAACCAGCTCAGCTCCATTATTGAGTTGGTGTGCTCTACTTTGGGAATGAAGGTAATATTAGATTGGATAATGACAGCGTGTTTTTTTCCTCTATTAAATATGATCACTGTATAATACTTGTACTGTTACTTACATTTTTTCACCTTTAGTAAATTTACCACTTTTTATATTCTGCCACTCCAGATTGCCATCAAACCAAGTTCCCTAAGCAAGATGAAGACCATTTTCACACAAGAGATCTTCACAGAACAGGTGCCTTTATATGTTTATGGAGGAACAGTCTAGTTTTGGAATTCCCTTTTTATTGGAGTTAGAAACATATTTTTGAAGGGATATTCTTATTGTTTCATTGAGCACATCTGTTTTGTGTTCAGGTGGTCACAGCTCATGCAGTGAGGGTTGCCGTGACCAACAACTTAAGCGCCAACATCACAGGATTCCTCCCCATTCACTGTATCTACCAATTGCTCCGAAGCCGAGCCTTTACCAAGCACAAAGTCTCCATTAAGGTAGCCATTTTGCCAGACATTCACTTCTCCTGTGTTGAAAACATCCACACCCCCTGATGTTATCTCTCTGCACAAAGGACTGGATCTATCGTCAGCTGTGCGAGACCGACACCCCCATCCACACCCAGCTAATACCTCTGGTTGATGTATACATCAACTCAATCCTCACTCCAGCATCTAAAGCCAACTCTGAGGCCACCAACCAACCAATAACAGAGCAAGAAATCCTCAGTGTTTATCAAGTCTCCTCTGTTGTAAGGCATTATTACTACTACATTCATTTAGAAGAATACTATTATCTTGTTAGTATTCTATACATGACCTCTCTTCAAAGGAAATGTTTCTTGCTTGTGAAGAGAGTCTAAAAAGGATTGTTTTTCTTTCAGCAAGGAGACAACAGTCGAAGTGGACGCCAGCATAACTCCATCACAACCCAACTTCTTATTCTCTACTACATCTTGTCCTATGAGGAAAACCTGCTGGCTAGTACTAAACAATTGGGTATGCAAACATTGATTTTTTTGCATGTATAATCCATATTCTCTTTGTCCTGCATGTTCTCACATAAGCTTTACACTTCATCCTTTCCAGCTTTAATGCAGAAGAAGCCCAAGTCATATTCAGCAGCACTCATGGATAAGATCCCCATTAAGTACTTGGTTACGCAAGCCCAGGGGTTGCAACAAGAGCTTGGAGGTGATGTTACACAATATTCTATTAAAATATTCAGATTTTTAAATGTCTTGTGGTGTCTTTTTCTGTTGGCAGGTTTACACTCTGCCTTGTTGAGATTGCTAGCTATCAACTACCCTCACTTATGTCTTGTTGAAGACTGGGTGGGTGAAGAAGAGGTAACTGGTACTCTTCCGCTTCTGAGGAAAATGATGCTCCCCAGTAACACCTGCAGATACACTCAGAGCCAACTCCATCAAGGTGGGTACACATTTAAAAAAAAATCAGAGTCAAACCTCATCACAAGAATTAACATAACAGTCAATTTGACCAAATAACCACATTATAAATGAGATTCTTAGTTATAATTTAGTCCGTCCTTTTGTTCTCTTTATGACCAGCCTTCCAGAAGTTACCATCCAGCAGTCCGAGGGTGATGCGAATCCTGGAGCAGTTAACGCTTCTCCCACCGGGTGACCTCATCCCTTATTCAGAGTCCATCACTGCCAGCATGGCTTTACTTCTGGAACCTGCTGTGCCTCGCCGCGTTTTGCAGATCCTCAACAAGCTCTGGATGGGCCTTAACACTGTGATGCCCCGCAGGTAGACTATGCCAATTCAACTCCCATTTTCAAGACAATACATATCGTTTGATTTAATCCGCTGACTAAAGAAACTGCGCAATCTATTCACACATAGTGAAATACACCAGCCTTATTTGGGCTAGGGATAAACAATTTTCTGAAAAATACAAACCTATGCACGACAGCAGCATTTGATATGCAAGAAACCACCTCGGCAAATGGAAAGCAATCATGCGTTTCTCATGCACTTGTGGGCACACTTCCAAGTCATTCATTTTATGATAAGAACCCCTTCAATTCCTGGCCTCATCTCATCTCAAAATCCATTGAGTTCCTTAAAATGTCAGCTAGTTTTTAATCATACTAGCACATTTTTTCTTAAATAACTCAAGTGTCCGTAAGGATAGTTGTGATGTTGTTTCAGGGAAAGGTTATCAGCCACTCTTCAGTCTATGGCCTTTCTGTGTTAAGTTGCTGTTAGACACAGTAAGTGGATTAGAGCAAGACCTGTGCAGCTAGAGTTGTTGCACCCTTAACCCCAAGCTGCTTACTCTGGGATGATTGTGTGAACCAGACCAGAGGTAGTGGGCCAGACAAGTCGTGTCGGCCCTCATCCAAAGCTCGAGACAGAAGAGGGTCACTCTCCGTGACCTCCAGGTTGACAGGAGCACTGTTACAAAGCTCCGAGCAGACATTCTATTGATCGCAGTAGGCCTCAGTGGGACCAGAGAGGAATTTTACTGAAAGGGGGAGTCAGAGACAGCTATCCGCTTCTCAAACCGCTGAATGACGGCTATGGTTATTTCAGAGGGAACCCATGCCAGACTTAGTATTTTAAGATTGTGTTCACCCAATTGATTAATCCTTGAGAGACAATGAACTGATTTTTGGGCGAGGCCCTAAATAGCAAATAATGTCTTTTTCCATATGTTTTTAAGGGGGAATACTGTAGTAATTGTCTTCTTCTATGTAAAACAAACTGGAAAACTGTGTTTGCATTGCAGATTGTGGGTGATGACAGTCAACGCCCTCCAACCTTCTGCAAAGCTGCTCAGGCAGCAGACGTATACTCAGAACGACCTCATGGTGGATCCTCTCATTGTTCTACGCTGTGATCACAGGGTCTACAGGTACCACAGCAAATATTGAATATCACCAAGCAGTGGTTCCTATTATTTACCATTACTTCTCTACTGGTCGATTTTGTCAATGATCATTACCTAATTTAACCATTTAAAGCTGATCTTTGGAATTTCGAAGTAAACATTCATTTATAAGTCTTTTAAAATCCTTTTAACATCCTAATTCTATTTTGATTCCTTTCTCTTTAGATGTCCTCCTTTAATGGACATTGTCCTTCACATGCTGAATGGCTATTTATTAGCCTCCAAAGCCTACCTGCACAGCCATTTGAAGGAGACTGCAGATTTTGATAGACAGAGCCAGACAGTCTCGAACCTCGGGGTACCTGGACAGCCAGATACACCGGAGGTCACCAGGGAAGAGCTGAAGAATGCCCTTTTAGCTGCCCAGGTAACATCCCATTGCAATTCAATGTAACTGTCTTATTTTACCAGATGCTTCCTCCCAATTGTAGGATAGTGCAGCTGTCCAGATTCTTCTGGAGGTGTGTTTGCAAACCTCCGAGGAACAGCGGCTGGGACGCAACGCCGACAGTCTTCTGAAGGGCATCGGGGGGCCCGTGCCGGTGAAGACAGAACAAAGAAGTCTGCCGCCAGGAGGTGAAGGGGAGCTGAGGGACGCGGAGCCGGAGGGGGGCTTGCTCAGTGATTTGAGGGAGGTTCAGTGTCTCATCTGTTGCCTCCTACATCAGATGTTCATTGCTGACCCCAATATAGCCAAACTAGTCCACTTTCAGGTAAGAAGAATATATGTGGTGTAACTTTAGCGACCAAAAAAGTTATCAGTCTGTCAGATCTGGACTGCTTCATCATTTGTGTCGCCAATTTTAAAATGTTTCACATTCCTCCAAAGGATTAGAAATCATTAGCGTTGACCCAGTTTGTCATCATAGTTTCCAGCAGCATCCGTCAGTTGCCACTGTTCTCCCAGAAGTAGCAGATGCTCATATGCTAGATAATGTTGAAGTGTAAAAACTGGCATGGGCACTTAGTTCAGACCCTGCACCATTTCTATATCAACTCTTTTTAATTCACCAGAGTTCCCAATTGCATTCAAATGAGTCTTACTTTTACCAACGTGATCTCTTTCAGGGTTATCCTCAAGCTCTGCTGCCCTTAACAGTGTCCGGCATCCCTTCCATGCATATCTGTCTGGACTTTATCCCAGAACTCCTGGCCCAGCCCCAACTAGAGAAGCAGGTTAGAAACTGCCCACCCAGTTTGTGTTACATCATTTGTGCTTTCACGTTGGCTCCATTTTCGTAAATATTGGGCTTTATTCAACTTTTTAGATTTTTGCCATCCAGTTGCTGTCCTACCTGTGTATCCAGTACGCACTTCCCAAGTCACTGAGTGTGGCCAGGTTGACTGTCAGCGTCATGGGCACACTTCTCACAGGTCTGACATATTTCCGCAATGGCTTTTTCCTAAATACATGTTGCTACCACCACCTGGCCATTGTCTGTCAGTGCAAGTGATCTGGAGTTGTTCAGTCTTTTGTTTTTTTTTTTCCTCCCGCTTCAGTGCTGACTCGTGCCAAGCGCTATGCATTCTTCATGCCCACGCTGCCGTGCCTGGTGGCCTTCTGTCAGGCCTTCCCTCCCCTTTATGAAGATGTGACAGCCCTGCTGGTGCAAGTGGGGCAGGTTTGTGCCTCGGATGTGTCCACCAAAGCACGGGCCGTTGACCCTCTCATCGCTCGTAAGTCTTTTTTGGTGTCAATAGTGAATAAGGCATTAAATAAGTTATAAGAAATCTATAGTGACCCTCAGATGAATGCTCTTTTGTCACATTGTGTGTTTTTACCACAAAGCAGTCTATATATTACACACTTGACTTCATGGATGGCACTTGTTTCCTTTTTTTATTTTGCTTAGGTTTGCAGTATTTAAAGGAGAAGCCACAAGCTGCTTCGGTAGAAGCTTCCACCAAATTAGTTTTACCCCAAAGGACAGCAGAGGAACTCGGAGGATCCGACACGGATGTTCAGATTTGTTACTGTGTCGAAGCAACGTTCATGGACATCATCAGTTCTACTCTTCACGGCCTGTAGCACTGCGGATCGACAATCAATACAATGTTCATTTATGCTTCACTCATTTTGTGGTGTTGTGTATTTGTTCAGGTGGTCTAGTGCCTGACTAGAACATTTGGTAAGTTAGTTTCAGGCCACTGAAACATAGAATACAAAATGTAAAAAGTAATTGGACTAAATTGAAGATATTAAATGGCATTTCAATCTGTTTTACATTTACCAATGAATTGTTTATTCAAAACAAGTATGATGATTTCTTTGGTTACAAATGTAAAGGGTTGAATCGCTGAATTGGACAGAAAAGGTCAAGTTTGTTGACCATTTGTAAAGAGATTGTTTTTTTCTTTTTCAACTGAAAAGGATTTTTTTATATACTGTGTCACATTGCAATCGTTTGTAATAAAACAAAAGCAATGCTGAGTCAAATCACATTGAAGTGTAGCGTATTGTACTAAAATGCTGCACAAAAATCCAGTGTCAACCCAAAACAATATAACAAACCAAAAAAAAGTCCAGTTTAACTAAATGTACTAAATGTTTTGGGTTGTAGCGTTCTAAACTGAACTACTGCAACCATCTTCATAGTCATTTGCAAGTAATTCACCAGAGGGCAATCTTGCTTCAGAAAATAACTAAAATCAAAGTACATCTCAGCAAGAAATGTGGAACTCATCATCACTGAAAACCATGAAGAACTCAATTTAGAGGTCATTTGAACCAGATATTGATTCTATTTATTAGGATGAAATACTAGGTCAGGTTTTTTTTTTTTCGGGGGGATTCTTTATTTAGATTTTTTTTTCCTCTGCTTTGAAATCGAATGTAGTTTTCTACTGATTGCTGTCAAACCTCATCAAAATACAATGGGAGTCTATGGCCATCATTTTCCGCGAAACTCGAGTTAATGAACAAACTATCGCAATCAAAAAAAAATAGGATCTAATTAAAAAGCATATATGACATAATCAAAAGACGATGTTAAGATGCTGTTAATAAAAAAAATTGAAAATCAAACATTTGTTTGACAGATTCATGTTACACCACGTGTAGTTACAGCAAGGGCTTGTGGGAACGATCGACCAGCATTAAACGCCGATTAATCATCACGGTAAGATCTGTCTACATACTTTAAATCATATTACGTTAATTATAATTCCTGTATCGTTGAATCAGAGGTGGGTTATCATCGATGAATGCATTGTGCATCTTTTGGTGTATAATTTGTGCTTTATTAGTGTATAATTTGTGTATATCGAAGTTTTTCGCCAAAGTGTCAATGGTAATGGCAGCTTCTTGCGAACAGGTGCTCAGCAACACCCACCCGACAATCAAGATCTAAACTTCTAAAGTGGCCACAAAATCCATAAATGGCTTAGATTGACTTCCAAAGCCTACCCGGAGGGAAAGAAAAGAAAACATAAGGTAGGGATCTTGTTATTATATTGTCACTCTTGCAAGAAAAATCAGGTTATGTGCAGATCTCCGCTAATGGCAATACAAACAATTTATCAGCATGTGTTAATGTTACTACAACTCAGTGGATCTACTAAATAACATCACTGTGCAACAATATAAGTGCCTCATAATTCCCGAAATGTGGATCCAGCACCCCCCGCGATCCTAATGAGGATAAATGGTTTAGAAAATAAGATGAGATAATTGCAGAAATGCTTTGTAAGGATGTCAAAATCAACCCCGAGCCAAATACAGAGCCTTTGTTTCCTTCTATTCTCCTTAAAAATATATATTTAAAAAAAATGCATGCACAAAGTGACAGCCCTGAGGAGTTTCCACAGAGTTTCATTAAAAGCAACATATGCTTTTGTGCCCAAAATACATTACTCACGGCCCAATTGATGTTTAGCAATAACATCCTAAACTCCCTGGATTTCGTATCCGGGAGTCAGGAAAAGTTTCCGGATAAAGAGTCAGTTTGATGTGGGAACATAAAATGAAAAATAAGAAAGTGTCTCGGGAACTCGCACACTTCCGTACATTCCTGTGAACAAAGTATTAAAGGATTTCCTCGGGTCCTTGAAAAGCCTCCAAAAAGCACTGAATTTAAATCCATGTTATAACGGTCTTAAATTGACTGTAATGTCATTGTAGGTATGACATTTCCAGGCATTTTAATGGCATGATCAAGCATCCAAAAATGCACTCACATTCATCCTGTAATGGTGATTTGAACCAGAATAACTATGTAACAGTTGAAGACAGCTGTCCCAGATTCAATTTCACAAAGACCTGTTACAGCAATATGCGCTGCTTCAGGCATATTATAGCGTTGTCTTCCGTAAAACTGCAGTTTTCCACTTCCTAGATCCAGATTGAATCATTTGAATTCATTTTTGTATTGAAAAATCTAAAACATGCTGCAATTGATTAAAAAGAGGACCATTTATACCAATGTAAAAGTGAAACAAAAAAAATGCAAAAGATTACAAAACTAGTACCACTATCTACACAGGCAGTACACTACGTAGTAGTACACTAACTGCAAAGGCACAAGGATGTTATTTTTTTTAAGCCCATAGCTGATATCTGTGTTATGCTTTAACTTATTTAAATTTCCAATTTTGCTGCATTGCATGAAATTGCATGTAAAATATTATGACATTTTAAAAGTGATGGATTTTTTTAATGAGGTTAAGTGGTTAATTTCCATATTTTCGGTGCTAAATTATTTTCCTAGTGCTCTTAAAAGGTAAGTGAAAAGCTTTAAATTGTAACTGTTAAGAACCTTGTTTTGATATAAATGCAGTATAATTGTTTGCGCGCAGAAGTTATCGTCTTTTCTTACCCCAAAGTGAACGCAATGAGGAAAAGTGATTGTATTGTGTAGGGCTGTCACCGTCTGTTATTTATCAAAGTGGCACTTTCATCTTCATGTGTGAATAAACGTCCAGCGTGAAGAAGATGAATAATCAGGGTTGAAAATAGTGATTGACGGATCAATTTGGAGTTCTCCCGGTTGTCATTGATTATGCGCTCTACACTCCCCAGCCACGAGACGGTCCTTGAAAAAGGCGCGCCCGTCGCATACCCCTGTGGTAACACAGATGGCTGCCTTCCATATTAATGGGATGGTTACAATGCATTACAATCAAGAGATCTAGTCATTAACATTGGGATTTAAGAAGCAATTATGGATTGTGATTAGCCTTCACGTTCGCTGAGTGTGCACACAGGCTTTTTTTTTTCATTGCCGGTGGGCTTTTGGAGGTATTTATGGGCTTTCTAAGCTCATCACGTGTGACTGACATCTAATGAGCTAAAGTGGCTTTTGCATCACAATGAAGATTTGATTTATTCGAGCCAGGTTGGCATTGCATAAGAACATCTTTTCTCAATTGCCCGACCTCTGAAAAATACATAAAGAGAATCCCCCACTATTAAGTTCATCATGACATGGCTTGTCGTGGCAAAGGGCGCCTCGAAACTCCTCCACGTGGCCGTTCATTAATAACTGATGACTTGCCCTATGAGTAAATCGATGTTGTAAGGGTACCCCGGAGGAAATGATCCTTACATGGTGTCGAAAAGCTCCATCTGGGGACTTATAAATGGAGACGTGAAGCTCAAAGTGCCATCTGTTAACGTGGCGAGGCAGTTTGAGCACATGTTGGAGCCATCAAGAGCAAGCGCAGCCGGCACCTCGGGGCTCCTCGGCAGGTTTGTTGTTGCCTCTCCGGTGTTGTGACAGCGTTGGCCTAGTTTTCCCCGCCGGGAACGGAGTGGCGTGGGAGCTGCAGTTAGCCTGCGACTTTGGCTCTAACTGTAATGGCCACTTGCATGACTTCAATGCGACACCCACAGGACTCTTCATTCATAGGAATTGTTCCTGGAGCCAGTCATTTTAAATGACTAGTTCTGATAATGTCTTCTCTTAACTGCAAATTCTGAGGATTTTTGTCCCTTTCCTTTCATGCGGTTATAGGACTGCTTGGAAATAAAACAATACCTATCTATTTACATGCAACATTTCTGTTTGACTGTGGAAAATTCCTAGAGTCAAATTAGAATGATTGTAAAATAAACAAGACCCCAGAGAATGGACCACAAGGGGTCGCGGGGGGTGCTTGAGCCTATCCCGGCTGACTTTGGGCCAGAATTGGTGGCCAGCCAATCGCAGGGCAGAAGAGACAAACAACCATCTATGCTCACACTCATACCTAGGGGCAATTTAGAGTGTCCAATCAGCCTACCATGCATGTCTTTGGAATGTGGGAGGAAACCGGAGTACCCGGAGAAAACCCACATAGGCCCAGGGATAACATGCAAACTCCACACAGGTGTAGCGAGCTGGATTCGAACCCAGGTGCCCCACTGTGAGGCCGATAAGCTAACCACTCATCAGCCAGGCCGCCATGGACCACAATGATCGGCTCCAAAACACGCAGCCATTTAAGATTTCAGTTCCTACTGCCACTATTACTGACACTATTGATTATAGCCCTGGGAGTAATGATAGTATTCAGCTTTTGCCCTCCAGCGGAAGCCGCAATCACAGCACCATGCGGGCCCAATGATAGAGCGTCTCGGAAATGAAAGAGGAGATAAGGCTGATGGAGAGAGATAGCGGGAGGCGGGATTGGAGGAGTGACATTAATACGGCTGGGTGCGTTTTTCACAGCGGCCCGCCGGAATGTAAAGTGTCTGTTGCGCTGTGTTAAAACACAAGGGCGCCATGTCAGAGATTTGTCGACACTAGCGAGGCCTCTCTGGAAAAGCGAATAATTGCTTCATTGCCAGCTTATACTGCAAACGGGGGAGTCTGTTACTTTCAAACGGCCCCCATGCAGTCCCCTCTCGTTTTGCAACGGTGGCTTCGGAGGGAGCGTACGGACAGAATGGAGATCATCTAGGTAAACCAAAGTGGCGGCTTTTCATCTATTGGGACAAGGATGCCA
Organism: Stigmatopora nigra; assembly: GCF_051989575.1. Taxonomy (NCBI): domain Eukaryota; kingdom Metazoa; phylum Chordata; class Actinopteri; order Syngnathiformes; family Syngnathidae; genus Stigmatopora; species Stigmatopora nigra. Next base: position 6,403,182 of record NC_135526.1, read on the forward strand.
TCTGGTTCTTTGATTTAATTAGCAAAGAAGCGCCTCAAAGAGCTGCAGTGGTAAATACCAAGCAATGGAGAATGGATAAGAGCAATTCATATTTGCAGTCCATAGACAAAATGGTCATTTTTACATGGCACATTGTACAAATCCAGATCAAGTGTAGATTTGGTGTATATCTGATTTTAAGCTGGCAGTTTTAATGTTTGACGAGGTTCAAGATATTACATTTTACTTGTAGTTTTTGTCATAATTGAATTTTTTACAGATTTCTTTGTATTTATTTCACATCCAGTAATAGAATGGATGATACTATGTTTTTTATTTGACGTTTATTGTTTGCTTTCTATACCATTTACAAGGATGTAAACGAAACGTTCACTCACTAAACCATTTAAATGTTTGGAAGCAGTGTAAAAGTTTGTCAACTTTTCTTTTTAATGATGAGTGCAACTTCATCACAAGCACATATCTGAGGTAAAATAAAGGTCTGCTCTCCAGATCTAAGAGTAGAGATGAAAGGAATAGCTTGGCTCAGTTGTCCAGTTGAAACAGCTGGTCGTCCCAGTTGCATAAAAATTGACTGTACCTTGAACCTTCAACTTTGTGTGTATTGGGTTCGTTCGTGTGTGTGTGAGATATGAAGAGACGCAAATCCCTGCTGTGATTTTACAGAATATTATTATTATTCATCGCTGCTAGACGCCATCCGATGAGTTACTAAGGACTCCCATGAATGGTTGGGTGATTATAAAGCATAGTTTAGAGGCTGATGCACTGCAATGATTTAAAAAGTCATTTAAATAAATGCTATGATATTGTCAATTACCTTGCATTAACACAATTGAAGTCATCCTTGATAATTGAAGCTGATTTGATGATTGACCTTATTCTCTGGACTATAAGTTACTCTTTGGTAGTGATTGTAAATGAGTTATGAATTTTTGTTGTTAATTCCCTTATTTGAGAGTGGCTCCTGATTTTGGATTCAGCTTGTAAATGTATTTAAATGAATCTGGTCTCTTCAAAACCAGTCACGCTGCCTTTGCTCCAGGCGTAGAGCAGATGAAGGATGCTCGCTTGTAACAGCCTAACAGGCGCGCCTTCAATAATCACATCTATGGCTACTTCTATCTGTATAGCCATTTATCCTGGATAGCAGAGCCACCGCTTTGTTTTGACCAGCAGGAGTGGAACGGCTTCTCCATCAAACACAATCGTCGCTCTGTAAACGCAACCAATTAGGATGACGGATGACTCGCGTCTTGCTCGGCACCCCGCGGGAGACATGAACATACAACTTGAATAACAACACAAACAAAGAACGACATCAGGGAGCAAAGTGGAATCTATTTCATCCTGGGAATTGACGTGCTTTGATTCTCCAAATCTCTCCCATCGGTTGATTGTTCTTCATCATGCTTGACACGTTGTTCTATTTGAGTTGATTTGTAGAGCACTTTTTTAATGTGGAATGGATGGTGGCTGTCTTTTGGAAGGATTAAATACCGCTTCGTTGTGGTATTGCCAAGCAACGTTAGATTAGAAAGTGGGAAGATAGGTCGGATTAGTTCATTCATTTATGGCTGACATTGTGGTGTCTTTGTCCCTTCTGCCTGGCCTGTAAAAATACATTTGATCCCTGGCACTATTTTTTAAAAAAGGAAGCCTTGTTCAGTGATGGCAAGCATTGATTTCTAATTTCCTCAACAATGACTGGATGATTTGTAGCCTTTCAGGCAATTTGGCTTACATTACCGAGGCTGTAGGGGCTATAGATCAGGATGACAGCTGTCTTCACCAGAGGCTCAGTAATGTTAAAAAGAGTGACCGATATGAACCCACCTTCTTTTCGGGAAAAAGCCCTTATACGGAAAACTCATTTCAAACAAATTGATTTGGTTGTTTGCTCCTTAATGTTTGATTAATCGCAGCAAAATACTCCTTTATTCAGAAATTGATTTGTTATTATTAGTTGGTGGTCAGCTGAACACTGGAACCTCTGCCTATGTTTATTGGAGAGGAGTTTGTCAGCTTATCTTACAAGTAGAATGACCGTCTCTGTCAGCTTTCTCATCTGACATCCTATTTTGGATCATCAGTACAGAAAATGGAAAAATCTCCCATCTTAACTATAACTATCGCTCCTTCAAACTGTAGATTCCCCCCCAATATACACTATTTTTAAACTTGCACTCTTATTTCAATAGCCACACTTCTATATGGCCATCAGTAGAGTCAAAGCTCCCAATCAGTGGACCATTTTGATGTCAATTTTTTTCTTCTGGTGATGCACGTGTCACTCTTTAATCTGTTCCACATTTGGGTGGTAAAAAGCTATCAATTTGAGATGGATAAAGACAAGCAAAGACAAGAAGAGTGTATAAGGCATCGATTTCACGCTGTGCTGACAGCTTGCCATGAATCATCTACGCCGGTGTGGAGAAAAGCATATCATGAGGCATTATCTTGAAGGGCCTCCCTTGTCACCCGACAAGCCAAATTCAATGACACCACCCCTATTCAATAAACCGTGCAGGCAGGCGGCTGTCACCTTGCCAATTGCTCAAAATGTATTTTAAACAGGCCTTCATTAAACCTAATTATCTATCTATTTTTTTTAACATTTACATCAGCACCTTATCTCAGAAGCCTACTATCAGCCCGATGGTTAAAATAACAAATGTAAGGCATTTTGAGATTGTCCAAAGAGTTAACTTTTACTACTGCCATGATTTCCATTTGTAAAAATCCTCTTACCTCTACGTCATCCCGTATTAACCCCTTGTCACCAAACGGTGACATTCCAGATGAAGGCAGCTATCAGCTGTCTACTCGCTGGCATTGATTCGGACAAGAAGCAGGCAGGCTGGCAGGAAAGGCACGTTCCTTATATTCATCAATCTCTCGGGCGCCATCATCGTACGTCACACAAATCACCGCTCCGCTCTGGAAGTCATTTAGCTCACAGCCGGGCGCGTTTAGTTAATCCAGTCCTGATGACGTGTTGACAGTAAACACATTAGATTGCGTTTTGTGTGGAAATGTCTTTTTAATGGATGTGTAGTCTTTTGTAGTATCGTATACATGATAATAAAAAGCATGATTAAAAAATGTATGTATATGTATATAAATACATATAGATATACATGCATATATGTATATGTATACATACATATATGTATGTGTATATGTATATGTATGCGTATATCTATACATACATATATGTATATTTGTATATGAATACATACATATATGTATGTATATGTGTATATGTATACATACATATATGTATGTGTATAATATGGATACATACATATATGTAGATGTGTATATGTATACATACATATATGTAGATGTGTATATGTACATCTTTGTAGATGTGTATATGTATACATACATCTTTGTAGATGTGTATATGTATACATACATTTTTGTAGATGTGTATATGTATACATGCATCTTTGTAGATGTGTATATGTATACATATATCTTTGTAGATGTGTATGTGTGTACATAAATCTTTGTAGATGTGTATATGTATACATACATCTTTGTAGATGTGTATATGTATACATACATCTATGTATATGTGTATATGTATACATACATATACAGTGTAAGCTAGATTTAACCTTTTTGTGTGGGCCATATTATATAATATTTCATCATTTACTGCAGGCCAATTAAAACTGGGCAGTAGTCTAAACACTGTCCAAGTTGAGATGGATGATACATTTTGAAAGTCAGAATTTTTCCCATTGAAAATAAATGCGCACCATAAAATGGTATTTTTTGAGGCATTTGTGCTGCAACTGTAAACATTGGGGGCCAGTTCAAAAGGGAGAATTTTTAAAATGTATCACAGTTGAAACCATTTCAATCATATTTATTAGTTTAATTGGAAAAACGAAGATGAGGCGTGCATCAACGGGTACACCTGATGCCTTTTAAAAACAAAACTAATCGTGGCTTTCTTTGATGGTTGGCAAGTCTTGTTTTTTCCACCGTAGGTCTCACGCTGTTGTAACATCTTCCTACGCGGCACCTTGCTGATGCCATTCGGCAAAGACGCAGCATAAGAGATTAAAGAGGCCAGAAGGGAGCGGAAACATTGTTTTCCCTTCAAGGAAAGAAAAGCTTCGTTAATGAGTACAGACAAAGCAGGGGACGCTAATTAGAATGCCGAATCCTCTGTAGTTTTTGTACACGCTGTGTACTTCACGCAACTTCTCGCTTTCCCTCTTTGCCTTGATGCGTGAGCCGTCTTTCCACTATTACGCAAATTTCATTTAATGGTTTACTCACAAAAAAATTGTAAAAACGGTAAACATCATCTGAATTCAGTGTTGGAGCAGATGTTTCTTTTTATACTTGGTGTTAAATTATGTTCTGGATAATTGGATTGAACCTAAATTGTGACATTTATAGCCTTCTGTGATGCAAATTCAGCCACCGCATTGTTCTGAGTCTTTCTAAGAAAATGAGGTTAAATAAGAGAAGTTGAAAAGGAAAACAAAATTGACTTCAATATCCTTGAAAAGGATTTTTTTAACCTTTCAGCTAGCGCTTCAGTGAACTATGGCATTTTCCACAAATGAACAAAAACATGGGGGTCAAAAAGTTATTGTGGTTACATTTATTTTCATAGAACATGAGCAGAGGTCAAGAAAAAGGTCAGATGCATCCAAAAAACATTGACAATAACTACAGGAAAAAATGTATATATAAGGAAAATAGAAGTAAAGTAGTGCAATTCTTGTGCGTGATACTGTCTGGCTCAAGTACTGCTATACCTTTGCCATGATTACTCTGCTTGCTGACTGACATGAAATGTGATGGCGGTAGCCTCCGAGCAGTAAACAAGGAGGGAATGTGTCGAGGTTTTGAGTCATGGGGATTTAAGCTTGACAACAGAAAACCACATAAAGCCTTTTGCTATAAAAGAGTCCTGCTTGCAGTAGCAGGTGTCAAACACGGATGATGCATTTAATGGATTTCTACTGATAGGGCGCTGCCAGGGGAGAGCGATAAAGAGAGGATGAGCTGTGATATACACTTTGGTGACATTCACATGGGGGCAGTGTTGCGCCATCAGTTAGTTACCTTTCTCTCAATTCAATGTTGCAAAAAAAGACAGTATTTGCATAGTGCTTGGAGAAACAAGGAATCTGACTCAGTTGGACATCTTTTTTAATTTGCCTTTTGAATATATAAACTTGACAGAGTTACACGATGGCATCCCATTTCATGCCATGCTGAAGTTTGCCCGATAATAATCATTATTTTGGATTCTTTCAATGGCAGTTATAGACTTCCAATCCATTTCAATTGTAGAGGCTGGCATTGAGCGATCCTGTTTCGGTTGTCAGTGATGGTTAGATCACACGGTTGTCATTCGTTTACCTTTACTCGCAGCAAATTGGATTGGCCGTCTATCTCTGTCATGAGTTAATGACGGGGAAAACAAGGTTGCTTGTCAGATGAGTTGGATGTCAGAGTTACATACCGGGTTTATACGTGAGCGCTAAAATGGATACCAGGATTGTCAATCTGGTACTAGATTGAATTACACTTGTCCAATTAGTTTTTCTATTTACCGGCACTCATTGATTTGCTAGCGGATGCTGTCTTGCAATGTTATCTTACTCTACCTGAACACTATACGAGTCATCTGAGGACATGGCCAAACGACCATAGCGTATTGCCTGTAGGGTGGCTTGATGTTTGTTTTGTTTCATTAAACATAACCCCGGTGCACTGCGCAAGAGGCCTGGCGTAAACAAGCAAGAGCAGTTCATTTATTTTGTCTGTGGAGCCGGAGAGGGGAGGAGATGTCTACAAGGTGAATTTCAAGAAAGCAACACTGCTGTGGAGAAGAAATAAAAGTTACGAGAAATGAGATACCTCAGAAATCTCATTTCGCTCTAGAATATCATCCGCATGGCGTGGCTGTTAAATGTTTGCAGAAGTCGCAATAGAAAAAGCTGGAGTATTTCTTGGATTTTTATGGACTGATTAAAGTCAGTCTCAAATGGAAGGTGTGATGACACTTGATGGTATTTGTGAGTAAGTGGAAACGCGCATAGCAACAATCAAGATAGTCTAACATTTTTCGTACTTCATGAGCAAAGTTGGCAAGTACTCAGTTATCAAATATTTGGAAAATGTTGATTTTTATGTGCTCAATTCGCTCAAACTAACAAAATATTTGATATTTTTATTCTTTTACTGACAAGTGTAGTCTGGCACTGTTTCTCTAGCACCTATCAACATCATCTTGACTATTTTAAGTGCTAGTTAGGCTGTATGAGGTTCTTATCATTTACTATGTTCAACCCCAGATCAGTTTAAATACACAGATAAGTGCTGAAAAAATCTCTCTCTTGAGAAAAAGAACAGAGTGCATTGTTCCTTCCAATGTATTCCATCTTTTACTGGTCGACTGACTACCTGCTTGGGTTACTTATTCCTCCTTTCATTCTTTTAGATAAAAATTTTAGTGGGAAGAATGAAAACTAACAGACCTCTCATCCCCTCCAGGAGGCATCCATCTGTTCCATAAAACTAAAGCCATTTAAAAACAATGAAAACCCTTATTACCTCTGCTGCTCAAAGCTAATTATGATACCAGCACTATCCCTTCTACCATCTCGGGCCGCTGCTGGTAAAATTGTGTAGCAATGAACTTTTCAAAACTCTTTTATGACTTTCAAAATTGCTGTGAGATGCCCAGAGGTAGGATTCTACATGGGTTAGTCAGTATTTTATTTTTCCATCTTTTTTTGGGGATTCCGACATGTCCTACAACACGTACATTCTCAAATGATTTTAGAGACTCGGAGTCCTGAAATCAATCTTGTGTTGATTTGGCAAGAGCAGTTTTAGTCATTGGACCCTTCAAACACTGGAGAAAAATGACCCTTGAAAGTTTGAAGAACCTTGATAGATCATCTGATAATGGTTGGAGTACAGAAACCTGGCAGAGGTTTTTGTTGTTGTAGCCTTTAATGCCTCAAGGCTAGCAGTGCACTGTTGTTGTCTAGATAAATAATTCCTGCCCCAAATATCAGCTTTAGGAGACCAGAGGAAAACCTTTGCCAAACCTAATCTGTTGCACCCTGAGCATTCTAGAATTAATAAGTGTCTGCCCACTGATCCGATACCTTGCTTCCAGGCTCACCTTACATATCTCTCTCCCCTTTATTTTTTTACCCAGCAGTTAAAAAAGACGGAGCATTACTCCTTAAATGCAGCCATCTTTCAGCATTTTAAGGAAAACAACTTTAAGACCAATACAAGTTAATGAAAAACAGCAACCTTGTCCATGATTAACATACTAGTCAGCAGTATTTATTACTACATATCAATATGATTTAGAACAGAATTGCGTTGTGTTCCTGTGTAATGGAATCACTGAAGTCTTTATCTGTTCTCTTTTTTTCCACTCTTCAAAGCTCCTTTGTGATCATCATTACTGCTCATTTGTTGTTCCCGACATTCTCCGCGTTGATAGACAACATCCTCTTCTAAATGCTCTTTCAAAAGCGCAGTCTCTTTCATTATAGTACAATCATTTATGAATCATCACACTCTTAGAACTGCTCTAATGTTGTCAAGTGAACTAAGTGCTTTGTCATATGCCGCATAATAGGAGTCATGAATCAAAGTATACACTACCTTGAGAGCAGAATGTTCAAAAAGGCTCCATGACATTTATGAGTGATATTTCCCTACTCCTAAGTAGCTCGTAGCCACAAGTATTTATTTTTAAGTTTTATATTCTTCCCTATAGGCTAGATGGTGTGAACATTATTCCACAATAGCCCAAGGCTTTGCAGCGAGAATTCATATTCCTTGCATTAAACAGTAATAACGCCTCCATCTAAATCAATACTCAGCCCTCAATTGAATTGCAACTGGCTGCCCTGATAGAATTTTAGTTGTTTATTCTAAACAATGACATGACCACATGCCATAAATCCCCAAAACTCACCGTTCTCAGAAACAAATCCATTCAATTTAAGCTTTCAAAATCTTATACAATATTCTCTTTAATTTTCAGATCTTAAATCCAACACCAGGCATCATGTCGTGTAAAGTAGGCAGGATAACTTTTTTAAAAAGAATAAAAATAATGAACGTACAACTAAGAATTCCAATTTCTGCAACAAACAAGGCTACAAATAAGCTTCATAGTCTTGTCAATATTGCTATGAATTTCAAACCATTAATTTGCTTCTTCAGCCTTAGCAGGCAATTTGAAATAACAAAACAAAGCAGTGGATTAGTAAACCTAATGTTACCTCTGTTGGATGTGGTCATAGAATGACAATTGGCAGGCTGCTACACACTCACAGAAGACAAAGATTCTCTTTGCTCCCGCTAAATTTTCAAAACAAACAAATGCAAATGAGGTTGGAGATGAATCCCTGTATTTTCATGATACGGCTATTGGATGAGGTCCATACCCTTGAGATAACACCAAGCAATGTTCAAACCAAGGACGAGCTTTTAACTGCCAGGTAGACGATAATGTCCGGTGGTCAAGGACGGATTTGTCGTACATAAGTTAGTTGACATTGACTTGGGCAGCTATAATGTGTTTTGAATGATATTGTTTGAAATGGATGCTTAACGTTTTCACATTTGCTTTCCCAGGTTCTGAAGTCTGGCATTGGGTGAAATGTTTGAGGAAAATGGAGAATGAAAGAACGCCGGAGCATCTGGGAGAAACGCAGGTGAGTCAGAGAGAACATTTTTTTTGACCTCAGAGACTCAAGGGAGGCATTATTTACATTTGTTTATTCAGCTAAGATTTGATTACTATTCACCCTAGCAGTGCAATTTCAGTTGACCTTTAAAAGTTTGTCCCCCCCCCCACTCCACTTTGAAAATGGCAACCTTGAAATCACTGTGGATAAGTTTCATAATTAAAGTCGTATTCAAAACAGGGGTGGCACCGTATTGGGATGAGCAGCTTTTTCATTTTCAAATCAAGGTGGATAGGAAACCCTTTACCGAACTGAATGACTTTTTAACAATATCATTGCGATCTCTTCTCATGGTCATCGTAAAATAAGTCAGAATTGCATTCTCCCTTTGGGCCAAAACCCCAAAGACCTGAGGCAATGATGCATCTGTTGAGAGCCAGGGGAGGAGAAAAAAAAAGCTCCAGCATGGCTGAGTGGCTCTCCTGATCCCCTGTGACTGGCAACCTATTAGCACAACCAGTTAGCGTTCTTCTCTGTCTGGATCCTTGGTCTCACTGGGCTTGTAAGAGTGGGGAAAGGTTGAGGGACATTGAGTAAGAGCCTTAGGAATAACAAGTTCAGCAGTCACTGTGGACCAGACCTCACTCTACTCTGGGGAATACGCTTGCAACTCCTGTGGTATAGGCCAAGAGTACCTAATATCAAGGTCATTTTCTGTTCATAGAGCGATGTTACCAAGATAGGGAAAAGTACTGTATTTATTCATGCGATGGAGTGTCTATCCTAAGCAATAATACATGATTAAATTTCACTGATATCATGAAAGCGACTCATGAAACAGGGAGAATTTACGGGGTGCTGTTTGTAAAGCAGCATATGCTGGAAAAATGTCAAATTTAGTGCCCAACATTGCTCTAAATGTGCTGTGAAAAATGTGCAGTAACTCTAGTTTTTGGTATTCCGAAGGATATGTATTCTATTCTTCACGTATGAAGTAGAACTTCTATATTCTTATTCATCTGCTCTTCGTACCGTGTATCCTCACAAGGGTCGTGGACGCACTCTCCTGTCATTCTTCTTTTTCAAAAGAAAACTTCAATGTTTTAATTGAGGAGCTCCAGGAAAAAGTCTGATGGACTGTCGCCAGATCGGCGCTAATGCGATTTGAATGCCTTCGCGCTATGGCTAATGTAAAGTAGTTTGACATTTAAGAAGCAAAGGCTGCTCGTAATTGGAGCGCTGGCCTTTCCAAGCCTACTCACCTCCCAATCTGTCAGGACAAAGCCAACAGGGTGCCTGTGTTTGAAAATATTGAGCCTACTAAGTGAACCACTGTGTGGCTAAATATTCCTCAACCTGTTTGTTTAATGACTGCGGCAAGAGAATGCACTCTACGGCGGAAAGCCATTGGCATTGACAGCTCTATTTTAGTCAAGTGGAGATTTAAACGTCGGTGGCAGTGGGGGTCACGCTGGCTGAAAGCAGCCATAGAACTCATCATGTGATTGTTAACCCTGCCCGCGCCCTTGAATTAAGTCTTACTTGATTTCATTTGCCAATAGCAAAAGTCAGGAAAATGTCATTTAAAAGAGCGTCGTAAAAGGGCAATAAAGTGATAGTGGCTGCCATATTAATACAGAGCCATTCATAAAATAATGCAGATTAATCGCTAATCTCCCGGAGATGAAAGGTGAAAAGTGAGAGGAATTACTGATACTTTGTAGAGGAATGACTTTGTTAACATAACTGTGTGACTAAGACCATATGGTCCCATTGCCAAGTGCAAATGAAGGACGTGTTATTGAACTATATTATATCTATTTTAGAGTTGTATTTTTTTCTGCAATGTGGCAATCATTACAGAGATGCATTTCAATGCAAAGTGCTGTGACTTGAATATATATGGTTTGACACATTTAAACCAATCATACCTTTAATTTAGTACTTGTCTGAGACAATATTGGGTCTGCAGAAGATTATACTTCTTTTGGCTTGTTGTAGTTGTCAGTAATATTCCACCCTGTCAATCCAATATATAGTTGTTTGTCTTGCCATGAATAGTCTGTTGTTTAACCTTTATGCAGTTAAAATGGGCTCAGCGACTAACTGTGGCTACTTGAAAATAACACTTTTGAATCGATGTATTTGTTTTGTTTTTTTTTCCACTGCGGCGTTTCCATTACTAAAGGTCCTGCTGAAAATCCCGCCTGCGATAACCGGATAAGTGTGTAAAGAGAAAATCCAAACGGCATGTGTCTTGATAAAGCCTCTGTTCCGGTCAACGAGCAGGAGCAGCTCCGCAGACCGAATGGCGCACTTTGCAAAATCCACTTTTCTGCTGACCGGTTGATACAGTCACGGCCCTGTAATTTCCCTTCTAGCTCTGAGAACGACCCGCCCAATTACACTTTATAGACTCTCGTTGCTTGGCTCAATTCTTTTCAATTTCCCCCGTCTGTCCGTTTGAACCGAGAACTGGCGCAGATGGCCCCATTGAGGCAGTCAAAATGATGTATGGCATTCAACGAGTGTCATATCAAATTACCTGCCAGCAAACAGCCCAGATTGTTTGCCAATAAAACGTTGACTGTCATCAGAATGAGTCTAAAGGGAAGTCGGCAGGAGGCGAGAATAGCATAATAAGACATATCTGCTCGCGATCTTTATTCGGCCTTAAATCTGATTGTGGCCGACCGATACATTGAAACAACACAGGCTGATCGAGTTGTTTACCTTCCCTACCTTACCTTCTCTGTGCTTGTTCCGCTTCACTGGTTACCATGGTAAATCTGTAAATACAACTGCAATTATGTTGGCGAGTAATGTCGACAGCGTGGTAATGATGGCGTGAAGTGAAATGGAGCATTAAAATGAAAAGTAGCATGCGAAAATGGAACTAATAGTATTTATGATCCCATCATATTTGTTTGTACAGTTTGCAATCGGAGCAATTATTGCTTCAATAGCTTGTTTAGACATGGTCTTTTCCACTTAATGTATTTCAAATTGGTCTATGTGGTGTTCCAAATGGTTCATATATGCAGGATTTGAGTTTAAAAAAAACGATAGCACTCATATTGCAGATGTCCAGAGGGGGTCTCTCTAATTCTTTTTTGTTATCAGGGTCTCCCTCGGAGGGCTATCCTAACTCATTTTATTGTATTGTTGTATTGGCGTCACATTGAATGATACCTAGTTTTTAAAATTTGAAGCCTTAAAAAAATTAACTGGAATTTCTCCACTGTTTTAAAAGTGCCAATGTACAATATGTGCAGTTTCTGTTGGGTCTTGAACAATCTTAGATGCATTAATCTTCTTAAAAAACCCATTGAATTTCTTCTGGCAGGTCTTAAACTGCTGGGAGTCAAGTGTGAAATAATGCATTTCCAAGCAAAAATGTTGAAATAAACACTGGCCAGTTTCAAAAACTCATCCTATATTGAATTTGCATGCAACAATTTCTGTAACAGCACGAGTATAATAATCATAACCATCTAGATGCGCATGACTGGCAGGCACTGTATAGCTGACCAGGTCTCCTTGTTTTTCGTTGTGGACACTATGTACCAGAGCATGTTCTACTTTGATCCAACGTCCCAGTCAGACCAAAAGGAACACATTTAATCCCAAGATCATATGGTGTTTAATATTCATAAGCAGAGAGAGATGAACCAAGATGTAGAGTGTGCCTACCAGTGGTGTTACCCAATCTTATGCAAGTTTTATGTAAATGTATTCTAAGATCCGGATATATTATTGAGATCAAGTTAGAGGGCATATGCTAAACGACAGATGTTGTCATGGCTTAATAAGCATTGCGCTTTGGGACTTTTCTGTCCCATTAGCTTTGCTTCCTTGGAACTAGATTTAGTGTCCTGTCGAATTGATTCAAGTGATATTCTACTTCATTTTCCACTTTGGATGTGTAGTTTGAAGCATCACCATAGCTATACTTCTGTGTTGACTGTAGGACCTCCTGTCAAAAGTAAGAGGCAATGTTGAAAGCTAATGAAGTTCACATTTTGTAAGGATTGCTTGTCAGAAGAAGTAACGTAAAACTGCAGTCTTTAGCATCATTCCATTCATTTTCTTCACTGCAGTGAACGACAAGGGGGCTACACCCTCGACTTGTCTCTGTAGAAAAACAGTCGTAATGTATGGGTGCACAGTCACAAAATGAATAAGACTTTAATATCATAGATCTGCTTTTGCCTTGGATTATACACCATAAAGCAGACACCTCCTGCTATAGTTTGCACTGATTTTCTGCCACAATCCATCACGCTCAATGAAGCCGTGGTCCTCGATTTTCAGATAACCACTGAAAGCATTTCTCAAGGCTTTTAAACACTTCTTGGCGACTTATCTCTCTGCCCTGATAGCCTGTCCACAGCAATCCATTTCATCCACGCAACCTCGTACTTTCTTATTGATATAGTGGTGTTATTTTATCAGTAGCAGGCTTGAAATGAAAACATAGTCTTTTTTTAAAGGATTAAGCAGTTGAAGAAAAGATGACTCAATTAGGCTTGCTGAATTGGCCGTGAAATTAACATGCTCCTTTTTATTTTCATAGTGCGCTTAGTACTTTGTACCTGCATGCTCAGTAATCGCATTCCTGGTTCAGCAATAAATAGCTCGACACCAGGCGATTGTGTTTTGTACATGAGGTAGAAGGAAGGCCAAAGCTATTATCAGATGGTCTGTTTGTGTGCTGGGGGGTGCTTTATTGACGCTAGTTTAAAAAGAAGTAGTTCGAGCTGGGGGAGAAATGGATAGGAGCTGAAGGCAGAGATAGTGGTTGTAATCTATGTGGTGTCAGTTCAATGGCACATGAAATCCACTAGCCTTTACGATGGGCAAAAGCCTATTCGTACAGAGTGGGAGAGCGATTGCTTCAATCGACAGGTCAGTCATGTACTTGAATCCTCTCCACAAAGCAGAAATGCGTTCTTAATTGCCGTACATGTGAAAATGAGTTCACCCTGTAAAATGTACTGACTATTAAACAATGTGATCTGACCACAGTAGCTAAATGACTTTGCTTTTCCAGACAAATTTAATGTTGTAATTGTTATCCTAGGCCAGCAAAGTCATAATAAGGGTTGACTTTGACTATTGGATAGTATTTTGACATTGCATTGTATATTTTGTAGTTTTTATAGTGTAGTGGTTGCTTGGTTTAATTCGAAACGAAAGAAAAATGGGACATTAGGAAGAAAGTACCTCGTATTTATCATTTATTCGTAACATGACCAAGTTGTCTAAAGGGCAGAGGTGGAGCAAGCACAGCATGTCCAGGTCCAGGCACTTGCCCTAATGATTAAGAAAAGAATGTTATCTCACTGAAAAGTCTACCTGTCACTAACCTGATTGTGGTCTTTTACTCTCGCCATGGCAGATTGATGTTAAGTAACAAAAGGTGCTGGAGTCTAGACAAAGCGCAAGGCATGGGAATTAGCTACCTTCCGGCAGACATTGATTCTCTTTTAAATGCCCACACATATTGATGGACTGCTGAGTGGAAAGTCCAAAATATGTGGCTACCACCAAAAGGCTGTCTGTGTTTCGCCTCTAGCATTTAGTAGTTCATTCAAGCACAAAAGAGAAGAACTCACCGGAGATTGCTTTTAACTGAGTGAGTGCTTTTAATATCCATTGAACGCGGCTAGCTCAGCTGCCATGTTTACTCACTAAAAAGAGATAATACCTCTGGAGCAAATGAGGTTCCCCATGTCCTTTTGTTACTCCTGCATAATGCACTTAGTCGGCATGACCATTACCAACAAGTTAGATATTAAAAGTACTCAATATAACAATCTGCCTACAGACCATTCCTGATAATTCCAGTCCACAAATATGATGTGTCTGATGTGCAATTTAGAATTGATTAAAATATAATAATACCTGTACATGTAAAAAAAAAAAAGCTACCCCATATATCTATATTTTTTAGTTCTGTGCAATATAGGCAGAAAACTACAGTGAAATGGGCCAGGCTATATCACGATAGGCATAATAACAATATGGTATATAATAATATTTGGACAGGATAAAAAAGGCCTTGTCATTTGATGGATTTGCAACAAAGGCAAAGTAATCATCCTGTTTTTGTGTCTCACATTGGTGATGGAGGTGAGCTTGTAGTCATCACTTCAGTTAACAATGAAAAACATCTGTCCCTGTGCTCATCATGAACCCTGGCGGGCGTCTCGCTCTCGTGCGCAGAGAAATGATGCGAATGAATAATCATGCAGACAAAACTTTGCATATCTGCAGGGAAGGCAAATGATCCCATTACATTCTGGGGGCATGATTGTAGAATCACACTTGAGTCCCCTTTCAAGTTGGAACAGTTGTGTTCTGCTATTTGTTTGCTAAAACCAGATACGTGTTTATACGTACTATGTATATTTTATGCATCTCTATAGTATGCTGACAAAATGATCTTACATCTCAGAAGAGCAGAAGAATTCACTTTATTTACTTGATCTCAGACACTAATGTGACAATAATGGCTAAAATGTCTCTTGATAAAGACACCCATCCATCATCTGAGGATGAAAAAACATGACACCACTGCTACACTATTAATCGACTAGTTAAACAAAATGAATCTATGTAAAGATTAATCATGTCGTAATGACATTTGACAGTTGTGCGGAAGTCAACATTAAAATGTTACAGTTTATGATCAGACTTTGTAAATGGTCCTATTACAATCTTCCTTTATATCAATATTTAAGTTTGGTATTAAACGCTTGAACCCTAAAACTCTCTTGAACACACTGTAATATTACTAATGTGAATATTTTCAGTTTTATGCTCTCTGATAAAAGAACTTGATGTAAGTAATGCATGAACCCTATCTGAACTTTCCCACGCAAACACCCTTCACTTTTACATTCCATAATATAGAAGTAAGACCGAATTTAAACACATTACACCTGAAATATATATAGGAGAGAAAAGAAAATCCATAACTAGAAACTACTGCCAAGTATTGCATACTAAATAAAGTTCAGCTATTTCTTGCAGTGAGAAAAATCTTCGGTTGGGCCTCTGTTGACTAACATTGCCAACAGACTCCAGACTACTTATTTACACAAACAGGGGTCATTAAATCCTCACCAGCTCTCCTGAGTCATTTTTGGCTGCAGGGAAAGACTTATTTGCCTTCATTATGCTTGCATGCAAAGGTGTAGTCATCAGTTCTTGAGACACTTTTCTCGCCCATTAAACTCCTTCTACCTATTAATCCTGTTCCTCGTGATTGTAACGTGGCATTTATTTCTATTGCTTCTACCTGCTTTCTTGTCTATTGCCACATTACAAGTTGGCAGCTGAATATGCTTCTGCACCAAACAGACATATTCTCTCCAGTACAGTAAAGTGGTTTTAGCTTATCTCCGCTCCTTGCTGAGGATAAAGAATACATTAACTGTAAGTACTTTGAAATCAATCATCAATGCCAGTAACTAATGGTTATTTAGGGTCATTGATGACCTCAATAATGAAGTGGACATGCGTCCTTGAATTGGCTACAATTGCCATGAATACAAGAGCATCAATTTTGTAATCCTTTTTGAGTGAAAGCTCACTTTTTTTTTCCTCCCTTGATGTCTCCTCTCTGCTGCCGTGGCTGTTTTATGCCCTCTCTTTCTCCCGGTTGAGCTTCTGTTCTCTTGCCCCGGGCTACGCCTCCCTCTGAAGGCGTACGCACATGTGATGTGTAGCGCTTGTGCGGCGAAGAATGATGAAGGCTTGGCACTTAGAGCAGAGGTAACATAAAAGCAGCTTGTCAGACTCGGTGTTTTCCTGCTCCCAAACAGATGGCAGATCTGTTATCGCAGGCTTTCTTCCTCCTGTCTGACTGTCATAAGGCCCTTGTCAACACACATGACAGAGTTCCACGATGTTATTGCCTCTTGTCTATATGACAAGATATGTAATTCAGGGGGTTGTGCATTAAATAGCATCCTGTGATCATCCATCTTACATCTAGATGGCCTTCTTCAAAAGTTCATAGATTCCCAGTGGCTTTTGACTTTTGTCAAGGACAAAAGGCAGAAGTTATTTCAACAAAGAAGGTGCCCAACTTCCTAGTTTAGTTAGAAAAATGATACATATTTGAGTTTAAATTAGGCTGTTCTTCCAAAAGTTTCAAATTTTTAAAAGAAATCACTGCAACTTTGGATCAATCCATTTTAATCAAAATGCCATTATCGATAAAAGTAAGCCACACCCATTTCCTAAGTAGTAATACTGCATTTATCAGTACAGTACAGTTAAATAAAAAGAGGAAAATTTGAGGTCATTAGGCTTCCTAACAAGTAAGTACATGAAAGATGTTAGGTCGCAATAAACCTTTTTACATAAAGGTATCTTTTAATATGCCCTCATCTATTCATAGAGGCAAAACAATTATGTTGGTTAAACTCCCAGTCTGATAATTCATTTCAAATCTCTTTCCAGGCTTTAACATATTAAATACATGAATTTCTGAAACCACATCACCTCAGGCACGGCCATCATTATCATAAACGAATCAGAGCAGTAGCGCTAGTATGACAAAGTCTCCCATTTGGTCAGAGTCCTTCGCTATGCCTCGGGCTGCAGGAATAGCCTTTGTGCTCTTTAGAGATGCCGCTGACTGGAGGATAATATGATTGCCTTCGTATGAAATTAATTTACACACCAAAGGTCAACTGGCAGGTCATTTTCGCCGTTGAGTGCCGGTGCAGGCGGAGGTGTTCACATGGGCGAGGTTAATCCCAGCGCCGCTCCCCGGGACAAGCAGGCGAGCCTTAATGTCACACATAAATGACAGTGGTTTCCTGGAAAGCAGTGAGAATCAATTTTCAATATGCTGCTGCCTTGTCTGACCCCCAGTGGCAGAAAAGCAGCCCTTCCCCCCCCTGCTCTGTTCCCCATAGTGTATTAAATCCAGCCCAAGCACAAGGGCTCGAATAAATCTGCATTCAATTATGAGATTAGCCACTGTTTAAACAGGGATTGCTGTCTTTCCCCTCCATTAAATAAGAGGATGTCTGCGGAAGCCACAACATACCACGTTTTTTATTTCACGAGGTGAAATATTATAGGAAAGAATTGCTTATAAATCTGTCTGAATTGAGGATAAAAAGTGACATTTGTAGTGTATTGTTGCAACTTGAATTTTGGCTAAAAGCATGATGCAAATGGTTACGTTATTATTGTCATTTTCTTCAGGATTAAGTACAACCTTACCTATTTTAGTTGTGTTTAACGAACGATCGAAATTATGCAGTGAGAGTTGCATCTTGTTGGTTAACAAGTAGCCATTTTGAATGACTGACATCTGATATTTATGGCAGCCTTTCATTTGATCTTCTTATGCAAATATTGCTGCTTTATTGTAACCCAATAAAATGACAAGAGCTTTTCTTACCATGCCATTGGTAAACAAACTCCAAAAACCATGTGTAAATCCAACCTCCACATCTGACCTGTACATTATCAACAGGTGAAAAACCTCCCCATTTCTTGACAGAACAAATCGCAGGTGTACATGAAAAAGTCATTTGAAATGTTGACTGCAGTTTCACAAAATCTGACAGCAGAGACTTCCCAAAGGGACCATATTTACTTTTGTAAACACAACTCAACACATACTTCAAATAGAGCACAGCCAGTGTTCATTTTTCATCTGGCATCCACCTAACATTATTCATCACTTTTCTCTGTCTCCCTTTACATAGTCCTCCAGTACATGAGTGTTTTAACATCTGTAGTTGTGTGAGCCCAGCGCCATCACAATGTATTTGGGCCAAGCACCTCTCCCAGCGTTTGACGGGGGTGTTTTGTAATCTGACAGGTAATCTGGCCAGCAGACAGTGAAAAACGACTCCCAGTGGCTGAGCACTCCCGTTCCTGTCTTCAATCTCCTCTTTCAGGCCAAGACACACAAGCAATCCTGCCCTCAGGTACAATCTAAACAGATAGATGCCTCATAGTGTAATTAAAATCTTCTCTATATGTGCGGCCAATGGCCCCTATGGGTCCGTTTACAGACTAAATAAATGCTCTTTGTGTAATAGCCTTGTTAATGGAAGCCGGGTAGTTATATTGGGATTGTGGTATACATGTTTGATCTGTATTATCAGGGAAAAAATACACAAAAAACTGCATTCTATTGGGACACGTTGGCGTAATCTCTAATTGTACAGCTCAAGTGCCACATGGGAGTTCATTATAATGCAGTCATTTTGTTGTTGCAAGCTTAACATGTCCCTCTAATAGTTTATTGGGAAACAAAGATGAAATGAGTGATTATGTGAGTGAAGCCTAAAGGGAATCTCAAATAAGATGAAACAGAGTGAAGGGAAGTAATCCGTGGAAAATAAATTGTACAAGGAAGATGATGCTTCTAAATTTTATGCTGCAAGCAGCCTAAAGGCAAGCACGGGTTTTATTCACCAATTATGTTGTGACTCGCAAACAAACCTGCGGTCTTTCATTAACTCTGGGCTTGAGTTGGATTTTGCAGGAGACTCGGGGACAACAACCCCCGAGTGTTTACCGGAAACTGATGAAATTTTATGTGGCATAAAACTAGCCACTTTAAGAAGTCTGCCTGAATTAACATAGGCCGATTCAACAATAGTTTATAAGTCTTTTTACATAATCGACTCTGAAGAATGAAGCTTAATGCGCTTCCCTCTGCTAAAGACGCCATAAGATCAGTTGTATTTACATACTTGCGAGAATATGTAGGTAAATGAGGCAAGTATATTAGAAGAAAGGGATGCCAAAGTGGTTCCAGGTGGTGCAATGTGATTTTAACAGAGGGAGGATAATTGGATGTATTATAAAATCATAAAAGATTCATTATAGCCGGCAAGCAGGAAATGGGGGCGGGGGGGGGGGGGGGGGGGGGTCCTGTTTGTTCGCTGTGGTATGATGTGCAAATCAGCCTCACTTTATTTGATTTTTGCAGCCTCCCTTCAATGGAAAGTGGCTTTGAGACTGTCTGTCTTGAGGAAAATTAGATTTGTATAATATTGTAATGTAATGTATTTTTTTTAAAAATCATAATGTAATGATTGGGGTATTTTATTCATTTCAATGATCAGTAAATTTACGGTTAATTTGACCAAAATAAGCACAAAAACCATCATTGAGGTCCATAAATTGTTATTTCTCCAATCATATTAAATTATCCTGCATGATTTTAATTGTTTTTATTCTATTATAGACATTTTCTATCTGTCTTCTGCACTTTTACTATAACAGAACTTCACATTAGCGTTTTAGTACCGGCCTTGGTGCTATTTTAATTTCATCACCAGAGATTGACACATAATGAACATTATTACTCATTGAAGTGAAATAGAAACTATGAAATCTAATTAAGTCTTGTCATTTAATAAGGCATGTGATATATTTATTAGAAGGAGACTCATTTATTCACCTAATTTATCTTACCTAATGGGAATGCAAATACTTTTTAGGTAGCATTTTGGCCTGCCAACACTTTAGGAAGCTAAAATATAGACTTAGTGAAGAATTACACAGTTGTTCCATTGAACTTTTTTTGGTCTGGAATATCCTGACAACCACAGCATTTTCTGCCTCATCTGAGTAGAAAAGAAGGACGGTAGCCTTTACTTAACCCACAAACCAACAAAGAACTGTCTATCCGTTTATTTTTACCTCTTAAGTCGCTGTCTTGTCTTGTTTGAGCACATTGTATAACACCATAAGAGCTTTTGGACCAGCACAAAGGAACACTTATCGTATATTCCAATATTAAAAGTGACAACCCGTAGCCACACGGTGTCTAGCCCAAGCAAACAAAGTGTTATGAATAAAACTGAAGTTCCCAGAGGAGGACAGGGGTCGGGGGGGTATTTCTACATGTTGTGAGGCAACCTTTAAATCCTAGCTCCAAGACCAGTTAGAGCTCTCATGTGGGGCGCCGCTCTCCCAAGCGGCTCATTGATTTCTCAAGTTCCCTTGAGCTATGCTGCATTTAAAACACCTCGTGCACACAAAAGGGAAGCCATCATGTGTGGGGTGCGCACTGTGAATATTGTTTTGTTTTTCTTCATTTTGATGGAATGAGTGATTACTTCATGCCTAACTAACAACTTTATCCTATTGCATGAATTTATGAGACAGTAGTAGCAAGTGTCAAGTAAGAGTATTAAATTCCCTATAGCAGGGGTAAATTAGTATTTTTCTAATGTTATTTCTTGAGAGCCATTCTCAGATTTGAATGGTAAAAATACATGAAAATGTGTGATTTTTTTGTGTGATTTCACCACTTTTCAAAGTACAAAAAGTCCCTAAATTCTTTTGACAACAATGTTATGCTGTTGCTAATAAATCAGCATCAGGGATATCCTACATGCAGAAGAGTGTTAAAAAACAAATTATGATTGAAGAGGTGGTAGAAGTAATGTCACACAGTTTCCATATTTTATCTCACAGGTTATTGGAGAGCCATATGCACCCTTGGAAAGAGCCACATGTGGCCCCCGAGCCATAGGTTCCCTACCCCTGCCCAATAGTTAGAGAAACCTTTAGCTCCCATCACACAGTTAATTAAAAGTTGTATTATTTTGCTCATGTTTTGGCCATCATCATCATTGTTGTTAGAAAAGTTTCATAGTGGGTGGTTTGAATAAAATCCACTTCCACTCAGACAAACTGGAGATTGGAGTGTCCTCAAATGCCTACTAAGCATTTGCACATCACCCACCCAAGATAGCGGCGTCACCACTCAGGCATTCAACACGATGAAAGAAACATCTGTTGTTGTGAATAATAGACATGTTTAGCGCTTGTTCATGTTGTCGTAAGCATGTCAGAAAAGCGGAGTTAGACAAGCACTCTGCCTCTGGCGCCATCTCAGTATGTACACTGTTGTTTCATCTGAGTGATAGTTACCCAAATTTGTTTCCTAGTCCTTCCGTATGTTGCTACAGTGTGAGTTATTGAATAACATATTGACCCGGCTCAATGGCAGCTGGCATGATTTCACCACAAAATGTAAACAATAACTTTGATGCGGTGACACTTGCATAAATAATGCAGAGTGGGAATGAATGTGCAATGAATGCAGAAGAAGGTCAGGGAGAGTTTAAATGGTGATAGGTGGCAGATGGAGGGCAAAAAAATAAATAAAAAAATGGAGAGTGAATAATTTAAAATTGCCAGTGTAGTCACAAAAGGGCAATTCAGGGAAATCCAGTTTACCGAGCTGGTGTGCCAACATATCATCTGAGAACCAGGAGAGCCACTGTTTAATTTAACCTTATGTCAACTTTGTTTAGTTCAATGAGACTCAATTTGGTAAGCTTACTGTGGTTAACCATTTGCATAATGGATGCTTTGTAAACTGTACAGCAACAAAATAGGACATCAAATCCATTGCCATTGAGTCATCACATTTCTCTGTTTGATCACTGCTAGATCCTCAGTTAAAACGCCTTGGACGTCTTAAGTAGCATCTCCGTTGTCCACACTCTGGACACGTTCAGTCATTTTATGTTTTACAAGGGTGACAGCTGAGGGCTTGTTCACACTGTGAGGTCAAGGCACAACAAGGGCACCTGGCACTTGATAGCGCACCTACTGTGTGTTTCGTTCTCTCCACGTTGCAAAAAAATGGAGGGGGTGGTGAGTGTACTCTACCTGATCAACCTCGGCCTGTAGTTAACAGTAAAAATTCCACACATCATCAATTGTTTGTCTTCTTTATGCGCAAATATAAAACATCACTCATTTCTGTAGATGACAATGAATGCCAAGGGACTCAATTTCAACAGTTTTGCCACAATTGTCATTAATGTTAATAGTATTTATGGCCAATAACTGCTTATTATTATTAATTAAGCCATAAGCACATGACAGCTGACTTAATCACCTGTTATATTTCAACTCTTTGAGTGCAGGTAGTAATATACATTTACATAAATACGAATTAGTGCAGGAAAAAAGAAATCAAGTACTGACTTAATACTTGTTAATAATTTAATTAAGAAATACTTTTAGCAGATGCTAGAATAAATCTTAGTATGTAACTCATGTGGTATATTCATTGACATTACCTACATTAAAACTTAATGAATACTAAATCCTCTGAAAAGCCACCATGCCTCATAGAAGTGTAAAATCAATATTATTTTATTACTGGTTATGGAAACAGCTTCTGACATTTTTTACACACTTTCTAATATACTGTTACAGTGTAGGCCTATATTTCGTTCTGGCTCAGTGCTTACCCATTTTTTTTTGGGTGTGAATATTGAAAATGTATAGACATAGTTTCTGCAAATGAACTCTTCATTTCTCATGCCCACTGAGAAATGGATGAATTTCAAACTCTTCAAAGCGCCTCTACTTGTGAATACTCAACTCTGTATTTTCCACACATTCAAGTGGCTTCTTTCCAGCTTTCAAAGACAGAAGAGGATTTATTCAGTGTGAAGGATGCATGTTTCTTTCCCCCTGTTTCTCAGTCTCTTATTTTATTTCTCGCTATTCTTAGGCCTGGGCGCACCATCGCCCCAGCTGTCGTATCGGGGGGCGAGCCTGGCGGCAAGCAGGATCTGCGTGGATCTTCACAGACATCCACGGGAAGTCCTGAGTGATCTCCAGGAAGATTTAAACGTGGAGCTCTTTAAAGTTTCTCCAGGGACGCAAGCAGGTGGGTACACTGGCGCCATCATCTCCCCCTGGAGACAATGTGTTTGGTGCCTGAAAAGTGAATAACTTGGGTTCTGTGTTGATGCTCCGGGAGATAATCTGGGAAAGTATCTCCCGCAAATAGTTCCCTAAGGTGGCAACTGCAAACGATTAATCTTTGCGCGTTTAAGTAAGGCACTATTGTGGTTAGAGCTGTAGGCCTGCTGGGGGATTTCTTTTCATCTTTATAGCTTAGCGTGATTCATCTTCCAACCTTTCATACCATTCCTCCAGGTGAAAAAAAATATGTCGGTAATGTGGACCCTAAATGTCCAACATGAGCTCATAAAATGAAACTAATCACAAAGTGGCAAAGGATGAAAGTGACATGCTATGAAAGTACTTGAATGGAAGTATACAAGTATCCCATTAAAGTAAAATGCAAATAACTACAAGGCAGGGAATCCTATCAATTATTCATGAATTGTGCCCACAGGCTCCAATGAATCGATAGTATTAGTAGTTTTATATTCTGTTCTCGGGTACAGTGAGTACTTTTAAATACATGACGAACATCAGCGCTATATGCTTGAGTAGGCCTTGCAGATGTTTAATATGCACGAACTGGCAATCAGAGACTCCTCTGGATTTCCATATCATTCCCAATGATTTGCTAACAACCCGATCTGACAAAAAATCCTAACGGGTCTTGAATTGGATCTGTTTTTGGCTTCATTACCTCTATCTGGATTTGAGTACACTCTAGATTGGACCTGTTTGTATAGGAAGAGACCCCTGAAGAGCTTACACCATTGGTTGATAACTTAGACTTTATGATATTGATATTCATAGAACATGGTTGAAAATATGAGGGTTATTTTTTTGTCTGTTTTGAGAAACCATGACAGCATAATGAGGCAAATGAGGAAAATGGCAGTTACTCAAGACCTGATTTGTCTCCGCCATTAGACTAAACTAACGTTTTAGTCATTTTATCATACTTGAAACAGAGTACATAGAGATGTTAATCATGGTTTAACTCCACATTGTGTCATTTACATTAGCAATGTTCACGTACCGAATCATCATTCATGCAACACTGTGAATTTCTCCCATTTGTAAAAATCCTGTACTCCATCTAGTCTGCTGTATTTTAAAACGATGCAGTATATTCATCTTTTATTCACTATCACATTCATCCCCTCCGACTCCTTGCATTGTTCCTATTAATCTGTCTTTTCCTCCCTCATGTTATTCCCCGCATGTCACTGGCTTGAGTAAGAAAATGAGCTCAGCATTTCATGGAGCCGCGTCATTACTCATGCTTTGTTTGGCAGGAAAACACAGTGGCGGTTTATTTCCGCGACAGCTCCCATGCAGTCGTGATGTTTTGGAACATTAGTGTTTTACAAGTGGAACCACTTGCTAAGCAACACTGAACTGCCTAATTAATGCTCCGCTATAATGTTTGGTAAAGGGGGAGTTAAATAAACATTTGTTTCTTTCCTCCCTGTACAAATGCAAGGTTTTTTTATGTTTTTTATAGCTCCAAAGAGGCAATTCTCTGGCTGACGGGAATGTGCTGGAGAAAAAGCAAACCCCCCCCCCCCCCCCTCTTGCCGTGTAATAATAATCACTTTCTTTCACTGATTTGATCATTAACATAGAACCACATGGATAATTGGACTAGTGACATGACGCTGTCAAACATCAGAGCAGATGTTGTCAGGAGACAGCAGACCATTTCTTGACTGATGAGTTGAGCAATTTAGGGCTGTCAAATTGCAATCCATTCAATTATGGGATCATTCGACTGAGTTAACAGCTCACTGGTTTTTTCCAGCATCTTGCATTGGTTCCCCCTCCCCACTTTGTCTCTGCCAGAGGTAAAGCTAGCAGACTGGCAAGCAAGCAGGCATTCGCCTGTGGGCCACGGCCAATGAAAAGGGCCCTCCATGCCTGCCAGAATGTACTCCACAGAAATCGGAATTGGACATTTTAAATGACATGGCAGTAGGCTGATTTAGTCAAAAGTGATGCTTAAAGTACTTTAAATTGTTTGCATTTTTTTTTTAAATCAACATTAATTCATCCTTTGTTTCATAAATATCTCTTCTTTTTATTCCATATCCCTTTTTTGCTGTCGGAAAATAGTGTAAATATGGCTGTTGCGAATCCCAAACCCTTTGTTTTGTTGGCCAATAATCATTCATCAAACAATCCTAATCGTCCATCTGGCTTAAGTAGACTATTGGATTGGTTTGTTGATCACTGTTTCCATCACTGCCAACAAGGGTTCTAAATTGTCAAGACATTTGCTGCTCAGCAATTGATCCTCTTGCTCTGTGCGTTGCAGTTATTCAATACATTCAAAAGTTAAGTACTTGTAATTACAAGTTACAGGTGCCGAATTCCTGCTATCTCATCCCCTAAAATATTTAAAAATGTGAGGAACGTAACTAAGGTAACAGCTTTCATTTGTATCAATAGTCTAAAAAAAACTGCAGTGCAACAGTTTAATTTTGTAATAATTTGTACTTGCCATTATTTCCTTAGAGAAATCCGCATCCATTTGCAGATTCAGTTCAGTGCTTTCACTATAAGACAAATTATTTTCCAGAAATAGTTCAGATTAGGCTATTGTGCCCTATTATTGCAATTGCTTTTGCTTCCATGTCTTTCCTGTTCAACTCTCTCAATTGTAGAAAACACAGTCCGTCTTTAGAGTGTGCAGATCATCCTTCTGATCCACATAATCTCTTTAAATCCTTTGCTACGATGACTCTCCTTTTTCAAAACGTGAACTACGATTAGAAGAAAAAAAAGACTATCGCTCTCGGCGTTCTGATATTCAACATTATTCTGAAAAAACAAACAATAGCTGCCTATTTCATCCCCACTGTAAACAGTTTACTTGTTATGCATATTACGATGTATAAGTCATCATAAAAGCAGAAGGTCCCTTTTCAGTTTTCTTGCAGCGACCGTCTTTTCCAATAATGGACTTGTTCTGTGTGCCGTCCATAAACTAATGACTCATCTGGAATAATGCAATTCATGGCAGTGGAAGAGAAATGAGAATGAAATGGAGTCATGGTTTATTCACCTTCCTCACGCTCTATTGTTATTCGTCTGCCTCATTGGTAAGGCAGCAAAGAGAAAATTCTTGTCCTATTGTCTTTTGAATTTCACTTTATTTGAAGGCTTTACAAGATGCTATTAGTGTGATCTCAAGTGCTTTGCACAGTTGCTGCAGGGGGAGCAAGCTAAGTGGAGGCTTTCTGGGGGATAAGCGCCCAATATAAATAAAAGTCTTTGCCTTCCATGCCTAGTGAGAGTGGAGGGAGCGGCGACTCAGTAATTGGAAAATATCCCATCCTCCTGTTCATGAGAGAGACCGCTGCCAGCCCACTCGAGAAACCATGATGGCACTTTTTCACTGCTGCATGATGACTGACATTTTTCTTCAAATTCTAGCCACTTTTCTCCACTATAAAGTACAACTAACAGACTTCCATTTTCTCAATCTGAACCTTATAATCTGATGCCCCTTATATTTGGATCAATATTGGTTAGTCATTGCATGGAATTCCTTGAAATTATTACTACTACTACTACTATTACTACTACTACTACTATTACTACTACTACTATTACTACTACTATTACTACTACTACTATTACTACTACTACTACTACTACTACTACTACTATTACTATTACTACTTCTACTACTATTACTACTATTACTACTATTTCTACTATTTCTATTACTACTATTACTACTATTACTACTATTACTACTACTACTACTACTATTACTACTATTACTACTATTACTACTATTACTACTATTACTACTACTACTACTACTACTATTACTACTATTACTACTATTACTACTATTACTACTATTACTACTACTACTACTATTACTATTACTACTATTACTACTACTATTACTACTATTACTTCCACTACTACTATTACTTCCACTACTACTACTACTACTACTACTATTACTTCCACTACTACTACTATTACTTCCACTACTACTACTACTACTACTATTACTACTACTACTACTATTACTACTACTACTACTACTATTACTACTGCTACTATTACTATTACTACTGCTACTATTACTATTACTACTGCTACTACTACTACTATTACTACTGCTACTACTACTATTACTACTGCTACTACTACTATTACTACTGCTACTACTACTATTACTACTACTACTATTCATTTTTTTTAAGAAAATGACAAACTTTAGCTTTTATACAAGAGATATCCTATTTCAAAAAGAACAGACACAAACTGGTTCCTGTTGGGTCTCGTTTAAACACACCCTGAAGGACGTCTGTCAAAAATCGAGGAGAAATTGCTGAAGGCAAATTACTTTCAAGCCGTGGTCAAGGTAGGATTTTCACCTTTGTGTATTGAACTTGCTCAGGGGGTATGGTGCTTCTTTTTCAGGGTGAAATCCTGTGAAAATTGTACTGGGGAAATAGTTTTTTGTCCGTAATAGTCATGTAGAATGTGTGCGTGGTTGACAGATTCAGATGTGAAGTGTATTCTCTACACTTCTGCCTTTGGGGAAGAAAAACAGCAGTGGAGTGTCCACATTCCTGCTGAAATCGAGAATACACAAGTAGATAACTTCCTTTGAGACCTGAGATGCAGCAAAAGGTTATCGGTCACTTTTCAAGTGAGTGGGAGTTTACAGCGAGTGTTTCCGACCGAACTGCTCTGAAATCGTGCCATGTATTTAAAAAGAGTGTTGGGAAGCACACGATAGCGCCAATGTCATAGTTAGTAGTTATTCTTTTATTGTTGACTCTAGATCTATGTAAAGAGGACTACAATGAATGTTTGTTTGGCTTTTTACAAGGTCTTTTCACAGATATCTTCAGTTGTAGAGCCATACAGAATCACTCTATTGTATTTAAAATGCACACTTATTGTGTTGTTGTGGGCGAGAAGGCTTTCTTAACACTTTGAATGTGACATATCCTCTATGAAAGTTGAGACCTAAACCCTGTTTCAATTTCCTGAAGAAGAAAAAATCAAGATAACAACCCTAGTCTTAGAAGCCATGCAAATCTAAAGTCTTTAATACGTTTTTTTAGGGCAAGGTTATCACCAGACTGACAGATTAATCAGTCATGTATTCTCCAATTTCTTCTTTCCAAGTGTATTTCTATCAAATATCGTCTAATAATGCTATAGATGAGGTGGCTTACACTTGCTAATATAGAGGAATGCATGACCCAAAACGTGTTTTCCCAGTTTATTTGGAATGTTATGTTGGAAATAAGGTTGAATAATTTTGCATGAATAATTGGTCTGTTTGCCTTTTAGTGTTCTTTTAAAAAGTGATGGATTACAGTAGATCCTAATGTTTAAATATTTTGTTCTTGGCTGTTTGGAAGTGGATAAAACGGTGTAGGCAAAGGAAAGCTAGGCTGAAGGTGTAATTAAAGCTAATAATGAGAGTGCAGAAGGAAGCGTCTGATTTGTCTTCCTGCTCTAATGAGTAGAGGGCGGGTAAGAGGAAATAGCTGCCTAGCTGTTGTCTCCATGCTGCCATGCCATTTGTCACAAGGACACTCCTCCTGGAAAGATGAGACAAGGTCAAGTGCATGGCTGTCCCCGACCTGAATTTTTCTGCTAGGCATGGCAGGTCCCTCGCTCTTACAGGACAACAGGGATGGAGACTCTTACTTGAGCAAGCATCAGGCTGCTTGGCTTTTCTTCTGCATCATTAACATGGCCTAAAAATACACTGCCCAACTGTGATTCTCACGGACGGACAGTTTATTTTTCTTTCTAGGCGCCTCACTTGTATCTGTAAGTGTCGCGTATACCCGATAAACACGCTTAGTTTGGGATATGAAAATTAGTTTGTCCGTTTTTCGTTTGATTCACAGCTTGCTATGATGTGAGATAGGAAGATCTAGTCAAAAATTGTATGTCTTTATTAATTTGTTAGCATTTTGAGGATGGAAGTGCCATTTTTCTTGCATAGATTTAGTGCTATTGAGGTGGTAATAATAATTTAAGGCTGTTTCATCATACATAGCATGTACAGATCGACATTAGGATATAGTTCTTGTTGCTTGTGAAGAGTTTCTGGTTCAATTCCTGTTCATTTTGGGTCAGTATGTACAGAGCATCTGTCTGAAGACTGTAGGTTGCTTTATTTAATTCAATGAAATTATTATACAGTTTTACATAATGTTATTGTTACAGGGTAATGTCAAGACAATATACATGCAGTAACAATTATCTACATATATTTGCATTTTCCTTACTTAAGACGCTTTATAATTTGCAGTATAAAAACATCCATTTAGGAACAGGTGAAAGTAATGTAGCTTCTTTTTTGAGGCAAGTGTGCCTGCTAATGTACACTGTAAAGTCATTGATGTTCAATGGTGAGAAGACTGATCATTAAAAAGGATTTAAATACCAGCAGGCGTAACTTCACACGTGAAAAGCCCGGAGTTATCCACGGGTGTCCCTGAGGTGACGGCTTTGCACAAATTTCATGAGGCAAATGATAATTTGACACCTAGGTTTACGCCTAGGGAGAAACCTTTCCTGGGTTAGAATTTGATATACACACAGCAGTATTCTTAATGTCATTATTTGCTTTATTTTTGATTCCATTGACACTCATTCTTTATAGGCATTCTGGCTTTGGGACAGTTGCTCATGCTAGAATTCGGCTTGGAGTTAGGACATCCATGTTGTGGCTTTTCGTTTAAACATATTTTTCCTCCATTGTCAGAATTTTCGGTCACTTTGCTTTGCATCTCAAGGGGGACCAATATTAGTAATGCTGCTATATTGAAAATGACAAATAAACTAGATGTCCCCTACTTGCAGAAGCTCAAAGAATAGGTCTATTTTCATGTCTGTTATTCATTTATTTTTGATCTGATACAAGCACCCAAATAAGACATTGTAATTCCATGTGAAACAAAGGCAGCATCACCTTATTTCGAAATAAATCGGCAACACGACTGCCCAGACCCCCTAACAGGAGATGTGTTGTTATAAATAAATGATGAAAGTCTCATCTTCGTAGTTTGTCTGACCACTCACAAAGCCTTTCATTTCAATTGCTCGGCTTTACCCAAAAGGAAACATTTACCATCTAATTTCCTCATTACAAATCAATTATAAGCAGCCCCCCTTTTCCTCGTTATTGCATTATAATTTCTAACTTTCCATTAGTAGCTGACGTATTTGTCCCCGGCAACAGCCCTCCACAATGTTACCCCACGCCCCCTCTCATACCCAGGCCCCCTCCACTCTTAAACCTCCAGTGTCTCCCTCTAAAAAAGGGAAGAAAAAAAAGCCCCGTACCAAACCATCCAGCACTATTTGCGGCGAGGAGGAAGCGTGTAGCATGTAAAGCGGCACTGCGGCACCGCCGTATCCCTGCGCCCCTGTTCCCGAGTCTCCGGGATCCTGGAAGTCTGAGCCGGGGAAGAGCGGAGAGCGTACCTTCCCCATTGCTGGATGTATTTGTCAGCTCCAAAGCTACTCGGGCTTTTTTTTCTCATTTGTTTAACAATTGACCGACGGACTGCAACTTATCCGGACGGTCCCTCCCCTACTCGCAAGGGTTTGCATTTCTTGGTTTTGCATGACGTATCTCGGAGGAAAAGAGAGAGCGAGAGAAAGAGAGAGAGAGTGAGAGAGAGGAAAGGCATGCTTTTGTTGCGTGTGCGCGCCTGCTTGTATGTGTTGTAGTGGAAAATCCGCTGCGATCTGGGCTGCTGCTGCTGCACTGCCTAATAGAACCGGGGAGAGAACCTCGGTTGACAGGATCAGGCGGACAAATCAAGGGACTGAGAGCATAAGACAAGTCTTGTTTTTTTTTTTTTTAACTAAAAGAGGAGGGGATAGAAAAGCTAGTTTTTTACTAGATCATTTGGAGCCATCAGATGAGTGTTTGCACGGGGGCAGCAGGTTCAAATGCAATGATGCTGGCTGGGTTTATTGGAGGAAAGGTGCTGTTAAGAATAACACGTCATGGATGTTTTTTGTGGGATGGTTTTGCGTGCATGGCATATATAAAAATGATTTGTTTTGTTTGCCCAATAAAACAATAAAAATTAAAAATTAAAATAATAATAAAAAACATGT
Organism: Stigmatopora nigra; assembly: GCF_051989575.1. Lineage (NCBI taxonomy): Eukaryota > Metazoa > Chordata > Actinopteri > Syngnathiformes > Syngnathidae > Stigmatopora > Stigmatopora nigra. The sequence continues at coordinate 6,434,732 of NC_135526.1, forward strand.
TTTGGTCACTTTACAGCTATAGTAATGAGATACATGACATGCCAACCTGCGTCCAAAGAGACAAATGTGAAGTTGAACATGGGCTTTGACTGTAACAAATTGGTTCTGGTTTATGTGTGTGTGGGTGTGTGTGTGTGTGTTGATGCATTATAGGTGCAATACCTCTGCACGCTACACCCATTGGTGCGCTTGTTTAAAGTAATGCTTATTAAGGCCTGTATTTTATTACATTGGATCGCTTCCTATGACGTAATGGGTTGACACACACATATACACACGCACGCACTCCTCCTATATCCGTGAAGATTAACTGTGTGCAGATTCAGGCCTATAATTTGGTTTATACCTTTGATGTGTTTAAAGTGCTCCTTGAGTGTCGTTCACAAGATGACTGACAGTGATGCTATGTCATTACTGACACAATTGACACATGATTTACACCCTGGACAATTCTTGAAGGGAGTATTTTGCTACGGATTGGAAATGGCACAAAATGTTCATCAAATAGGAAAAGTTTGAGAAAATAAATTGTTTTGGGGAATGGATTATTTCCCTCTGATTTGCCACTGACCCGATTTCCACTTTGTCAGATGAGGACAGGCATTATGGAAAATGATGCAAAAGAAAAGCAAAAACTTGCTTATTGTAAAATTAACATATAATGGAGCAACCAGGGGATACTATTCAACAATATTAAAAAAAAGAAGAAATAAAACAATGACCTAGACTTGGCTTGTGTGTAAATATTGTTGGCAAGGCACATTATCATAACAGAACATGCGCTTGAATATTACTTTGTTGGGTCCAGGTCGACATTGTAGATTTAATAAAGGTTGGCATGAAGTATTGAATGTGGTATTGAGCTCAGATGAAGGGGGAAATGTCAGAATACATTTTGATAAATGAGATTCTTAGACATGTGTAATAGAAAAGCCTTTAGAGTTTTTTCATTTATATGATTTTGCATTGTACTATGCTCTCCAAAAATACTCATTCCTGTAAAGATTATTACGGTATTTGTGAAACGCAGATACCTTAACTCCAATTTCCCACTAACACATAACTTTACCACACATACATTTCATTTAAGACACCACATTAGGTAAACATGTACAATTGAATGAAATCATGTACTGGTACTGGTACATGTAATTGTAAAAAATTAAAAACAGGTCCAGTCATGGCAAAATCTCAGCGAGGTTAGGAGAATAGTCTTAAAAGACATAATGATGTCGTATCAGGTTTTATTGCCCGATAGATTAAGGAACCAGACGAGGCCGTAGCGGTCCTCATCAAACATTCATCTTGCATAATGGAGACCGGCACAAACCTATCGTAATAGTCTGCCACACCTTTAGGAAAAACGACATCGTTAACTGAAAAGTGCAGTTGAACTCTGCTGAGTGATCATGTTGCAAATTGACTGTTTTTTTTCTCTCTCTGTCCAACAGGAGGGCCATTCTGCCTTGTTTGCGTAAGAAGAACAGGAAAGATGTCACGTCACATGTCGGACTCGCCTTGGCCCAACTTGGTCCTTCAGCAATTTTTTATAAACTTGAAAACCTCATCCAAAATCTGTGGCGGAACCCAAATCCTTTCAATGATTCTGCAGTTTAATCCATGATTCTACGGCATCGTAGTAGGATTTGATGGAGTGCCGTTGGGGACGGTCACTTTACCTGGAATCTAACTCGCTTTGGTGACTCAATGCAGTTTTGCCTTATCTGCCTGCAAAAGACTTTATCTGCTGGTTATCACATGGGTGGTGCATCGGATCCACTAAAGCCATATTCACTGGGATATCCTCATCTGGATTTGTGGAGGCAGTGGAGCATCTAGTAGTATTTGATCCTTGAAGACTTTGCTTTTCATTAAGAGGAGCTATTCTCTGGAGCTTTCCAATGAAGGACATGGATGGCCCTCAATCTAGTGGCCTGCGCAAAAAGAAAAAGTCCAGGTCGGAGAGAAATCGGGAAAGGAGATCAAATGGGATAAACGACAATCATGTTAAGGGCTCCGTCTTTCACTTCTCATCTGACTCGGAGAGGGAAGGCAACAGGGAACCCTCCTCGTCCCGCCCGAGACCCCCGCGCAGAAAACGCAAAGAGTCGACTTCTGCCGAGGAAGACATCATTGATGGCTTTTCTATCACGGGCTATGTGACCTTCGAGGCTTTAGAGGTGAGTTCTCTCTTGATTATATTTCGCACCGTATCAATCTGTCGTTTCAACTCCCACTCGCATTCTCTGGGGATGTTTCTATGGTGGGGTTCGGCAGTCTTGGGTATAAATCGGGGGTCTCAAATGCATGGCCCGTGGGCTTATTTCAGCACACAGTAAGAGATTGCTGGGTTTTTTCCGATTAAAAGAAGGGAAAACCCTGAACGATTAATTTAAAAACAAACCAACATGGAAAAAAAGTACTCGCACAGCACTTTATCCAGGCATTCTGCAGTAGCTCTGCCAAAAATACCTTTGCCAATGACGGTAATAAAAAATAAAGTGTTGTGACTAGTTTGAGCGGCTCGAAGATGCGTTTCATTGTAACATCGAAAGTGTTTGGACTTGTGTGAATTAGTACGCCCACACAAAGAGAGGGAAAAAGCTTTTCTGTGTCTGCACTCAGATACAAAACTCCACTAGGAGTAGTTTATCCACTACGTTTTTCTGTGTGGTAATGAGCGCGGGGTTTGAATACTTGGGCATGGAATGCGGTTCAGAAAGATTGAGTGAGAGTATGCACCTCAGGAAGCCATATTGTATAATACTGTTAGTTAGTCAATTTCATGTGCAATTAAAAATGAGTATGTCAAGTGGATATGCTGTTCCGGCCCGCCAATCAGAATGAGTTTGACACTCCTGCTTTAAAAGTCGCGTTTGCTCCAGAGATGCCTGCCAGCGTCTCTCTGTTGTTTGTTTAGCATTGGATTCATTTTTACAAGATTTTCCATTAAAGTGGGACTCCACGTGAAGGATATTCAGCTGGGCTCGTAGCGGCTGTTGTGTATTTATTCGCTCAAGAGTTTAAAAAGCTTTTTGATCAATGGTAACTACATGTTTAATCTAAATGGTAATGATTTATCGTCACCTGGCTTCTCCTTTGATTGGCACAGTCTGACTTTGACTATCATGGCTGTATAGAAATGTACTAGAATATTTCAGTGTGTATATAAATGTATTTTTAATGTTTTACGACAAGCTGGCATAGATACTCATGCTTAACTATGTTCCCTAAGCTAGTTATGCTTCAAATATAAAAACAGATTCAATCAATAATGGGATTATTATGACAGTTATGAGATGCCGTAGTGCCAAATCTGATTTATTAGAGGCAACATTTCAAATAGTGCCTCCCATTATGACTAAAGGCATCTGTCATGGTTCTCAACTCAAAAAGAATAATGAGAACATGACTTTTGAATACAGTGGGGTGCAAATCTATGCCAAGGTTAAATTGTTAGGAAAGCAATGCATAAGTGATTGTTGGAGTGCTGCATTAGTTGGCTTGGCAGGATACGTAACAATGTGTAAATGGCTTTCATTGAGAAAATTCTCGTTTGTCTTTTAGTGGCTTATTTTTTTTTAAACAACTGGAAAATTTGCACATACACAGCTTGCTGGTTTATTTGGAATTGCTTTTATGAGACGGAAAGACTCCTCAAAAGTGAATTCACGATTAGGTTGGTAGGAATAACACACTCTGATTTGCAATATTGTGTTTGATTGGTGTGACCAAATCTGTGGGATTTCTTCATTTGTGCATTTGTGCATTTTTCCTCACTGTATCGTTACGATAGTAAGAGTATGATTTTTTTTTCACAGCTCCAGAGCCTTTTAAAATTTTCTTTTCATGTTATAGACTTGTCCTTTCTTTCACTGGCTTTTATGTGATCTCTTTTCTTAAATTCTTTCTCGCAATGTTGACCTTTTTAGTCTTTCAGTACTTTAGCTCATGGTTTAATGTCAGACATACAGTCAACTGTGGTTGGTGAATAATGTTTTAGTTTAAAAGGGCAAGTGGAGTGTTATTACTCGGTAGGAAAATACCCCAAAATGTTTGCTTTTATTCATTGCCATCCGTTGAGTGAGATGTCAAATTATTTCTTATTTCTCACAAGCATATAGAATTATGTGTGATCTTAGTAATAGTTTGTGTTTATTGATTTAAAGTTGAAAATTGTCATAACAGTTTAAGATTGGCTAATTTTGCTGGTGTCTTATTATATGCATAAAAGACAGTAATGAATAATTCATTTATTTCAAAACCCCAGCCACGGTTGATTAAGCATGGGAATTAATCAATCACTAACTGTTTTATATACATAGTTCATAGGTTAATCAAGTCTAACAAAATGATAGTGACAACTCTTACTTTGTAAAACTCCCCATAGGAATCAATCCTACTTTCCTCTTGTCCATATCAGGCTTAATTTGTTTAGGCAAACTGAAATACCATAACGATTGTTATTGTCAATATTTTACATTCTGCTTTCCTGTCTCGCCAACAGCCATTTTATGTGCGGTACCTACCGGTTTTGCAACTATGTCAAAGCCACATTCAACATATTTCATCACTTGCAGCATCATGGTCGTTTTAACCAAATTCATTGCGCTACATGTTTGAAGGACACCGTGGTAATAGGTTCATTGATATGTTTTCAGACCTTCAGCTGGCAAATATTAGCTTGCTCATCAATAACTATTGACATTTAATGCAAAGCGGGAGATCCGGGCTCAGCATCAACCAGTGCAATTATGTCAACGAAGGGATTTTCCTGTCCTACGTCTTAATGAAAAGGATGAATTGCAGTTAAGTAGAACACTATTCTGTTCTCTAATGGTAGCTGTATTATAATTCCGTTGGCAACATTTCAAAACAAAGCATTTGAAAAATAATTGATTTTCTCTAAGAAACCTGCCTGAGGGAGAACTTGGAAGTGTAGGCAGAGACGAGCGCATTGATTGATGCTTCAGTACAAGAAAGAAAGTCATGGGATATCAAATGTATTTACAAATTGTTTTTACAATTACGCATTTTCTCCATGCTTTTGTCCCACACTCACTTACGTCATTTATGGTTAACTCGCTTTATCCTAAGTACTCTCGGCAAGATTATTGATAAGACTTTTCATTTATTGGACATAAAACTATCACACATTTAGTCTAACACTTTGAGACACAATTTTCCTTAAATTATATGATCAAGACCACTAATACAATCTATTACAGATTTTAATTTGTGTAATAACAAAAAAAAAAGTCCAAAACTGCTGGATTGTCTGCATGCAAATCCTATACTCTATATATTAATTTGTGAATTATGATGATTCCTAAAGAGAAATCGATTTGTTAAATGGATTTAGTCCCAGTGCAGTTAAAGTTATAGAAAAAAATCCTAAAAAAAAAGGAAATTGCTGCTAGGACATATACTAGTTTTTCTGTTTTTGCGGTCTAACTGATGCCGGCAAGTTCAGCAAAAAACCCCAACAAACACTGCAAGAAGCTTACCATCAGTTATTTTTATTTTTACGAGGAATATTACAGACAAAATGGATGTAGAGAGCCTCCGGACTAACCACTTGGCCTTATCACATGAAAAGAAGACTCTGTGATAAGATATAGACTTTCACAATAGCCCGCTGTGTTTACTCCAGATTTTTGCAGTTTTCCTGGAGCGTGTGCCATCATAACCCAGGGCTGCCAATTACACCGAACAAATTTGTAAGCGCCGCTAAAGCCCCTCTTACGGCCTCTGCCAGCTTTAAAATACCAACTGATCCCATGGCGGAAAGTGATGGATTTAGGGGAAAACCTGGGTGTTTTAGACCTCAACTGTTTTATTATGTGGAAGATATGTTACGATGGTGAGTCTGAGTTTGATTATCCTGCAGACACCTCATTCAACTGCTGTGTAGGATCCCATCTTTAACTCCTTGGCCCTCTCAGTGGAACGATGTAGCAGCTTTCTCAATAATATTGATTTCTCAGAGCTCTGCAAAGGACGTTTTTTTTCTATTTTGTAATACATCTGGTCTTATTTTCCTACAGGAGTGACTGGACTCAGAAAGCGATTTAGCACACCCGGTTTTCATCTGGGTTTCGAGTCACATGTTAAACAATATAGTGCAAAATAACCCCAAACCCATACTACTCACATTCTTGCCTGTTTTTCACAAATTCTCAAACTGGTTTTGATTTACCGTATTTTCACGACTATAAGGGGCACTTAAAAGTATTTAATTTTCTCCAAAATAGACAGGGCACCTTATAATGCAGTGTGCTTTATATATGGAAAAAAATGTAAATGTGTCATTCATTGAGGGTGCGCCCTATAATACGGTGCACCTTATAATGAAGTGCGCCTTATAGTTGTGAAAATACGGTACGTCTGGTGGCTAATAAGAGGTCATTGGAAAGACTTTCCCGGCAGTATCACTGAATGATGAATTTATATTCCACTGCCGCTCTGGTGTTTTTTTTTTTTCTCTCCTGCCTGGCACCTGGAGAAAAAGCTACATTTAAACTGATAAATCCTCTAGGTGATTCCAACTCCAGTGTTGTTTTAAACTATTAATCTTTGCACGCCACTCTGCCTCATCTCTATTTGATTTACCAGCCAAACCTGCCCGTAGCCTCAAGCATAGCGTTTTAGTTATATTTGCCGACTTGTCTTCCTACCATTCTGTCAAAGCACATTCGTCTTTTGCAACTCAAGGCTATACATAATTCATTTCACCCTGTCAGCGCTGATTATGGAAACTCTCAACCGAACACGATATTTCCAACATTTACCAGACTGCTGTACATTTGTGAGTGTTTATAATTCGTGTTTTTCGGGGACAAAAGCAAGAGCTTTGTGTTGTTTTGGCACTTGACCTTAGCAAAGGCAGCTGGCACAGCTCCATGGGCACTGAAAGTAAGTTAATGCTGACACAGCAGCCTGTGAAAGAAAAGAGGAGAGTATAAAAAGTAGACTTGCCCATTACTTATCTTGTTGTCTCTATTTGCTGCTGTCCACAAAAATTCCCATTACTGTTAGTCTTCTACAAAAAAGTTACTGTCATCTACAGAATAAGGCAAACTAGATGAATATTTTAGTGCTTATGTTTTGCGTGTTTGCAACTTTTGTGGGTGTTATTCCATTTCAAGTCCAAAGTGTACAAAATATTGATTTGAAAAATGGAATGTTCTTGCTTGAAATTCAATTATAGATAAAATAATACATACAATTTTGCTCTCATTTTCAAGTGCGACTCGGTTTTAAATTGGATCCGCTATACAACCCTATTGGTCTTTTCTTAATGGAAATGGAGGTGGGGAAATAAATTAAGTGAATGTCAGGCTGATATTTTCTACTCCTTACTGAATACATCTGTTACCAACAGTAATTGATATTGATGCTTGCAGCAGAAAGTAGCCCTAAATCAAAACTTGACGTTTTCTTCTGAAGTAGATCCACACTAGACCAGTTATAATTGAATAAGACCCCTACCATCTTTAATAATATAATGTCTTGCAGTTGTTTCGCCTTGACAGGATGGATGGATGGATTGATTGGGAGATTGGTAGGTTTTTATGTACTTAGATTCCTTTCGTCATATTTTTGATGTTTGATGTTAACATTAGAGGAATTCATTCATCCGTTTTCTATTTCTATTGATTAAGGTTATGTGGTAGCTGGAGCTTACGCCTGATGTAGTAAATGACTTTTTAAAGCACTTTTCAAGCATTTTACAAAGTATCACTTAAGTACACCCTAATCTTGTTGCCTGCTATTCACAGGATTAATGCTCTATATTTAAGTCATCTTGAGTAATTGTGATTCAAAGTGATTGTGTGTTTAGATAAAGACATTTTCCATGCACTACTCAGCTGTATTTGAGCCCCTGCAACATTTTTTGTAGTGTGTAACGCTCCCATTTTTATTGTAGCTGGTTCAGTTCCGCTGGAAGAAAAGCAGTGTTCTCACACTAATAGGCTGAGGTTAATTAAATCACCTCTTTGTCAGCCCTTAGGTGCTAATCTGCTCCAATTGGAACGGCTTGTTTTAAATCAGGAAGAAATGCGACCCCCGAGCACCAAATTACACCTGCCTACCCGAACGTGATCGTGACATCGCAAACTCATTTACTCTTTGTCGTCTCTTGATGTGCGTACATTAGCAGATGCAACAGTTTCTGTTAAGTAAAAGTACAGATTCAGGAAGTTAATTTGCATTCTGGTGTGTGGTAGGATAAGGAAAATTCTGTCATATTATTCTAAAATGGCCCATATGATGGAATTCGCAAAGTTATTGTTGGTGATGACCAAATTTATTTGTACTTACGCATGTACTGGAATTGTAATGATGTCCCTCGTAGTACCGAAATGTTTTGAAGTGATCAGCTTCTAAGATTTGTTCAACTTGGCTATTTTACTATCATTTTTCTTCATCTTCTACATGACCCCCATTGGGAATATTAGCAATAATGACACGTCTAGGCTGGAGATTTGTTCAGGTAGAAACAAGACTTAAATAAAGGAGCAGTTTTAATGATCTTTTCATTAAAATGCTCGGCGTTTAAAGGCAATGCCAACATTGCCGTGCCCTTGCACTTTTTTGATCTATAATTCCAAACCTTGCACACTCAGCTCTAGAGGAACAATAGCTGCTTATCATTCAGTACACAGGCACTCAAGGCTAGTCGTAGCCCAGTCATCAGTTCTGAGTCATTTTGTTTTTATGCATCTTTCTTGACATTTCAAAAGTTCTCCCATCAGGTATTGTACAAACAAGCCACTAGGAGTAAAGGGCATATTTATTGGCGGCCCAGTCACTATTAAGAGCTCGTAATCCTAGTAGTAGCCATTTCTTTTTATGATAAGCTTTTAGTTTCTTTGTGTTTTTTTGGGGGGAGGTCCTGCATGAATATGCAGATGCTACTTTTTTATGAGTGAGATCATCCTGTTATATATATTGATCATATTTTGGTAGCCTATAAGGAAAAATGCATTTCATGGCCTTTCTTGACTCTCTTATAGTCTTTTTTGACCCAAATATTCTTATGATATGTTGATTGATTCATCAAAAATCTTTCCAATAGAATGGGTAGTGAAGATAAATATTCTGTCTTCTATTTTCCATATTTTGATAACCAAGATACACATTTGACAAAGTGGTAGTCGTTTACCAGCATTCAGTCTTAAGTATTATTGTCTTTTAACAGCAGTTTTTTTGGTCAACCCAGCATAATTCAATGTTTCCATCATAGTGTAGCACCTTCATTTTCCCCCTCTTACTTCTAGTACTAAGCATTTGATTCTGAAGCTACGGAAAAAAAGGTCATTGTGTTATGATGAAAACAACTCAGCAGTACGAGTCTTGTTTTTCCTCATCACCCCAAGCCGTGTAAGTCTTTTAATGGCAGCTCCTTTGCCTCATGGGCTTGTTTTAATGGCTGCAAACCACACATCCATCTCCTCCTACATGTCACCTTCAAATAGACTGCGAGATGGCAGGAGAACGCCGGCTAGAGGCGGAGGAGATGTGTACTCGCTTTTACGTGTGTGGCAACCAGAGGCAGTGTGCGTCGTTGTTGTTTTTTCATGGAATCTTTCACCCTTGGCAGTCACAACAGAGTGTTTTGTCTTCCTCTTCATTCAACTTGGAGACACTAAGTCACAAAGAGCAGAGATGTATGAATAATGCACTTCACACCCGTGAGCTATGTAGCACATTGCTTCTTTCTTTTGCCTCATAAGCTACTATTTATTCAGTTTATTTGTATATACTGTCCAGCTGCATTTAAAATCTGCATTTTTTTAATGCATACCACTTGATTGAATACACATGCAATAATACACTCTTTTCCTTATACATGAAAAAAAATACCTGCATGCCGTTTTTCAAGGGTTATCAATTCCAGAAGTGCCATAATTGACATTAAGTGTAAATTATTAAAGGAGACAAGATTGAATCTGCAAAAAAATGTGCTCACATAGACTGGTGGTATAATCTATAATTTAATGTTAATCATATTTTTATTTTAACCTTTGCAGTAGTTCAATTTTAATCTTGTTATATTCATATTATTTTTTTCTCTCTCTCTGAATATTACATTGTATGACCTTGCAATTTCTAGTAGATAACTACAATGGTAGCTTTTGTGTGACAATTTTTTTCCCCACTCATTCACACATTAATTAGTTTGATAGCATTAATGTAATGTAATTGTAGACACTATGTCTCTATTTGCATTTTTGATCCTACCCACCGTCCATGTTTGCATTCATTAAAATCCCCTCTGGAGAATTGTAACGTCAACAAGGCTTTAATATATTCAGCAGTGTCGGAGAGATTGCCACATGATGACTTGCCGAGTTCAAATCAATCTGACTGCCACTTGCTCAGCTGACAGCTTTATTGTGGGAAGAGAGCCGTGTTTCAAATGTTCTTAGATAACAATGACAGGAACAAGTCAGAGGAAATATGGCCTGCGATGGCAGCGCGAGAGGAAGTGGAAAGCCAAGGCACAGTAGTTAGCCCGTTTTCTTTAGTTTTTTTCATCGTACTTTTTCATGCTCAAACAAGAGGAAATTAATGATATAGCTCTTGTTATTCTACAACTAACACTAGAAAAGCAGCTCTCTGAATATTTCAAAGTCTTGTGTCCCAGATGAGCTGTATTTGTTGATGTCATGTTATTCTAGTGATGTATTATATGATGCTGAACATGAAGGCGACTCAAGAGCTGCCAACTAAACTTTGTGTTGTTTTATCCAACCCTTGCACGGGTGTCTAGTTTAGGGGGTTCATCCCCTTGTACAGGAACACTGTTTTGCACTCAGGGACAGTATAAGTAGTAGCGGAATGGGAAAATATGAACAGAACCTTTGGTTCCATGTACTGTACATCCTTTCTCAGGCTTTTGTGGGGTTTTGCGAACGCAGGGCCTCTGGCTGGCTTTCATTGTTCTGTGGAGGCGGCGTGTTTGTGTTTATTTTGGCAGACTACTCATTGCTAGAGGCTGATGGGACCTGACAGTCTCGATTTGTAGGAGGATCCTCTATTTGTCTTCATCAGTGATGGAGCCAACATGATGAGAATAGAAGTACTGATTAATTAGAGACATTGTACAATCTAATGGCTTTGGAAGCCGAGTATTTGCTCTCAAACCACATTTAACTAAATTAAAAAGTACAGTGCTATTATGTTTGTTGTAAGTTGAATCACTTAACCCACTATACACATTGTTTTGGATTGTTAATGGAATAGTTGTTTGGATGTATGCCCTATTGTGCATATGATTAGTATTGTTTTCTTTTGGCATGAATGACATTAGCGTTTGGATGCTGAATGGATGCCCTCTTTTGGAATTGCTCGCGGTCTAAAAAACGAGAGGAAAATATGGTGAAAGTGCAATCAAGAGGGTTTTTTGGGGGTCATTTGAGGCCAAAATCAATTGCTTTGTTACAGTAATGTATTCAGTGGATCAATAAACACATGGAGTCTCATTCACATTGTGATTATGATAACATTCTGACATTGGCATTTAACAGATGTACCCAGGCCAAGCATTGTAAGTCTTATTCATATGTGGACACATGCTTGAAAGAATATTGGCGGACCTGAACAATTCATGGTGCCTAATAAGAAACAGGTTTCTTGAGAGCTACCGCCACCCTGTTCTCTGAGTATGAATAGTTTCCATTAAAATCTCCACTATTGTGTTTGTCGGCTTTGCTCGGCGAACCCTCGTCGCTTGGGTTCAAGTGATTTTACCGGCCCGATGTGCTGTAAATTGCACTCGGTTCCTAGACAAACACAGGTAATGAGCTAGAAAGCAGGGGGACATTGGCCCTTTAATAGCCATTCTGCCATACTACCTTTTGCGAGAGCTTTCAATGAATGCCAAAGTTAACGATGGATCCACATAATGACCAATCCTTCAGTGAACTTTTTGGGTGCTTGGTATTTTAACCTGTATGTGTGTCTGCAAATCAGTTTTTTTCTGAGGTCTTTCTCATTATCTCATCACACTGTGTGGATATAAGTTCTCCTTTTTCTCCATTTGCATTTGTGCAGGCTTTGTTACGAGTATTTCTCAATGTCCTGTCCATGTCCCAGTGCTGCCATGTCCATATTGAAGTAAGTTTGGTTGGATACTTTTTGTACTTTGGTCTGCTGGGGTTGTAGTCCTTGATCCCATTGGAATTGGGTCTACCAGTGAATCTGATTTGGACATGTCTCGGACATTTCCTCTTTCTCTGTGAGGGTCCTTGCCCTTTTGGACACATTCATTCAGATATGTTATGTGTGGGTAAGCAGATGAGGAGGTATGTGTGTTTTTTTTTTTCTGTTTCTCAAAAGATATTCATTGTTCCAGTCAAGGCGCTAGTGTATGGTGTTTCCGTGTAGACGTACAGACACACACATAGAAAGTTGGAACTTGTGCCAGGCGCTAAAAAGCTGCAGAGCTCAGCCTCAGTCAAAGACTAGAGGAAGCGCGTGTGTTTTCATAGAGCAGTGTGCATCCTGTTATGTCTGACACATCGGGACAATGATTTGACGTCCTTTCTCCCCCACGCCGTGTGGAGCGATTTAAGCTTTCAAGTGTTTTGTGTTCCAAGAAGCCTTTTTGTCACATTTGTCGCCATTCCTGTGTTCTACGCTTTCATGGCGCTTTAACCGGCTTTGATCGTCACATGACAGCCTCACAGAGCTTGTCTGCGTGACGCTTGAAAGGCTCCATCATTCGTCTGCCCGCAAACACCCTGACAGGGACCGACTGGCTGCATACAAAGCAGTCAGTCAGTCAGGGGATATTTTAAGATGCTCCTGTTTATTTGCAAATCAATTTCTTGGTGATTATTTTCTGCATGCTGTCTAGACTCTGACTGCCAATGGTGGAAAAGTCAGCCTTGGGAATCCTTAAGTCTGGATTGGGTTATTTTTGCTTTGAAGATTGCAGGTTGTTTATCGGGTAGATGTTGTCCCAACTAAAAAAGAAACATTGATACATGCGTTTTTTTTTTCTGTTTGCTTGAATGGAGCTTTATGGGTATTTCTCAAATGGATTACTGTAGTTTCCTAAACCTTGCTGGTTTAGCTTATGTTGTGATGTTTGTATGTACTGGCCGAATGCCATTTTTAGCTACCAACTCATGGACTGAGATGTCCAATTTGTCTCCCTCCTAAAGGAAAAAAAAACACTGAAGTTATCCTTCAAGTATTTTTGGTCTAACAGTATTGCTTCCTCAAAGGTTGAAGAAAAATATTTGTAAAAGTCGTTATGAGAAAGACAAAAGGATGACTCAACTGAAAGCTAATTAGACTGCTGTTTCTCTATTGGCACGGTTTACTAAGGGCTGCTGAAGTCCACAAAAAAAAGAGGAGAAACCTGTCATGGTAGTATCGATTTAGCTGAGAAAGGGACACACGAGCTGGGAAACTTCATTCAGTTTCATTCGATTCTGCTTCTGTGAAATGGCCAGCAATAGCAAGCTTTAATACTTCCTCTTCTTTCTCAAGGGAATCTTTCTGGATTTATGTTGCATATTAATAGAAAGAAAGATATGTGAACAACATCTTTCAATCAATATGAAACAGCATGTCGCGTAACGTTAAATTCCTCCTTATGACGCAAAAAAATTGAGCTCAGATTCTGTTTCTGGTTTCCCTTAAAACGTTCAAAGTCGTTTTCACCAGTGCAGGTCCGCCTGTTTAACATGTGTTTGAAGGTGCAGCTTCAAGTCCATTTCTATTTATAAGACTGCTTCATCCCCCTCAAGACACTTTTAGTGCCTTTTATGTGTAGTTTTTTTTCTCTTTGAGTGCTATTTTTTTAAGACCAGCAGACAGAGATTATCTTTTAGTTTATTACTTAGAGTTCCTGACATTTAGCTCACAATACTGCCAACAATGGGCAAGTGGTTGGAGATGGTTTAGTGGTTTTGTAAGTAGTTGCTTCAATTGTCCTCAATTTGGAGAATTTCACTGAAATATTTATTGAACAAAGACAGGAGGAAAGTGAAATGTAGAACTGGCAGTCGAGGGGCTCTTACAGTGAATTCTGACAGGCCCATAACACCCTCTTTTCCGTCTCCCGCCGGTAGTGAAAGTGGCCTGCTTGCACTTGGTTTCTAATTACCAGCAGAGGTCCAAGTCTGGGTTCTCTTGTTACACTTGTAGCTTTAATGTGTGTGGCCTATGAATAGAGCCATTATTGGCTCTCTGTTGGGCAGCAACCACAGTGCAGATGCTTAATAGAGGCAGGAAGTTTTCTTCTTCTTCATGCACCACACACAATTGCATAATATACACTATTGCTTGTTTTTCATTTGTTAATTGAGTTATTCTTAGTGTATTTAACAGAAATGAGGTAAGTTATGTTTTTGCAATTTGTTTAACCCAGGGGAAGAATTACATGACTTGATGACATATTTAGAAAGTGAAATTGAAGACACAATATCGATTATATAAGTTAGGGCTCACATTAGCACTGTATTTATTTGTGTATTATAAACAAAGCACAGTAATCTGAAATATATTTATTTGTCACATAGGCCACATGTTACAAAATCAGATTAAATTAGTGTTTGATTTATTTTGCTGTCATTCATTGTTTCATTTTCTCAGATTTGATTACATCAGGTGATTTCTTTTTTTTTAAGCGCTAAACTGCACTTTTTAAAGTTTATTTTTTTCCAGAGTAGATGCAAGAACATATTCACCGGCCAACAAGTCGTAAAATACAAAAAGACGTACAAGCGCATCGGTGCAATGAAATGATATTCTTCTTCAGGTTTAGTTGCTAGGCAACATCTACCATGCTTTCTTGAGCCCCACATCCCAAAAGAAACATTGCATCATGGACATGAAGAGCTCCGTAACGATGGAAGGGATTGCAAAACCATCGAGGTTAATTCCTCAAGTACTTAAATAGCTTCAAGCAGGCAAACTCTCACAAGGAGCAAACAGGCTTTCTTTTTTTTTTTTACAGCCTTCCTGCTTGAATAGAAAAGAAATTGCTTCAATGTTGCAAACACCTGGGCTCTTTTTTTTGTAGAGTGTTAATCATTTCCTCCTCGGTGGTCCAAGCAAGGGGGCACGACTGTTGAAGTTGGAGTAGTTAAGGCAATTTTGCAAGGCAGCTGGGCTATTCTGACATGCTGAGAGAGGGCAGTGGATGGATGCCTCTTTTATTCCTCCAGTGCAATTAGCATGAACACTTGTTCTCTTGTTTGGAAAAAAGGGGAAACAAACAGGGAATACTCCATTTTTTACTCAAAAATGTGAGCTTCCAGGACATAGAAATTTGCAATTTTAAATTACTGAAGTTTCACGCATGATTCGATTTTTTTTATTTTTTATTACACAACAAAACAATTGAATCAAACTGATTTGCCAAGTTTTATAAGAGTTGTCTTTATGACATGTTAATATTAATGCGAGAAATACTCAGACCAAGAAATGTGTAGTGAATAATTTCTCCATTATAGTCCATAAAAAAAGATGTTTTCTAATTTCTGTGTTATATTAATGCATGCATGGATTTCCTCCAAGTACTACAGTTATACTTATCTCTTAAGAATGAGTATGTAGTGACATTTTCAATGATAAAGTGACATTGTAGTGGTATTCCAGCTGTGTTATCTTCCTACAGCTTTGGAATCTTTCAACATTTGGTCAATTCAATATTCCAGGTGGCAGACTTACAATTAAAGCACACGTGAAACAGTTCAGCTTCTCTAATCGCACTTGTAATTGGTTGCATGACTGCAAAGAGCAGTGTCAAATTAACTTCAGTAGACAAAAAGCTGATGCAATGCCACATATACTACTGAAAATTGGATAATCAGGTCAAGGGCTCCCTTAAGAAGGAGAGACAATTCACAGCTCTACTTAACAAGGTAGCTCAATTTTAATATGCACTGTTGTCTAGGAGTACCCCACAAGGGGTGCTTTCACTTATCGCTCTTTATTTTCTTATTAGCCCCGATTAGATCACCAGTAATTGTTTACTATGTTTGTTGTTATGTAGACATGTTCAGGGTTATGATGATTAAATCAGTGCGGATATTATGTTTGACTTGAAGCATGTTTTTGTGAAATGCTGCTTGCTCTATATTATCTCTGTTGTTTTTTTGTCTAGTTCAGTCACCCAAATTGAACTTGACTCCGTTGAAGAAAATGTTCACCTGATTTGTACTTGAATGACAGAAGTGTGTCACGTTCTTGGTGTGTGCGGGTTTTGGATTTTCATTTTCGTCTTGTTTTAATGGCTTGCTGAAGGATCTTCAAGGTGACAGTTGTTGTTCTTCTTGTGTAATGTGACGTTGAAGCCCGACTCTCCGTCATTTATGAACGGATCATTTTCTAACTTGCTAGTTATGTCGTATGGGCCAGTATCTATTGTTCCTTGGTGGTAAATTTTCTTATGCTTGTTTAGTACGTTGACATGGAACTGAAACGGGGAGATTATTTACAGAGTCATGACTTAAAGAGAGGTAAAACAGGCCAGAACAGTGAGCAGGCAAACAACTAGTGCCATAATTGGACAATCACAAGAAGGAGATAGAACCAAACTGTAACTAATAATAACAATAAGGCAATGTAGCATTTTTTTTAAATGTATTAATTGGCATTTTTCTGATCATTTCAATACTGGCGTCATGTGGCATCGCACTCTGCCAACAGAGCATTTGTGAGAACAAACCCTTCTGACAACTAATTGCATTCTTTCCAGGTGTGCACGGGCGCAAAAGTCATAGTGTCTTGCTTGAGTATTCCGGCTTATTGTAATTTTACCAGCAAACACGCAATCCAAAACACTAGAAAATTGCTTTGGGTGCTTGCACACAATCCGAATAATGAAGGTTAGAGAAGGAGCCATATTGAGCAATTATTTTCCTTCCAGCGGACTCCACTGCACGCTTCAATAAGGAATTTATATTGCTATTGTTCAATGAGCCAGCAAAACATATTGTGCATTATTTATTTCCAGCAATCATTATGGTTTGGAGACTCAGAGGCAGGCAAAAAAAAAATGCTGGCTCATTGAATTCTCGTCTAGCACAATCATGTCTTTGTCACACATTATATGCACAATTCACATCATGTTATATTGCCTTTTCTCGACGTGTGTGAGTGAGTGGAAAAGACGAATGACATTAGCTGGAGCATGTATTTCTTTCAGCTTGGTTGAAACAGTTTAGGGAGTATTTTAAGGTGAATTCATACAATTCTGACAGTCTAAGAACAAGATTGTGTTGCAGATGCTCCTTAAAATACATTGTTTTGAAACCTGAAGTTATTAAGAGGGCATAAATCAATTAAAGTTAAACATGTTAAGTTGATTGTACTGTTGTAGGTTTGAACGATTCGGTCATGGGTATTTTCCTCTTATATTTGGGGTAAAAACGTTGGAGGATATTTAATTTGAATTTGATTTTAACGGAAATGTAAACTATTTTTCCGAGTATTTTTCTGTGGACAAAGACATTGAAGATGAACTTGTATTTGACAATAACGCTTGGATCTAAACTATTTACCGAATATCTTCAATTCCAAATATTAGTGATGAGTATTAAAGGCTCAAAAGAATATACCATTGCTAATAAATATGTGCTGAATTCTATTTATTCCGAGTTTAACCTTGACCTTTTCTTTTGCTTTCTATAGGAAAAGCTGGCCCTGAAACCCAGAGGGCACAGAGCAAACCTCTCCGCTCCCTTATGCAAGAAAAAGTTGAGCGGTATCCCTAACGGCCTGAGCCCAGAGCCCTTTAAAAACAACTATCAGCATCACCAGCCGTCAGACCAGGAGAACAATCCCCGTCTGGCACGCACACAAAGCAGGAAAAAGAAACACCTGAACAAGAAGCTTGCAACAGTGAGTGTTGATCTTATCTATCTGTCTGTTTATTGGCACTTGTACTTTGCCAAGGGGTTGTTTTACATAGGGTGGGTGTTGTTGATGTAGCCCTTTGAGTAATATCAACTGTGATCAAGCGAGAGTGCGCATACAAACTCTATCGTATCCTCACAGAGGCTTGCAGATGTATTTCTGACACTTTGGCACATAATCACTTAGTACATTCACACCCACTTTTCTCTCGCTTTCGCTTTCTTTTCACCTTCTCACACACAAAATGTATTTGCTGACACCAGCAAATACAGAATGTAACACGTTGGTTGAAAGGCAAAATGGGAAACTACTTTCCACTTATTCAACAATCATATATGGAAGAAATATATACACACACATATTTATACTTAAATAATCAAAAGTTCACCTTCACCTCCCTTATTTTTTCTTCTTCCCGAAGCAAAATAATCATCCATTTTGTTTGCTTTCACTAGTCATAAATGTTAAGGCGTAGTCCACCCACAAGGTAGCTTTTTTTTTAAATGTCAAGAGGTTGTTTCAAGTTTACGTTTGCCATTAGGAAAGCTACAGTCTGAAGAGAATGGCTCTCTTATCAACCTTTTGCTTAGCCTTGACTTTAAAAAGGTAAGAGAGAGAATTGCTGGCGTTGACCAAAATTGAGGATGTGATGGCTGCCAGAAAAAGTCCTGCTAATCTTTGGCACGGTGGAAATATATTACGATTTTGCTGCCTGCACTTTATACTTAATAGACTTGGATTTTTTTACCCCTCTTCTTTAAAAAAATGATTAAGTTGTCATTTGCTACTCACAGATATAGGCTTTGTTTTTGTGGTATGAGTCTGATGCTGGGCTGGTTGGCCCACCGATGTTGGAACGTGCTGTTTTGTACAGTGGCTCGATTGGATGGAGGGGGGCATGCTGTGAAGCCCATCTGCTCTTTGGTAGAATTAGGAGAAAAGCAATGAAGACCACCACATATCTTGGTCTATGTAACTTTCTGCTTCTTTTAACTAGAGGCAGATGTTTTTTTTTGGTCTGGTTTAAGGTTTCAAAAGCTTTTTTTATCCTGTTGGAAATATTCTAAATGTTACTTATTATAGTCGTGTTCTTCCCACAACATGGGGATTTGCCAGTTTAACCATTGTACCAGTTGCCCTGAATGCATCATCCGCCATAACTGTTGTTTAACTAAGTAGGTGACAATGTTGGGGGTGGTATCTTAACAATCTGTGTACTGTGTATCATGGGTAAAGTGTTTTGTTTATTTATTTTTAAATGAGACTGCAGAATTCCCAATCCTGACTCATACACTATGTTGGATTTCCACCATTGACTAACGACCATGACACTATAGTCAATACAGCATTTAAAAAGAAAGAACAAAAACGGAGACTGTCTCATCTCATTTACGTTTGGCATTCCAGTTTCATCGTAAGGATGAACAATCTGTTAGAGTATGTTGAAGCGTACCAGATACTATAAGAACTTGACATCTGCTAGATAGCATCGAAACACATTCTTTCCATTTCATTTCTTTACAAGCACTCACAATGCATGCACCCTGCGGCAAGATATGATTATCCAGTTTTTACCGCTCATTACACCTTCAACACTCTCTCCACGGGCTCATTGTTGCTCCTCTACTACAATCCAGACATTGAAAAGAAATACTACTTACACTCCCTTTATCCTAAGCAAATCTTTAATCGTACGATCCGATTTAATCGTACGATCCGATTTAATCGTACGGATGTGCCTAAAAGTTACAATACTAAAATACTCCCAAACCTTAAAGAAAACCCTAGAAATGGTCGCTCTACCTCACCATCAGGGAGGAAGTAGTGACAGCTTTGTCCCAGATGAGCAGATGGAGATGGTGTCTGAGAACTCACCAGGGAAAGCCAGACTCCTTGGAGTCCCCTCTTTCTACTTCAAATCTGAGCCAGCTCTTGACCACCTCGGGCCAGGAGGGTGGCCTTCTCTGCCTGTTTTTTTTTTTCTTCTTCCCATCTCTAGCCCTAAAGGCAAAGCAAGCGAAAAGACCCATCTGTGATTTATCCAACTGGGAGTTGCCTGCCACAATGGACCTGGGGAGAGATAAGAAACAATAAATCCTCCCGCATCCCTCCATATCCGCTTGAACCGTCCTTTGATACATTCATGTGCTTGACTATGTCAACACTCTTTGTCATATCTCGCTAATAATCCACATAAAAGCTGAGGTTCATAGCCTCAAAGCTCACCCCAGGCTATAAACAAGGGATTCTACGACCATGTGCTTGTATTCGAGGTTTTTGTTTTTTTTAGACACAGGCAGGGAATATTCCTTTGTTGAAGCTTGTAGTATATGACATTGTGCGGTAATCTTAATTACACAGCAACCTTTTTTGCCCTGTTTTGAGTGTGATTAGCATTCCTGTTGAGTCAAAAGTACATGCAGGGATGGAGCTTGGTAGGTTGCTTTTGTGGGCTGGTGGCACCCTCTGCTGCTAGGCAAAAAGAATGCTTTAACTCTTGTAATACTTGGTTTAAATGTGCTTCAAAATCCTTGTTTCAAGTCCTTGTCAGGCATTTTTTGAATCAAAGTCCCCCATTCCTAATTGTCTTGACTGGGCCAAATCCCTCATGTCTATTTCAGAACAAAGCAAGCGTAACTGATCCAATGATCGTGAGCTGTAATGTCTAATAGGACAGTTGACATAAGAAATAACATCATTAAGCACAAATGGTTGTTTGTAATAAGCCTTAGACTTCCATGAACTGGGAATTATCCCAAGGATATGTCCTACAAGTCAACTTGAGTTATTTCCGCTCGCACTAATGAAGGCGCAGTGGCAGGCAGACTCATTCTGATAGACACTTGAAGATTCCATTTGAGTTTCTTACTAGAGAATTGCAGCGCCAATTTGCTGTCATGTTCCTTGATGCAAGCGACCCAGTGGGCGATAATGAAGCGAAAATAACTACAGCTTATTATCCAGTGACACGTTACAACCAAGCCGGGATGTCTCCAAACAAGTGCTTTGCGCGCCAGTCATTTTCTCGCTGAAAAACATGTCAATTGCAAGGGAAAGTGCAGATATAGGAGGAGGCTGAGTATATGATGAGTGGGCACATGACACTTTTTCAAAGACCCTCTTTGGTTTGAAGTCAAACTTCAGAGTTAGCAGTATTTAACACTTTAAAATCTGCTATAGTTATTTTCTTATGACTCATCTTCACTCTGTGTATGTCTGTGTCCTGGTTGTCATTAGGGAGGTTTCTTCCAAACTTTTCCACCTTATATCATTTCTGTAAGCAATTAGTCTGGCTTTATATTTGCTGATTTTCATCTAGGCTTCCAAATGGAGTCGTGATTTGTGTTTGAGTCTGATCTGCATCCACCTGTTGTGCACACGCATTCCCCTGTGGGCCTTTTTCAAGGTTATGGATGCCTATAAACACACTGCATCATTGTATGCTTCCCCTCAGCTATTGTTGTGCACACATAAGCCCCTTGATAACATCCAGATTGTAAAAACATTGGAATACTTTAAGGAATACCTAATAATTGAACAAGCAAGGGAAATTAAAAATCCGTTTTTTTTACTTGTAACGCAAAGGCCGAAAGCGAGGAATGCTTATTCAATATTGTGCAAATTACAATTACAAGTGAGAATGAAATTTGACACAAAATAGTACAAATAAAAGTATAAAGAAAACAGTTTTTTCTCCAGTGTTGGAAGAGTTAAAGTGCGCAGTGTGTAATTAGATTTCCTGACCTAGAAGGAAAGTTTATTATCTGGCCAGCAGTGAAAGACAGCTTTATCACTAATATCTGTTTATGTGGAGAGAGCAGGAAATGGCCTTTGTGTTTGCAGCCAATTCAGCCTGTGGAGCGGAAGAGAAGGAACGCACATTCTATTGCGCCATCATTATTATTATTATTTTACTTTTTGTTCTGTTTTGCTCTTACTAATTAGCAAAACATAGCTACTACATGGACCACAAAGTGTAAATAATAACAATGATAATTGTATCTTTAAAAAAACAAATATGATGCTAAATATAATGTGCACAACAAGGTAATATAGCCTGCATTAAATTGGCATTTATATTATTATTATATGGCCGGCAATTGTTCAACTATCTTACATTTAGAGGAGAGGGGTTAGGCACTATCAAACTGATTTTAACACTACATTAAAACAATAACTATAGGGAAAAAAAGACATAAAGCAATACTTATGTCTTAAAAAGAGTAAGAAGAGAGAGATCACAGTTCTAGCCTTCAGTATGTGCAGTCAGAAGACAAACATTCACCTCTACTGGCATCTGTCACTATGGCTAAATTCTATCTGTGAAGCTCTTCTGTCATCCATCCAAGAACCCCCCCCCCCCCCCCCCCCACCCAACTATACACACACATAGACACACACATACACACACAAGAGTAGAAACAGTTTCAGGCATTGAGGCTTGAAGTCGGACACAGTGAGATAGAGCAGCAGAAATTCCACAACTCCGTCAACACACTCATTTGCAAGACATTTTCTCTCTGGATATTCACTCTCTCTGCTACACTGGAGAAAAGGATGATCAAATCCAGTTGGTTCTATGTCAAGTTCAAATTTAATGAGAAGGTAAGTTAGGGTTTCTTCCTCGTTGCTTTTCTGTATTTCAGCATGCATTGTCTTTGCAATTATGGTTTCATCCGCTACGAAGGGAAAGATGTCGTCGAGCATGGATAATCTATCCAGACGGTCTTATCTTTGACGGTGGCTAATTATTCATGACAGAGATTTGTATGCTTACGGTGAAGGGGAAATTCTTTGTGGAGTTTTTGCCTTAGAAAGACATTTTTTGGGTGGAATCGTTTTACATTCATGGGAATTTATTAGCAATAGTTTTGAATTTTTCTTGATTATTTGTATATTTTATTCACTGCAATATCAGAAGCTTTCATTTGTAAGACAAAGTCGATGGAGTTGAAGAAATTTCCGCTTTTTGAACTTGACATGGCACATCTTTAGTGACAATCATCTTTGTGGTGTGACATGTTAGTTGCAAAGTTAATGATGGTAATGGCTAGGGTCATCATTATTGGAAGTCTTTTTTTTTTACCCAGAAATGTAGTCAGTTTTTGATGCAGTTATTCACCCAAAACCTCTAGAGTCCATCTCATCATGTCATTAGTCTTAGCTAGTGGTCATTCCTTAAATACCTTTGTAACATGACTATGACTTTTGGTCATGACCCCTTCCATCTATTCAATTAGTCTCTCAGCATCTTCTGTCCGATCGATAAAGCTCTCGTATGGTAGCCACCTCACCCCAAGCAGTTGAGCTTTGGTTCGAGTCTGTCGTTTTTATTTTACTCGGATATTCTACTTTATTGTTCACGTGGGTTTGAAGGCATCAGAGGAGAAGGAACATTTATGTAGCCATCTGCTTCTCCTGTACCGAGCTGTTTGGCCTCGGGAGCTGCCGGTCTCTGTGTAATTGCGTGTGATTGACAGGCACGCTTTCAGCCGCATGCCAGTAGGAAGTGACCTTAAACAAGCACTGCCGTTTCTGACTGAATGCTTGTCTTTCCTGAAGGGAAAGGGTGAAAGGCGCTCAAAGCTAGATGGCTTCTGGGTCAAGAACTCGGGGTCATCGTGTCTGGGTAAAAGAGTAATAGCTACCCCTGTGTGTGGGCTAATGTCCCGAAATCGGGGGGTATGAAAGGGAGGGTGTGTGTGTCTGTGTGTCTGGAAGCTTGGTTACATTCCTCTGAGTGGAACAACAACACTGCAGTCTTGCTCAAAGTGCTTTTTCCTCTAAATCGAAGCCAGGACCCCCCAGTGAGCTAAGTTGGTCATCGTTGGGAGGCGAACGGCGACCCGACTCGTATTGGATTTGTTAAATAACTCGCTGAGAGATGGCTTGGCCATATTTGTGTAAAATATATTCCAGAAACCTGATTAGAGACATTTCAACAGGTATTTTGATGATTAAGATGTTGTGCTGCTATTATTCTCTGGGAAATTAGAGATGATTGACAGATACCTGTAATTGCTGAGTGTTTTGTGGTCGGGTTTTTGGTCTTTTGTGTGAAGATAGCTTTTTTTTTTTTTTGTTTGGGTACTGCAATGAGTTGGAGTTAAAGCTGCAGGTAAAAAAGTGGGGTTGCATTCATTATGACTTGGTTGAAAGATGCTGGTTAACTTTAATGACTAGATGGATACTTTGGTTTATTCTCAAGGTAAATTGATTCTTATGTTTAATGTCTATGAGGAATATTCTTGAATGTGGAAGGCTCTTTGTTGTTTGAAACATAGACGCGAGTGGGAGAGGAAAACCATACATCCCCGTAGGTGTGCATTCTCATTGTTTATTTTGTTTATAGGAAGTCTTCTCCCTCAAGTTATAGCTCAAATGTAAGCATGTTTGATATTTTAGAAGTTTTTCTGTCATAGCCATCCCAGTAGTTCATGTTATCTTGGCCTCCTCAAGAAATAGCATATGTGTTAGTCTGCATGAAAGCATCAACCCTCTGCCAATTCATCCATGCGTGAAGGACTTAAATAGGAGTTTATTGGAGCCATTTTAGCAAAGGAAGTCTAAATGATTTATTCCTAAAAGCTGGAACGATAAGAGGCTTACAGGACTCTTGACCCTCGGGATGCTTGTCACAAAGCGGGATCCGTCAATCCTGACCAAACAGTCCCCTTCAACTTCAGTAACGCTTACTTTACAGACACATCCAGATTCCAGTGGGGCACTCAGCAGCTTGCTGAAAGGATTACCAATAAATCCCCGTACACTCCAGATGTTTTCCCAAGCCGCACATAGCAAGAAAACACAGCCCCACCCCTGTAAACATCTGTTTGACAAAACCTTGACGACAGAAGCTTAGTGGTGGTTGGACGTGTTAGATTTTTACTCCGTTCGACTTGTTATGGGGTGCTAAGTGGATTTTCTAGAGCGTCTCGTGCTTCCGCCAAGCTTAAAAGTGGAGGGATGTAGTGTATAACACAAATATTTGGTGGTTAAACAACTGTAGAATTTGTCAAGGCATTACACAGATGGCAAAATGATAAACATGCGTCGTGTAAAGACATACTTTTAGTGCCTTAGCATCTGCTTTGCTTGTTTACGCACCAATGAAAAATGGCACCTTATACACCTCCTTAACCTGCAGAGGTGCAACTGTCCCATTAACATGACATCAATATGTTGTACCTCTGCTCTGTACTAATTGGCGTAACACTTTGTTTGACCTTTTTTGGCACCCGGCAATTTACACAGCACGTTCAAGTGGAACA
Source organism: Stigmatopora nigra (assembly GCF_051989575.1). NCBI lineage: Eukaryota > Metazoa > Chordata > Actinopteri > Syngnathiformes > Syngnathidae > Stigmatopora > Stigmatopora nigra. The sequence goes on from NC_135526.1 coordinate 6,459,889, forward strand.
CTAGGATAGTGCCAGAAGGATAAGGCTCCATTATAGGGGTAGATTATTAGGCAGAGGAGGGCATGGCCCTGTGGTCTTCACCTTGCGGAGAGGCTGCACTGACCAGTGTTTGGATCACTGAATAATTGTTGGCCAGAGAGAAAAGGAGAGCACAAGAGAGAGAGAGCGAGAAAGCCGTCTGTGTAGCCACTAGCGACAAGCCTGACAGATGGATCCAATGAATGACTGCATGCCTAGCCGACTGAAAAGACAAATTTTACCCAAAAAAACATGATGGTTTTGCCTATTATTTAACCTACAATGGACTTGTCTTAGGAATACCATAATAACATTTAAAAAATAATAATAACATCATATTTAACAAATTATAATAACATAACCTTAACATTTTTATTGTAAAAATGGGAAGATGTGGTATATTGAAGGAACTTTGGCTGGTATTACAGAAATATTTGAGTTCCACTAATGGTAATTTTAACCCTGAACTGTTTATTTTGTACAGGATTTTTAATCTTTTTAATAGATATGATCTAAAAATCCAACAGTACATATATAGACAATGTGTCAAGAAGTAAACCTTATAAGGAATTATACTTGGAATTCTACTGTCTATCTTCTAGTCTTCAGTAGCAGTTCTTATAAGGATGACTGGAGACAGTGATGATTGTCATAGTTCGACTGATATGCATGACTAAACCATGTTAGCCGGGCTCAATGTATTCTCTGTTGTCCTCCACACATGCTGACATGCGCTTTGGTGTCTTTTCACACCAAGTATACATAAACAGAGCGGCAGTCAGGAAACGTGAGCTTTGAGAACGTCACGGATTTGGAAGGGGAATGAATCCAATGTGCACACTGCTGAATAACAAAGCTAAACATCGGCTTTTTGTTTCAATGCTGACTTGTGTAACTGTCTGCTAGAGTCCAATTGAACATCTAGGAAACATCTTTTCCGTTGTCATCCCTTTTTGGCGGGTTTGCCATTCACAGAATCGGAATAATGTCGCAGTCCGTTGGTCAGGCAGTTTTGTATTCCTCGAAACTTCACCTGGAAGGGGGTCGTGATGTTGAGGTGATGTGGGAAGAGCAGACCAGGGGAAAAATGCATATCAAAGAGAAGCCTCCATCTGTCATGGCAGCCAGCAAACAGCTGGCCGAGGAGATGCTAGAAGTTTGAACAAAGACTGACAAGATGGAAGATGACAGGAAACAGATTTCCCTCCTTTTTTTTCCAAGAGAATCTGACCATCAGACCGCTGTGATACTTTGAAATCTCCAGATGCTGCCTGTCTTCTCCTCCTCTCTTCTCCTCCCCCATCATCTTACACTGGTGTCCTTTCCATCTCAAATTTTCACTTGTCTGTTTGTTTGCTTTTCGCCGTTTGTGCTGTGACATCCTCAGCATAAACGATGGGGCTTTGTTCCTTCCATTTTTGGCTCCCTCCTGCATTGGTGGTGTTTCTCTACACTCATTTGTTCATTTGCATTTTGGCTCAGTTTTTCTCATTAGTATTCTTCAGGATTTACAAAAAAAAAGTGTCACTACAGGCAAACATAATTTCTATTAGAGGTATTACAACTCAGCTTGAAAAGTATTAACATAGCATGAGATAATTGTACTAATTATGATTGCATTTCCTCTGTGTATATTTTTTTTTCGACTATGGATTTTGAGTGGCCTAGATATTATATTTAGTGAATTATTCAGCTTCACTAAATTGACCTTCTGCAGCTTAAGTAGATACACATCTCTTCGCTTATTAGTGTAGATAAATGAAGCACTGTGAGTGGTGTTAAGTACATTTTAAGGAAAATTAGCATGCCAGACCGTATGGTAATTAGCGTTGAAGTAAAGTAGGCTTCTTACATTCATTCATTCGCTTTGCATTTTTCACTTTTCACAGTCTTTGTGCCTTTTTTTATGCTCAGTTGTTAATTTGAACCGAAAATTCCATCTGCTTGTAAATAGGGCAACGGTGCACGCGAGCTGCAATCATTTGGGCCATTTTCTGCCAGCTTAAAGTTACTGAAATGCCCTTAATGGATGGAAAGCATAAAAGCTTTTGTCGCTGCTCGTTATCCACTGCCTGATGTGTGACATTGGCCAGTGTAATACTGTAATGGCCCTAATTATCTAATCACACTAATATGTGGCTGCTTCTCGTGGACATGACAAGGGTGAAGTGAGCTAATAAACAGTGATTACTGTCATTTTAAGTCTCCATATTGAGGTGGGGGAATGTTGGCTGTATGGGGAAAGTGGGTTTCCTCCCCTTTTTGTGGGTCCTCTTGGGTATTTCGCACTTGACAGAGAAGGGAAGCACGGCGACGCTGGTGAAAGGTCGGCCATTTGTTCGGCGCATGTGATGAAATGACAAAGATGTCAAAGACTGAAAATCGGAGAAAAAATGTTTGTTTGTATTGGAAAACTGTCAACAACTGTTGTCACCTATGGAAAATATAGGAAGCCCATTTGATATCGTGCCTAAAAACAGAGAATTTGGACCATTTTTAGGGCAACATTGTCTAAACAAGCAAACAAAAATAATTGTCTATGTATTGGGGGTAAATACAGACAGTTTTTAAAGTAAATAAATATACTCCCAAGCTGTGAATGTGATAAACTTACTTTTTTTTTCATCTTCAATATGCATTGTTGGGCAGGTGCGACTTATATTCAGGTGAGCCTTGTATTCTCAAAAATATGGTAGTAATTAGTTAGGAATGAAACAATGTGTATCATCCAATTGGAGGTATCGTTACATGCTAAAATGATTCAGTATAGTATATTTGCAGACCCATACTTTTCTTCTTATTGGTATTAAAAATGTGACATTTACCACATACTTCTACTTTATCCGATAGTCTTTTTCGCCAAGCCAAACTGTGAAAAATCTAGCATTGGGTAGAGAAACTTGCATTTAAACTCTCTATTTGCACTGTTTTTACCTCGGAGATGAATGTTTGTGTCTGAGTGTTTTTTTGCGTTGATGTTTTATGCGCTGTCTCCGAGCGATGAAGGCCTCGTTTCACAGCCCTCTAGAGACCAGTTAACCTCATATTTCCTCTCCGAGGGTTTCAGCGAGGACCTCGGCAGTTGTTTGTGTGCATGTTTGTGTGTAATATATGCACGCATGCACGTGTGTGTTTGTGTGTGAGTACTGGCTTCGTTTCTATACCGTCGTCGGGTGCTCTTGATAACCTCCATTCATTATTCAGCCCGTTCTGGCTGTGGCACAACCCTCGAAGCAGCACAGAAATAAAACAAGGTTAAGATTTGGCAAGGAATGTGTCTCAGCGGATCAAGTGCTGGTGGGTTTTGAAGACGGGGGGCCTTTATCTGTGCGCCATCTTTTATTAATTGCCCCGGTGCTTAGACTGGGAGCTGCTCCGTGATTATTAATGCATGTGTGCGGAATAACATATTTACATGTTCTCATGCATTATACATCTGCGGGGAGGCGGGCAAGGCATGGTGGAAGACCCCCCCTTGCCCACAGGTCCCGTGTTGTCTAGAATTTAGCCAGCCAACAGACAATTGGCAAAATTATCATAGATTACAAAGCAGGTTATTGACTGAGAGTATTGAGTATTCTGGAGTGTTTGATTGACAGGTTTTTGATGAAGGCCTAATGAGATGTAATTGCTTTGGGAGGCTGCTTTGCGTGTGGTGGGACACATTAAGCACCCCTCTATTTTTATCCTGATAGTCTAAATATCCCATCATGAACTATGTAACCCGCGTATTCCATTATGTTCATCAGGTCAAAGTTCATTGCGATCCGCCCACGTATTACTGTGAGTGAGCAAAGTGTGTCCGGCTATTTTTATGCTGATGCGGTTTGTTGTGTTTGTATTAAATTAACTGTGTTGTTGGTCATCATGCTGGCCTTTTCCCTCGTACGCTTACCAGAGCCTACACTCGTATAATTAGAATCGATTTAGTTATAAAGTAATTAATCACACTGTTGAATCCGTGATACTAGTAGATGACTCACACTGTTAACGCTTTGAGCACTTTGTGGAGGCGTGTCCGTGCATGTCTTGTTGGTCATTAGTGGTGCGGAATGTGGAAACCATTGGCAGAAGTGATCGGCCATGCATACAAATTGTATTACATTTAATTTTCTAGAGCATTGTCATTAGATTTAACAGCTTTATAATGGATGCTGCAACATTTTGAATGATACAAAACACAATAGTCTGTGATGTTTTGGCTACATGGAGATAGATGTCTGCGCACAGTGATAGATCGATCCCTTGTTTAGTTTATAATTCTGTCAGGACATGAAATTCTTCTTGAAACATAAGTCTCGGTTCATTCTCATATCAAACAACCCCAATTACGAAAAGGGATTCTTGATCTTAATAAAGTGTTCCTTCAGTGGGGGGAAAAAGGGGTGCCGAAGATGGTCTCAGAAGAAAATGTAGCTATCATAAACATCGGAAACTGACAATAACAAACACTGTTTAAGCAATGGCTTAGGTTTTGATTCTTAATAAGACAAAATGTGATGAAAATGACTTGTAGGTGACAGCGTTTTAAATGAGAAGATATTCAGATGATGCTGTCTTGCTTGGTTGGTTACCCCTACCCCGATTTAAAAACAGCCCCCTTTATGCTCTCATCATCCTGAAATGTTGTTATGTAGCACCACCCACAGGTCAATAGGAGGGTAACATGATGATAACTTGAAGGTAAACCACTCATCTGGCTACTGTAAATTCGAAATAAACCACCCCATAGGGAAAAGTGCATGTCTCATTCTCACTTGTTGTGGGAGATGGAATCAAAGTGCAGCATATATGAGAGGACCAAATCCTTGTTTGGGAACCTATTGTTCAGACTTTGTTGAATTATTTACTGGTCTGGTTCAAAGATTTCCCACAGGGGTTGGACATTAACACTTTGATACCTTGAGTTTTTAAATACCTCATTTATTTTAAGTATCACATCGTTGTCTGAGCAATTTAATTTAAAAAAATGTTCTTAGGAAGAATAGATGAGTAGAAAAGCAGCTGTGGTGTATTTCTTTGCGCTGTGAAATGATGGTAGTCCTAAAAAAACACAGTTTACCATCATTAGTAATCTGATTTTGAAAAAAAAAGGTCCTTATTGTTTTGTGGTTTAATTACGGTATGCCCTAAAGGTGATACATAATGACTTAACAGGTGCAGCTATTGTTTGTAGAGAGTCAAGCAATAGTAAAGTTTATTGGCTCCTGGAGTCTTACCAGCTGGATTGGGAATTAAAATGTCTGGAGGTCATGAATCATTGTAGCACAATACTGCACAACCTTGGCTTAGTTTTATCTTGTACTCAGCACAGTTGTCATTATGGAGGAACTCACCCGTGTGCTGACTCGTGCACATACTTGAAGGTTTGTTGGGGTGAGGTTTTTAGTGTTTTGTCTGTCTCTGGACAATTCAGTTTGCAGGACTAGAAGAAATACAAGTTTTGGTGGCAATATTACGTCAAAATCATAATGGAAGCTTGTTTGATTACATTTTGAAACAACTTATGTTGTAACATTCATTTTAAACACTACAATATCATGTATGTCAGCTTTTGGCTTAGAGGAAAATACAATTCTGTAAGAAATTATGTTCATCCACATTGCGGCTCTTGAGTAAATTCAATTTTTCGGTATTCTTGGCTCACTTAGAAAAATGTCCAATGGATTTTTGTTTATTTCTTTATCATTATTGGCTCGGTCAAAGCATCTTTCATCATTCTTAAACATATCTTTTGTCCAGTTCAACTTTCCAAAATCATTTTCTTACAATAGTAATAGGTTTTGATTTTTTTTTTTTTCAATGCCACCACCAAGAATGGCCACGATACGGATAAAAACGCTTCCGTTTCAGTCATGATTTCTTGAATAGCCTGGCGGGAGTGCGGGAAATGAGAGCTCACGCAGCCCATCGGCGTTGCAGTAAAACAGCGGCCATGCTGTGAGAGAGATGGCTTTTCTTCGTGACAGTCCTACTGTCTGCAAATGAAACGAAGGGAGGAGGGATCCACTCTCTACATCTTTAAAGCCCCAGTTGTCTTCCTTGGGCAAATCTGCAGTAGCGGTACTGAGGCAGAGAGGAGTGGTTGGGGGGGAATAAATAAATAAAAAAAATCATCAATGGATAAACAACAAAGAGTTGCTGATAATGCCGTTGGAAGCACACTGCCGCTGCTTCCTGCTGTTTGCGAATTCATCAGACCTCACGCTGAGCCACGGGTGATTTCTAAATAAATGCAGCACATTTGATGTGGATGTGTAAACTGTAGATGCTGGTAGACATTGTTTGCTTTTCCCCCCATCCATTCTACCAGAGGGTGGGATCTGCCTGCAGCATTTTGGCTTATTTTTTTCACAAGTTTTAGGAATTGCCCACTTATTATCTTTGTTGTTTTGTCGTGTCCTGGCGCTTCTACTGAATCTACCTTTTTCTTTTCTTGAGAGGGGTTTGTCGATGAGAAGAGAAAGTCTGTTGGCAGAAAGGCTATTGCTTAGGATGAAATGTGACCAAATTAGAAAGAACTGTTGTTCCCTTTTCACTATGTGGTGGTCTACGCATCATAAAAAGAGGGGCACGCTGATTGTTCATGCAGTAGGTGGAGCTCTTGTGTCGGATTTTGAAGTCGCGGCTTGATTCACCTGCTTGTGAAGGACAATTGCTTTTTGTCCCCCTGTCCTGCTGGCATTTAGTAACAAAATATACAGATCAAAGATTACATGGGAGATGAGCTTTATATGATAGGCTGTCTTTTCAGATGTTAGTGTGGGATTGTGGTTGTATGCTTTGAATTTTGCCAAGCAGTTTCAATGGTTCTGTTTTGCTGGGAGGTGTTCCTTTGCAAAATGGCGATTGTTGCATTAGTGAGTCAATCGTGTGACTGTCGCTGTTAGTAAGCCGTCACGTGTAAATTGAAAGAGTTTGACAAATAAGCGTAATATGGAACCTTTCATTTTAGGCTATTTGTTTTTGTTTGAGGTCAACTTGCTCATTACAAGAACACACCTTTTTACTTACGGATTCTTGAAGCAATTTAGACTTTCATTACTCCTTAAATAGCCCCAATGTTTCTTTAGACAATAGATAAACACAGTACTCAATGTCACAACGTGATTATTCCATTTTAAAAGTCATGAAGTTCTTGTTTGGATTCTGCCATTAAAACGTACGTCTCCACCATTAATCAGCCCATTACAAGTTAAGCCCTTTGCCTTTGCCCTTTATGGCCTGACTGCAATATTGCATTGATTCAAATTCGAGTTTGGAAATTGCAAACAATTGCAAATACTAATTCTTGTCACCAGGAATGTTTGTTTTTGAATATTGTTATGGCTGACTAATTCCTATGATGCTCCTCTGAACACCTTTTGTAAATAGAAGCAAAAAGTCCATCCCCCCATGTTGGCTCTGTTTTCCTCCCTCCTTTTGGTCTCCATGCCAGCCCCTCCTCTTTTTCCCTCCACCTTGCACCATCTCCTCTCCGTAATCTACCGCAGGCCCTTCATCTCTCTGGCCTGTCAGCGTGCTTTTTCATTTGGCTTGTTGCTACAGGGGGCTTGGCGGTGGCAGATTACAACTCGGCAGCCAGTCATTTTCCATTTATCAGACCCCCTCCCTCCGTACCACCTCTCTCTCTCTCTCTCTAAGCCAGCATCAGTGCAAAGACATAAGCATTCTTCATCACTCCTCCACCACACGTTCGTTCACCCTCTTATCTGATACCGCCCACATTCCATATCTTACGTTTTCCATTCCAATGGAAAATGTGGATATAAAAACGCAAATATTGTGGCCGTGCGAGTGTTTATGTTGGCGAGGCAGCACGAGATGTGTTAGTACTTGAGGCCTTGTCACTGGTGATGACCTAGGAGAGTGCAAAATATCGATCCAGTATCACTCAAGGCATTTCGCAGATTGCATTGACACATCTTGTCTGTTTTTTTTTTTTTTATTGTATGATTAGCAGCCTTGTTTTGGACCTTTGTAAAAACTCAAATGCCTCATCCAATGGTGCTTTTTAACTGGATGGGTTATTGAAATCACATAATGTGGTCAAAATTTGTTTTTTCGAGAGCTGTGAAAGCATTCATTGGCCTCTGTGGTTGTTTTTCTTTTTTCATGGATGAAAACACTGTGTTGTGCGCTAAATATTGTAACAAGTGCAAGGAAAAGGAAAATAAGACGCTCAAAAAACAGTGTACACATGATTTATGGGTTAACATGTACTGTTTCTCTCCCAGGCAAAAAACAACAAGGGATAAGAGATGGAAATGAGGAGTTGTATTTTTGTCCTGCCAAATTTTCTAATGGCTGCAAAAAGACAGTAATGCATGAGGGAAAAACAATATTATAAATAAAAAGCACTAAGCTATCTCCATAGTAGATGTGATGTAGAAATTGGATCAGCTGTAACTGGGCCATTGTAGATTGGAATTTTTGACTTGTCCACTCATTGGGGATCTTCTCAATAGATTTTCTTAAACTTGTATGTTCCTATATTATATCTACTAACTATTACTTTACCATAGAACCCAGGTCACATGGGCTCAATGTGAATAACTTCTCACAATCATCAGGTCAATGCCAATGATGTCCTTTCCTTGTCATCTTGTTATTATCCATTGATGCTTTATTAAGACCCACCATAGCAGATGTTTGCTAGCGTAAGCCTAACACCGTAGACAAATGTTGCTTATTTTATTTTAGCTTTATGGCTTGATAATAGCAGATGGGAATGCTAGGGAGGTGGCTAGATGAGGACACTTACTGCAGCAATTACTGACGATAGAGTCGGTCGCTCGGTCGGCCTTGGGCAGATAATCAGGTCAACTGAATAGGAAGAGTATATCCTGCCATCATTTTTACAGCCTTCCCCAATCCCCTAAATGGTAGTGCAGATGGAGCCAAATTCAGCTAAGGTGAGATAGTATCATTCATTTCGGGTAATACCACACACTTCCAGACCCTCACTCGCCGTCTGTCCACGATAACCAGCTGCTGATAAGAAATCCTCCAATATCATGACCTTCATTTAAACTGCATATTTGTTATTCGACGATGAAATACAAAGACTTTATAAGACTGTCCCATCCAAATCTTAATTTTAAGTTCTGTACGACACAGTCAATATTGAATTAGCTGAATGAGATTGATGCGTTATAAGCAGAGACCACATGTTGACATGTTTAGCATTTTACTTCTGTTCATGCAACCTGCATTTGTATTTTTATTTCTAACTTTACCTAGCATATTGGTACTGCACGCAAGGTTTGACCTAATGTTAAGTGTCCACGCTAAATTTCATTGCATCCATCTACTGGAAGGTTCAGCAATATACTGGCAGTGAATTCCTGGAGGAAAATAAATGGCAATAAAAAAGAGAAATGATAGCCCCTGCAACCCGTTAGGAGAGGTCTTTTTCTCAGTTGTCTTTTTTTTTTCCTCCATAGCTCTTTTTATTGAAGCCGCCTATGCTCAGGGAGCTGTATTTTATATTTATTTTTTTGGCACACGCGTTGTGCCTATAGTTGGATGAGTCTCTGAAAGCCAATATTGGAGTAATAACTTTGTAGCACAGATTGAAGAGCTGGGGAGCCGTGCAATTAATTGCACACACATTTTTTGATGAGTAGTTATGCCGTGATGAGCGTTCATCTGCTCTTCCACCACACGCCCCCCCCCCCCCCCCCCAACTCCCAGCTCAAACCTTTTTAAGAGAATTGGAGGTGTGTAAAGTGGACTGGGGGGCTTATTTTACTGCCATGCTCACCCTCTATAACAAGATGTTGGGATATGATCTGAGAGTGCAAGTCTCCCACCGCCATCCCCCCCTCTCAGCACTAACTCCCCCCCACCACCACCACTAGCGCCTTTGGTTATTAAATCTGGGAATTGTCCCTATAACTCAATGCACCAGACTACAGCATTATATGACCATTTGTGAGAGAGGAGTGGTGTGCTTGTGACGCAGGCCAGAGGATGGATGTTAAAAGCATATTGATTTGTCTGTAATGTCGTCATAAATCAAGGATTTATGGCAATAGATAAATGCAGCCACAAACTTCAGTAGCCTCCAGCTCGCGGTGGAGGAAATGGAGTCCTTAGTATGACTGATGAGATCAAGACAGTGCTCTCAGCCATGGATTCCCCTCCATCCTCTTGCTCCCCCCCCTCAAGCCTCCATTTGCCACTCTGCTCAGAATGCTTTTACCCTGCGGCTACTGTGACTAGTCCTCAGTGGTTCTTATCCTTGATTCGGCTTCACATTCCAGCACAGACGCTAAAAAAGGCACCTTTGTAGCCTTACTGATCCCTCCTTTGCTTGGAAAATGATGTCTGACGAGGTCTCTGGAGATTCTCCTTCTGCACAATGATGTAAGAGGCTTGAGAAGGAGAGGAATTGCTACTTTACCATGGTTATCAACGACTTTAACCCAGCTCGGTGAATGCCATCTAAATCACAACAAGGGACTTGAGCGTAAACAGGACTAGAATGTCTGCTGTGTCCTTTTTTGACCAATGACAGTAGGGCTGGTTATTCGTCATTTTTTTTCCCGGTCTTGTTTTTGACTGAAATATGCAATGAAAGCATTTTATTCACAGAGCGTTTCAGCATGACCGAATACTCTGGCTCTTGTCAGCAATACTTGTTGATATAACATAACTTGTTTCTCAATGTGGCCTGGAAAAAAATGCATTGTTATCTATGTTGTCTGTGGTGGTTTGCATGAGACTATCCATTGCAAGGCCATGATCATTTTCCTAAGTGAATGAGCAACATTTTCCTTTGAATGTTGTGTCATTTGCGTTCTGTTAGCTTTTTCTTAAAAAAACAGAGAATATGTTTCTGCCTCCGATCTTGAAAGTCACCTAGCACTACATTAAGAAGGGTTTGCAGACTATGCCCTTTTTACCACCTCGCACAGTGCGAATAATAAACAAATCTGGGGCAAGCGATGCAAAAGGCTGATGCTTAGTGACAGGCTACGACATAGTGTGGCACAAGGACTTGTGGGTGACACGAAGGCCAGGCGGGAACGCTGTCTGTGGCAGTTAGAGCAGCCGGGAATCGGAGCAAAGCACCGGGTCAGCGTCCGGCCACGCTAGTGGGCTCTTCACGCGGCTGCTGTCAAAAAGATATCGTCGGTCCTCGCGTCAGTCCTCTTACCGGCCCTGACGAGCCCTAAGGTCCCCTTTTCACTACTCGGTCTTATCAGATAAAGCTCAAAGAGCGGTAAACCCAAGCAACAGTTTCCAACTGCTATGGTCAAGTAACCCGAGGTGATTTAACTACATAGACTCTGACGATGATTTATATACTAGAACCCGCCATTCGTTCAGATTGGCGTGTTGCAATGTATGGCAATTGAAGACTATATTGAAGCAACATGTGAGTTCCATTAGAATTCCGTAAGTGGCGAGCAATTGAATAACCATGCTATGTAGACCTCTGAAGGCTGCATAAAAGAAGAAATTCAAAGTGTAGTCCGCAGAGACCGACGGCTACGACAGTGCCCCGGGAAATAGACAATTTATTATCAGCAATGCTTCCCAGCGAGTGGATTGTCTATAAAACTTTCATGGTTCTCCCTTAGTGGCAAGCAGCCATAAAACTTCCCAAATGAGGGACTTGTTAATTTACTTGTTAAAGCAAATTAAAAATTCATAAGCGCTTTTAGGTAAATGAGATCCTCTTTCATTGGTGCCCTAGTGGAATTCTTACTGTCAGATCCTGCGAGTGCAGGTTAGCTGTTTTGAGACCCGCACAAGAACAGTAAAAGCCGTTAAACTGTTTTCCGTTTTATTACCGTCGAGCTCTGCAGCTGCTTGCTGTGCGTAACTAAGGGAAACCAGGAATTGAAGGCAGCAGAATTCTACAGAAGCTCCAGCGAGCAAAGAAGGAAGCCCTCTTTTTTTGTCTGATGGAGATCATGATGTTGGTGGTCTAGTTGGCTTAGTCTAAAATGGCTTTGTGGTTAGAAATGTTAGTAGGATCTACTTAAGTGCTTGATTGCTTTAACTCTATAGCCTCAAATCCCTGGAGAAAAAAAGGCCATTGCACTTTGGTCAAATTTCAGAATGGTTATGCGAGCTCGTGTAGAAAGTGAGTAAATAATTGACTCCACAGACTACAGGCAATATTTGATATCCTACAAACTAATATGGAAACAAGGTGCATAGTTTTAGAGTGCTATGGCAGAATGCCCTATAAACTGGAATTGTTTTTGTCTGATTCAATAAAGTTCTTAAAATCATGCTAAAATAAGTGAAGAACAACATTCTGATCAGCTAAAACATATTACTTAGTAGACAGAAAGACATGCATATGTTAACTCTTTCTTTCTACTGGATTTTTTTTATGTTACACTTTTCATGCTATATTTTAAATGGGCCATGTGTTGGAATAAGTCTGACAAAGGGAATTCACAGTGAAATATAATCAGCATAATTCAATGCGTCCGCAAGGAATCCGTTTCTGGGTCGGAGTGGATACGATATTTTCCTTTTAACTGGCCGTGAATTCCCCTCGGACAATATGGCTTTTTCTACAAAAAGAAGTGCAGCGTGCTCTGGTTTTGGTGGGAATTAAATGTGTTATATGTAATTAGTGCTATCACAGCATGGGGCATTGCTGCCCTTAGGTATGTGCTCCTTTTTCTGCTTTTTCTGCTTTTGGTTGTCTGCAGCTTTTTACTCATTTTTGTCTGACCACCCGCACACATTCAAGCGCATTGGCCCATCAGGCATTCCCAATGCTGCGGCTCTCTTATCGCACGCAGCACTTTGGCAAATCCACCCGCCTTCTAACCATCAATTCTCCCAAGGAATAGGATTCATTTCACATTACTAATGGCAAAAGAAAGGAAACATTTTCAGTTTAATTATCGGCTCAACTCAAGGGTTCTGTCACTATTCCCATTGCGTGTGGCCTTTATTCGCAGAGAACCCTTGCCAATACCCTGAAAGGAGTGGGTGGAAAATATAATGTTTTTATGGCCCAGTAGCCCCAGACTCCTTCTCAAATGTACCATCATACTCTTGTCCAAACTCTTTATGCATGCAGAGCATCTCTCGACTCTACCTATTAAGTGACTGAACCACACTTTACTACACTGTCCCATAAAGCCAGTTCTTTTTTTATATTTTATGTGGTTTGAAATGAAACCTGCAGTGTTTATCTGGTCTGCAAGGGACAGCACCGACACTATTGGAGCTTGAATCACACACTTGGACAGGGAGTACACAACCCTACTCGTTTCACTCGGCTACACTCTCTCTGGAGTCTTTTATTGTTCTCCATTTTTTGAAGAGCCTCAGATGCTTGTGGATTGGCCCGTCGTCCTCTTCAGGCTACCCGGTTTTGCCGCGTTTCCAACGGAGCTAGCGTCTGGAGAATAGCACTTGCAGAGCTCCTGCTGTCTCGGCATGTGGTGTCTGCTTAGGAAAGGATAGTGGCTCCAATTGAAGGTTGCGGAGGGGTCTTTGTCCCTGTTTTACGGGCTTCAAGTAAGCAGCGTCATACTGGGATATCAGATGGCCTCTTTCTTTGGCAAGTGTTTGGACGCCCCGCGAATGGACCGAGAACCAATGACAGATTCGCGTAGGCATTTCCTTAGCTCTTTCCAGTTCTCATATCCTCATGACCGGAATTCTGCGGGAGACTTTCTATGGCCAAAAATTATTTGTGTGCTCTCTTACTGGGGCTGTTCATCTTCATGTTACTAACCTGTGGTGTCATTTTGTGTTCGAACAGCTCAAGCCAGGACAGAAGAAGCGCAAACACAGTGATAGTGAGAGCGCAAGTGGAGAAGCAAAACCTTCCATGAGGTGCAGCTCCAGAGACCGACTAACAGATGTGAGTACCAAAATGGCTTTTCCTTTAATTGGTTTCAAACCCTCAACAGCCACCAATATTAGAATATCGTATCCTACGGACCTTCAGAGTTAAAAATCTTAACATTTTCAATCTCGCCCTCCTACTTGAAATGAGAAAAGTTGTTATAGTTGTTACAATAATAATAATAATAATTAATTGCTATTATGCTACACAATTTTGTCTTAAGTTGTCGCCCTCCCCATTCGCCAGTCCGTGAGAAAATAGTCCGCGATTATTCCAAACAGATGGGTTTCGTTTTCCTTTTAAAAAACAATCCGAGTTATTTTGCTTAAAGTGTTATCATTGCATGTCAGGTAAGTCATTAATTTACCATTAATACTGTTATAATGAACATTGCACATTATATATGTATAGTATTAAAATAGGGATTTGTATGTGGAATCTTTAAGGTATCAGTCTCCTATCAGGCCATACATAATTCTATATGTCTCGTCTGTAATACAGACATGGTCCAACAACTGGAGCAAAAATGATTCTACATGTAGCTTTGACGCTTGACCGGGCATGAAATGAAATAAGTAATATGATGTTGAAATTGAAATGATAGTCGCTGATTTATGTCAGCCTACACGCTGGTCTCTCCGCCACACTCACACACAACCAACGTGTGAATGACGAGCATCCCAGGAATGTCATGTACATTTATGATACCAGCCATTTATCATCTGTAGAGTCTCTAACCAGACTATATTAGTTGTAATGCCATCATCTTTTAACTATATATTTCATCAATCCAATTCTGTCTTTTATTCAGTGGTATTCTCCACTAGATTACGTCATTTTTTGCGTGCAATGATAGAGTATTTGTTGTAAAAGAAAGCGAGAGATAGAGGAAAAAGCCTAGAATTTATGATCATCCTTCAGTAGAATTGTGGTTTTCTTTCAGTTTTTTCAAGGTGCCTTGGTAGTAGTATTTGGGATATTGTAGTTTTTTTCCTAGCAGAAGTAAGACAATCTACACTCTGTAGTTTCTTCTCAAGTAGTATGTGTCACCCTCTCTATAATCACTTGCACCTGGACTGCCATATGAGGCTCTCTGGAGGACAGTAGACAATAGAAGGAGCCACAGCCCTTTTCTCCCTTTGCCTTGAGACACCTTGCACAACATTGAGCATTTCATCAGAAGTGCTGCTAAAAAGGGGGGAGGCATAAAGACTAACTTTTAGACACCCCAGCCCCCGTCAATGTAACAGATCCCCGTAGGTTCCTGAACAAGTCCCCTCCAGCAAGATTGTAAAAACCCTACTTCACACATCACAACAGATGCAAATTAGAGCTTTTTTGTGACAGTATACACACCCAGTTTGTGAATTTTTTCAGGAAAGTAAGGTTATCTGGCGCAATACGCCGAAACATAGAGTTTGGAGTCAATACTATGAATTTTATCCATTGAGAAAGACAAACTCAATCTGCTCTGATATTACGTCATTCATGTAACTAGGCAACAAAACGAAATATCTAAAAAGTGTCCAACTATTTCCATATACTGTACAAAACAAAGTCAATGCCAAAACTGTCCATTAAGCTTAGTAAATAATTGGATATATTTATAAACCCTTTCCGTATTGGATTGAAAATGCATGCCAGTTTGACCCAAGTTGTTTATTAAAACACCAGATGATAAATATTATTTGCGGCAAGCTTTTTTTATTCCTCCATTGGAGCAATTATGACCCAATGAAGCAAATGAAGTCATTTTTCAGAGCCTGTTGTGGCTGGGGGGACACTACAGTGCAGAGGAGGTCAGGACTAGCAGCCTGGTCTCTGGCGTTCTCCTTCCCTTTTTCACCCGATGCTGCCAGCTCATTAAGGAGTACAAATGGCATATCAGGTCGGCTGTGTCTGCCTCAACCCCCAAAACCCCAGCTAAATTGGCAGGCTTAGCCGCATTTCCTCTGAAGCACCGGCTTCCATTTTTGGGTTTGTTTGAAGCCGACATGGCCGCCATCCCCCCACCGCACCCCACCCTTTTCAGTCTGGGTGGCAGGCATTGAGGCAAGCAGCGGTCCCTGGCAAAGGGAGTCATCTGGATCAGGGAGGGAAGGGGGAGCCTGGGATGAATCACTCCTGTTTAGTCTCTGTGGCAAGGGGTGAAATGCCATCATTACCCAGCTGCCTATCAAATAAATTGGCAATTACAGGGCTGGGATCGCGAGTAAACAGCGTGTTACTCCACCCCCCTCCCCCCACTACCCAAGGCTCTTTATAAGGGTGGGGGGGCAATAACGAAAAGCTTTAGAGTGCTAGGTCAGAGCCCACCGGTTGTAGTGCAAGAAGCAGACTATAATGAATGAAGGTCTGAATTCAAGTCGTATTTTACAGCAAGCTGAATCTCTACCACTGCAATTTTGACACATTTGGTGGGGAATTATATCCTAATATCTATCACAAAAAAAAATTCAAACAGCATGTTTCTGACAGGTATGAAATGGTGATGTCTCGATAGTTCGTATTGGCACTCGATATTGTTTTTGGGGTATTGTATGGGATCTGATCCAGTAGTTGTGTTTTCAGTACTATTGTGCTTTTCCACTAGTCGCCAAATGTCTGCAAATTGGGGCTGCATTGCTTTAGAAATTAATTATAGTCACATATTATTGTGTAATATAAACAAAGCATGTCTTGATCCCAACAAAGGGTACTTGTATATTTTGCATTATTTTTACTGGTCTAAAAAAATGGGCATCGGATTAGTATCAACCAAACATATGTTTAGAAAAATCTGATTGGATCAGAAGTGTCCCCTTTTAAAAAGAAGAACAATATTAAACATCTGTCTTCCGGCAACTTAATGTCTTGCAAGCACACCTAACACATAAGTAAACCCCAACACATGAGTACTTTGACCCCCCCACAAAAAAAAGAAAAAATATCACTATGTTTTTAATATGCCTACCAGAATACCCCTGGCTTTTCATACCCGAATGTTTGCCTTCACTGAGGTCTTGGAAGACTGGTTTGTAATGAAACATCTGGAAGTGATGTTGTTTAAAGTCAAGCACATCATCTTCTCATGCGTTTGAAGCGGTTTCAGCCCTAAACCTCTGCCAAAGTCTCTGCCACGGTTCTTGAAACTGAACCTAGTTATTACTGGCATTCTGGTGAAAACATGACAGCCTCTGCCAAATACAGTGTGCATGCGGTAAAACCATTCTAAATGCTTAAATTACAGCTTTTAGAAACCCATTACTGTCATAAAGTATATTTGTTGTTGTAAAGTTCAGTATTTTGATGAGATTTGCCTGTGCTTACAAAACGTATCCTTTTTTTTTATAGTTGGCTGCACATACTACTTTTCCGCATGCTTCTTGTGTGAATTGAATTTCAGTTTAGAGCTGTTTATGGAACATGAGGGGAGCTGATCCACATTGCACCATAGTCACCTTTTCTTCCTCAATACATTCTCCAATTATTTCTTTACACTCAAGTGTAAATGAGGTCACAGTCACCCCGCGTGCCCAGATATGCTGGACAATTTGCTTCGACGCAAAACTTGTAATTGCTTGCATCAATTATCTCTTTCGCTGTCTACCGCTAAATGATTTGAAATGTTTCCCATTCTCGACAAGATATGGAAGTCGGAATGTTGTACCTATAATGAGCTCATTATCTTTGAACATCTTGTGAGGTGCGTGTGTAGTATGTGTGCATGGTGACGGTGGGAAATGAGCAGCAGTCTTTTTAACCGTTGAATAGATATTCAAGATTGATAATGTCGAGGAAAAAAAAAAGAGGTGAAACAATTACTGGCTTTTTATTTTTTATCGTGTCATCTATCAAGACGAAAGTGTACTTGATGGAATGACAATCCACATATGACATGCTGGAAACTAGATTTACCTTCTGATTGACAGGCCACACCGACTCTTGGTGACAATTCCATTTTGAATGGATTAAAGTAGGAAGTGCAAGTTG
This sequence comes from Stigmatopora nigra, assembly GCF_051989575.1. Classification (NCBI taxonomy): domain Eukaryota; kingdom Metazoa; phylum Chordata; class Actinopteri; order Syngnathiformes; family Syngnathidae; genus Stigmatopora; species Stigmatopora nigra. The sequence goes on from NC_135526.1 coordinate 6,477,716, forward strand.
GAAACAGAATAGTGCTTGAAATGGTTTGTTTTGGTTAACATTTGGAGGTTGTTTACAGGCAGCCACATTAGAAGTGCCACTATTGTCATGGATAATGTTATATACTACAATCTTGTTTGTTTTCTGCATTATGTAAGCTGTTTGAAATTGATTGCACTGGGTCTAACCAACCCAATGGTCATTTGGTACTTGGTTTGAAGCTTTTTAAAGTATTTTTTTTCCACATGAAGTACTGCCAAAGCATATTTTGAGACATTCTGTGTGTTAGCTATAGGCTGAGATGCACGGTTTTGGTTTTCCAGGCTTTTTAGAATGTCTTACACACAACTATCGGAATAATTAAGTATCTATCAGGATCACATTTCAGTTAAAGTGAACTCTTCCAATGAGCCGTTATCAAAATATTGCCGTTTAGTCTCGAAATTCCCATTTGGTTTTACAATCGGGCTTTTAGTTTAATATGTTTCAGGATCAATTTCCCTTAATCAATGTCTTCCAGGAAATAGGCTGTCATCACGGTGCTGAGATAAAAAAAACAAGTTCACTTTTCCCTCTCCACTCACTCTGTTTTATTTAGCTGTCCCTTCCCCACTTTCATCGCCTGCAGTCAGCTTGTTATGAACAGATTGTGACACACTGTGTCATGGCAGTCGGGCAAAATTATGCTTGGTCTCAATTGCCCTGCCAAAATCTCAACAGCCAAATGTCTGTCAGGGGACTGTGAGAGGTCCCCTTGGATGGCTTGTCTAAAAATGCTAGGGGCACGCCTGCCTACGTGGATTCACAAATGCTTTACTCAGACTTGCCGAGATCCGTCGAAATATAATTAGAATTATGCGCGCTGACCTCTGAGGAGCCCTCCGGTTGACAATAGCTGTTACTAGTTTATCTGCGCTAATTATTTACTACACCCAGAAGCCATGGCGTTAAAATAGAAGCTGACAAATTGGCGGAATATTTTGAACTCAACTACGTTCATTACGTTACTGTTAATCCAGTAAACTCGGGTTCTTTCACAACTGAAAGCGATCCAGAGTGAGTTGAAGTGGTAAATACTGCTGTCGCCGAATGCAATTTTCTCTCTGCTGGGGATGATAAATCTATTCTCATGGAAGATTAATGGACTGAAGAAGTGGTGTTGAATGTCATTGTTGAAGGTTGAAAGTATTGAGCGCCTGAATCCTATCCATATGTTTTCAGGAATGACATAAATAGGCTCAGCCAGAATCCATTTTGACTTATCAAGCTTAAACCGGTGCCAGAGCCACGCAGCACTTGCCAAGCATTCAGACTCCTTGGCTTCCAATAACAAATCCCTTTCCACATAGCCTAATTTCCACTGAAATTTGCCACAGCCACACACCGCCTCCCCATTTTTGGCTGGGATGTGCTTCTTCCATCTTTTGGCTAGTTATTACTTCCGCCTTTCCCGAAAATCAATCCATTTTTGATTTTAAACAGGGCCCCCCAAATCCCCCACCAAATGGGGAGTCTCTCCTCTCTTTGTTCCAGGGTTTTTTTTTAAGCATGGAGCTGTTTCAGTGGGGGTAAGTTGAATAAGTGGAGCCCCGAGGAGTCTCCGCAGAAGTCTCCCTCTGATTAGATGCATGCGGAGCCCAAGGAGAGAGCGCCGGTTGCCATAGCAATGAGAGAAATGTGGGAACTGTAGCTGCATGAAGGAGAATAAGGGGAAGTGGTGCTTTCTTTTGTGATGAGGTCTCTACTGACCGACATTTCTTCTCTCAATGCACACTGTCCAACAAGCTGTATAGATGAAAACACACAGTCTGACACGCATCCTACCCAAAGAGAAGCAGATCTAGAGAGTGCATGTTTAAATCACAAAGGCCTGTCAGACCCAAGCTGGGAGCTGCAGAAAACACAATCAGAGACACCAGGAGTCCAGAACCATCTCCCTCTCACATGATTATGGGCAATTCAGTGCAGTACCTCCAGCAAATCGTGCTTACCCGCTTATCTGTTTTACTAGCTCATGCATTGTTGTGATTGGAATCCCTGCCTGACCTAGGAAAAAATCTTTTACCCATAGTTTTCAGACAATAGCATACAGAGATGGATGTAAACATCTCCAAAGAACATGTGTTTGAGGATGGACTGTATATATGAATCTCTGTAGTAGGGTGCTTAGTTACAGGGCAAAAGAGTTGTGTGGGAGGCTAGGGTTGTGTCAAGTTTTGTTGCGGTTGGTGGAGACACAAACGGCTCTGGGTATATGATAGAATATGGCCTGCTGGGTTATAAACAAGTATTAATGGATAATGGAGGCTTAGATAGCTTGTCAGGCTGCCTCGTGGTGTATTTACATGTACAACGCAGACAAAAGTACACAGCCTATTAAGTATAGAATATATTCCACAGTGGCAGCAAGATAGTTTTCCCTAAAACTCAGTAAACATATTATGTATGCGTTGTTTGTCTTTTATGGAGGACTTACCCGTAAAATGGATTTAACAACAGCAAATCGATTACAAAGTCAATGTGAAACCATTTACAAAGCTATTTTAGATTATTTTAAGTAACAAAATGTCTAGATTCTACAACAGCTGTAGGCTTGAATATGGAATATTGTGTTTGCACACTTGCCAAGCTACTTGCTTTAATTCAACTTGCACATTTAGCCTAGAGCTCAGAAAGACCAAACTTGGAAAATGCACTTTAGCAACACTCTCAGTAAGTTTATCATAATGTATTAACTTGACAAAAGTGGACCGTGGATTCAAGGACATTTCTTTCTCGCATCTGTAAAGATGAGAAAATGCTCATTGTGATGCTAATGCAACATTCAAGTTTTTTTAAATGAACACTCTATACAATTTAATTGTTGATAATGAAGCCCAACTCCTATTTATAGCTGTTAGATGACCTTCCCAGTATCAAACCATAACAATACTCTTCAAAATTGGATATCTGGATTTGCAAAGACAAGACAACAGTTCAGAATTGCAGCAGGAGAAAATTATTTGAGAGACATTATTTCCCTGAAGTCTTGGTCTTAAGTCAAATTTCCAAGAGAAATGAAATTGCCAGCAGTGAAAAACCAGGCTAGGTAGGAGTTCATGAGTAGAGAAATAACATTTTCATTTGTCTGGGCCGCAGCGGGAGACAAGCAGCCTTTCAGTAAATAGAGGCAGCAATGAGAAATGATTTTCTTGGTCAGCAGGATATTGTTTTAACGTGCACTTATCCATCTGCAATCTAGATGTCAGGCCCCAGGAAACCAATGGATGGCCATTCTACTGTTGCCTTTATCCCACGCAAGTCTCATTTTGACGCCAATTGCCTGATATTATTTTGTACGAGATGATATGGGCTGTGGGGATTTGCTGCCCTATGTATCGGTAAACTACTGTAATTAGACATTTCAATGTGGCCTGCTTAAAGGGAATCACATCAGCCGTGGTGCTGTTTCATCAAGAAGTCATAGGGTAGTCCAGGGCCACATCGTACAGGGGATTGGATGGGATTAACTTTAGCCTCTTTGGCCCTGACTAAAACATGGCCCGGAAGAGTAGAATTTGCCAAACGGGGCAGATTCATCTGATTCCAAGCCCTCATCCAATTACTGCCTTATCTCTTGGCCAAATGAGATCAATGCTAACCGCGCACGGAGACGGCAGGTTGGCCAAGGTGCAATAATCAGCCATCGGGAGCACGGCACTTAACTGTATCCTAGAAAAACCCTGAGCATGTGTTTAGAGCTCCCTTCACTACCATTTGCTTCTTGTCGGCCATAACCTGACCTGCATTTTACATGAGGTGAAGACGGGCATTGAGGGATTTTGCCTTTTCGTGCTCAAAGCAGGCACTTACAAAGGTGAATGATGTGCATAATTAGATTTTACTCTTATCCATGGTGATTCGATCTTGGTGATTAAACTGGCTAAAAGGCATAAATGGGAGCCTATGTACTGAATAGAAAATGTTAAGAAAATCTTAGTGGTTAAACCAACACAATTCAGCAAATATAGGCCATAATCTTATTGTCAATTAGGAGAAAGAAAACTTGATGTTTGCCTGCGTCATTATGAAAATAATTAACCTTGAAGTTTTATGAAACAGGCATTTTAATCTTTACAAACAGTTAACTCATTCAATGTCAGTTATCACAAGAGTAGTTTACCGTTATACTGATGCGAAATCATTTCGATAACTCTAATAAGATGCCCCGAGAATAGTTTGATGAAAAAGATAACAAAAATAAAATAAATCTAGAAAGAGTAGATTGTCTTGAGTGAGAAAAAAATCTGTTGAAGAAATACTTTGTGAAATGTGTCATGTTTTAATTGTAGGTTCCATTTTTGCTCAGTGTGCATGTGAAGGTGACAACGCTACCTGTCTGCATATCCCCTGTGGCTGAGTGGCAGGCAACCAGTAGAGGGAGAAAGCAGCTGAAGTCTGTACGATTGCGTTGCAGCTCCCAGCCATCTGGCCAACTCTTGCTCTAGCCACAATATGGCCACAGCGGGAGCCATTCTCGGAAATGAATGCGCGACTATTGCTTGACGTGTTTTCGTTCCCGGCGTAGAAATCCATTGGAGAGCAATATGTAGCTGCTGAAAGACGGTCAGCACCTCTGTGGGCGTAATTCTGCATCCACTATAAACCTGTAGTCACCATGTAATTGCCCCCTACACTCCCGTCCCAGGCGGATCTTCATCTCCTCAGCCCAGTTAGATTAAAGTCCTCTTAAATTCACCGCAACAGGCTGGGTGCACTGGGAGAGTTGGCATCACTGTGGCCCTCTGACAATCAGCAGCTAGCCAGAAAGCACTAATGAGCAAAAGGGGGTGGGGGTTAGTATGCATGGAGACAATGCAATAGTGGGTAAGATTGTGGGGGTGTTATTAGGAAGGGAGTCGCACTTGGGCCAAGCACAGCACTGACTAGATTAGCTTCCAATGGGGACGAGCTGCAGTCAGTTTGGGAAAATATCACAGCCCATTAGTTAGGAGCAATGAAATGGAGTCAACTTCTGGGACTCCATTAGGCACGCTGCGCTTAGACAGACAGCGTCCCTCGGTGTAATGTTTCTATTCTGGAAGGATTGGGCACGGAGGTATAATTGGACTAGGGAAATCAAGCAAGTTTCAGTGGTCCGCTCGGACAGAAAATGAGAACTAGGGCCTTTGTATTTTGTCCCTCTTTTCCTTTTAGCTGAGCAGGCACAAAAATATAGAAGTAAAATGTAAAGATAAGCTTATAGGTCCTTCCCATTTTTCCCACTATGCTTAAATTTCTTGTCTATTCAAATCTGTTTTGTTTTTGTTTGTTGTCATAAGCAACCTCAGAGCGAAGGTGTTTGTTTAACCAGAGTGGTAAGATTTGGATGAGGGTAAACAGTAGGTTTGTCTTGCAAACCTTAAGATGTTTCATGGTATTCCTGTGTGAGGAGGCATTCTCATTAAAATTAGGATGATGCTGGATATATATTTTCAGATTTAGTGTTTACTGCAACACAACTGATTTTGTGAGAAGCCTAACCCAATACTAGTATTTTACTTTGCTTAGTATTTCCATGAGAAGCACATCATCCAGAGAAGAAAGAACTAATATAGGTTCCACAGGGATGACAAAGTGAAGGCATTGCCTCCTTATGGGTTCTCTGTTGGTAGAATTATAGGGTCATAGCTGGAAAGTGTTGACATTTGTGTTCCTCTGGGGAACATCCTTGAGAATGTTATCAGCAAGTTCAAGACAGCCTTCAGCCTCTGTACATCCCCGGTAGCCACTCCAAGGCCCAGCCTCAAACGGCTAACCCCACCTCAACCTTCCACCCTCTGACCTGGCTGCCATCCAGAAGAAAGAGCAACTGACAGCTCCTTTGATAACAGAAGAAGGGAATGGCTTGTAAAGAATAGCTGGAATGGAAGGTGAAAAGGGAAGGAGTCCAGACATTAGAAAGGTTCGTTCGGAGATTTAATCCTTTTGTAGCAAATGTGGCCTCTGGATAGATTTCACTTAGCTTTAAAGCATTTCCTCTTAAAGCTATCGTTGTCTCTTCTCCTTTAATATGTCATTTGTCTCATTTTGTTAGTCTGGATTTGTCTGGGAAACTAAGTCATGAACAGGAAAACAATGTTGTCATGTTTACTCAATTGACATTTTGTAATCGGAATCAAAATGAGTTCAAGTATATATATGCACCGCTTGAGCTCTGGAGTACATATTTATTGCCCTCCTTGATTAACAGACGTAAAATTCTCACCACAGCAGTGTTTGTCATCTCAAGAATGGCTGTAATGCCGTCTCAAGTAATTCAATAATGGATGGATTATGTATTCTGAAGTTCTCAAATAACTGAAATAAGCCTTCTCTTCTCTCTTTTTTAAAAATCATTTTAAAAGTCCTTTATCATTTGGCTTGGTTGTGGATAATGGGTCTAGCAGAAGGTCCGGTGCAAGCTATTGCTGCTGTGACACTTCCACTGAGTGGATTACATGCAGTTTAGAATGTTGGATTGGATTGGGCCAGTTCTCAATTATCCTTTTGGATTGGATTGCATGTGCAGAAAGTCACCTCCAATCCCAATTTCTAGTGCGCCAGGTGGAGTCTTTAGTCTCTTGCTCTTTTGCCTTCCAACTACACGCTAATCCATTTACACGGACAAAAAAAAATAGGTATCAACACAAGCTTTCACAAATGGACAAAATCACTGCTCTTCTTCCATGAATCACAATTATAGAGCTCCTATACTTATGTCTATATGAGGGAAAAGGGTCATGCCCAAGATTGACTGGCTAATTTCCGCCATTAAGTGGGGTTCCCCTAAGATTAGTTGGACAAGAAAGGCTGGCATTTTTTCACTTTATATAGACTTTGTCCAATCTAGCAAAGATGGAGTTGTGATGATCAATATCTATCTAGGCTATCTACATACATTAATATTTTTATTCATAAAAAATGGTAGTCCGAATTTAAGTGTTTCTTGATTTTAAGCATTCAAAGCCTGCAGTGCAGTCATTTTCTTTTAGTGTTGGATGAATATATTAGAGAACTATTATGATCCATTTATTATACAGCCAACCATGCAGCCTTGCTAATTTAACGCCAAGGCTGAATGTCACTCTCACTGAAATTGCTTTGAAAAGTGGCTGCATTCTACTGCGGTCAAAGGAAAAATAACATTGATTTCTCAGACTTAGTGCTGAACCTTTTATTCAGCCCATTAAGTAGATCATGCAGACAATTAAATAGGAGTAAAAACTGGTTTCCTGCTTGATGAGTGCATCTTAGTGTACGACAAGAAAAACATGTCCAAATTGAGCTTCTCCCCTCCAGCTCTTGTCTAAAGATAGTTTTCTGTGGGTATCTGTCAGTACCTGCTGTCACTTTTTTTTCCCAGGAAAGTTGCAAGTGGATAACAAGTCCCACACTGCGCTCAACCGATTCCATCAGGGGAAAAAAAGTAGAAAAGCTCCACAGTGTCTTGGGAATAGTTGTGCCTGGAAATGGTAATTTGCTAGCAAGAGAGAAGCAAGTCCTGGGAGAGGAAGTAAGATGAAGAGTAGACAGATTTCACTTACTTTATTTATTTAATTTGATAACCGGTACAGGCCTCTAGAGAGCCAAAAACATTCTGCTGCATGTCATTTAAGAAATACGAAGAGAGTATGGTAAAGATCCCTCAAAGTCATCCTTCCCATCACTCGTCAAGGGTAATTGTCTGCATCCAATCCTGGGAGATTTACTCTTTATGTCCTGAAATAGACAGTCTAATACGATTTTGGGAGAATTTTAAACCCCAAACGTGATCACTGAATGAGGAGAAAGTTGTCATGTTGAATGTGTTTAAAACTGGTCTCTCAAGACATTTAAAGCTACATTTATAAGATTTAGAAACAGTTCTGCAATTCTAATAGTTAAACATCACTCATTCTCCTTCTTACAAGTCAGTCTTGTTACTATTAGTGACACCATGTTCGGAGATGTTGAATGAAGATTTATGGACCTCTAATGCAATCTTGTGTGTTCACACAATATATAATAGAAATAAGACAAAGTAGTTTAAAAATTCCCTGATTCATGGTTGGTATTACTATTGGATATTAGCGTTTACTTAGTCAAATTTAGGATTTACTAACATTTTTTTGCATTCACCCTGCCTTGTTTTACCCTATGTGGCCTATATTCCCCTTTCCTATCCTGTTGGTTACCAAATATATGCCCTCCCCATTTACTGTGCCCTTGTCAAAAGTAGCCATAAAAACATTGCAATGCTAAGCACGACTTGCTTGCCTTTATATAGTATATTAAGTCATCTTGTGTCTTTTCCTTGTGTCTATTCCTTCAGTTGTTTCTACTCTCCTTTGTCTTGCCTTGTTTTCTGAATAACTATTTTAGGAGTTAAGGTGCTTAGTCTTGAAAACATTTTCCGAATCCAAATCCTGTAGTATTACTTTAAACCATTTACATCTGGCAAACTGAGTGTTTTATTGTATATATTTTTGTTGACCAGCTGCAACCTTTTCATACTCGATCTCCACGTGGGAACATGCATGGCAACCGACCGAGTCTTCCCACAGTTGACCTTGTTGGCAAGGTAGAATTAAGAATAGCTCTGCTCTGTTTGGTCTCAAGAGAGAAAAAGAGGGTACCTCTAAGTCTTCACTTCCCTCAGGCTATTATTTAATACAGCTGGGTTGTTCACAGTTTCCTCTCTTTGTCCAGGAAAAGCCCCCTGCCCTCTCAGACTTAAGCAGAACTCCTTAGGGACACTTCATACAACTTTGAAAGGTGGAGGAGGAGGGAGAACTTTAACCACCAAGCCATTTTGAGATGTATCATTTTCTGATCTGTACATCTCATTGGTCTGGTATATCGTTTGTTCCGTTGCCTCATGTCCTGCACATCAGCGCTCCTTGCAAGATGATATTCTTAAAGGCTAAGTTGGGAAGAAACATACTGGCAGAGTAGAGTCTTGATGGATGGGAGTTTCCTACATTTAAGGCCTTTAATTCTAATCAATTCAATACAACTTAATATAGTAAATTGGTGTGCAACTTTAACATATGACTTCATTTCTCCCAATGTCATATTTGGCAGTTTGCTAGGTGATGGACACATGGCCCTTACTCACGAATAACTGTACCATTTAATCTCTCCTGCCGAATGCTCTAAGCCGCTTAATTCTTTAAAATATGGAAGCCCATATAAGTTTGTAATTAGAAAAAAAAAACATAATTTAGTCCACAGAGCATGACAATTCAATTTGTTGATTGCAGCAGCCCATTTGCCTCTTCTCTCTTTGTCTTTTTAGGAAGGAAAGGGGGAGAAAAATAATCGTGCCAAATGTATTAATTCAACACGATGAATCATGTATTCAAGTCAGTGGAGTGAATAATTAAAATTAGCTGATAAAACTTTCAGCGGAATTACTTTGCTGAAATTGCTGAACAGATGTGTCACTTTAATGAAAATCCACAGCCAAGCTTCTTTCCCCTTCCACTCTGTCGGTTGAAAATATTATTCCCGGGGCACATTCTTAATTTGCTAGTAAATACACTCCGAGCCATCTTTGGAGGGTGGGTGAGAGGGGGGTCCGTAGAGAAAGAGCAGCTTGCCACACTAACTTGATTCTTCCCTATGCAAGCAGTAATAGCTAGCTACAGTAGTTGGCAACATTCTATTGTTACGGCAAGTCCCAAGGAGGTCTTATTAAAATGCAATCATCTCTCGATGTAAAAAGAAACCATAACCATTAGAATTCCTGCCGATCTAAAACAGCATAAGCGTCATCTGTTGTGAATGATTAGAATTTTCACAAGGGAATTTAATTTGCAGCGTTCAAGATAGGAATCTGAGCAGATGTGCGCTCTGGGGCTCATTCTCATTTGTCACTCACTTTACTTTTATTTATTTTTCTGTCATGCCAAATGGTTTCGTAGCAAGGGGTAGGCTTTGCCTCTTTGTTGATGAGGAGTGTTGGGTGATGTAGCAAAGCACTATGAGACAATCAAGCAAAACAAGTCTTGCATTTTTTAAATAGGGTATTAGAAAAGCATTGGGCTGAAGATTGAGCCTTGGGGCATGCCACTGAGAACTGATGGCTGTCAGATGTGGTTTTAGGTCAACGTGGTTTCTCAAGCGTGAAACTGCAAAGCAGACATGTCACTAAATGCAATCATTGCTTTCATTTGACATTTAACATATTACGTCTGTGCCCCCTAGTGTTTTACACACACACATTTTTACATTACAATTTTCTCCAGTAGTTTGCTATTGTATTTTATACAGTGTAATATACAGTATTTTATTGTGGGTTTGAAACAGTATCTGCCCGGTACTGTATCATCCTTTTTTTTCTTAGCTTCCAAGTGTTCACAGTAAATCCTATCTAATTCTTTACTCGGGTTAGCAAAGTGCCCAAGAGATTTTCATAATGAGCTCTGGGGTTAAAAATGTGTGGTGTCAGTCCCAGAAGGTTAGTTTCCGTTATGGATGGAGGGAAAGAACCGAGGTTACTCCAGATACCCATTTAGCGTCAGTCCTTTGGCGGGTGAGGATTTTATTCTCCTATTTGAAAAGGAAATTGTTGCCCCTTTGATTTCTGGCTATATACTTTATGGAACTAAACCTAAGAAGATTCAAGACTGTAAGCGATACGTAGCAAGTCATTTTACAGACGTGATTTAAGAGTAAGGGTATTTTATTTTTTTAGAGACACTGTAGTGTCATAGTAATAGTCATACAATAAGCCTTTAGAAATTATTTTCCTATATAATGGCTTACATACTACTTGATGTTGCAGGCTTTCTATTTGTGTTTGATTTCCTAACCTTACTTCTGTCCTTGCACCTTAAAGCATTGCATGTCGCTCTTAAAGGGTACACTGCTTGCACTTAACATCAAGCATCAACTTAGTAACTAGTATGACAGCTTCAGCTAGCTGCAGGTTGAGAAGGAGAAAAAAGCCAAAGCTAGAAGTTGAGCACCTGCCTTGCTCAGCCTTTGAAGGACCCCCACTGTGAATGGGAAATGAGTCAGTCATAGATTATCAAATGACCAAATTATACGAGCCGTTTCCCAATGTTCATTTTGGAGTCTAACCTCAGATACACTGATGACACCATCCTGCTCAACAGTCCTTACAGATAGATGATGATGGATGCAATGACTGACTACTTTAATGACGTGGCAATGAAGCTTGACCTCCAAGTGAGCTGTGTGGAAACCAACCAGATGCCTTTGGAGTCTACCCCCATTGCAATTGGGCGTTGAAAATCTAAGACAGCACTGACTGAGATGTGGTTCACATGAATATAGGCATTTAATAGCCATGCCTTCAGAACCATTTAAAACCTGAGATAGTACAGGCAATTTCCGATAGGAGAACCAGACCCCATACGCATCCATTGACTATTTTGTGACTATACCAATACTAAAAAAAAATAGGACGGTTTGACGCAAACTGTAACAGGCTGTCAATCCATTTCATCTTGCATTTAAACAGTAAGTTGAGAAGCTCTCCCGTGACTCGTACATTGATTATTCTTCTAGCTTCAAGTAGCAGAAAATCTGTCTTTTCCGGCAAAGTGCAGAGAATCATAATGAAAAACGGCAAGCGTGAGTTTAAAATATCTTGACCTGAATTTCGTAGGATTTGTGACAATGAGAAAGATAAGTGGTTGTGACGGTTGTGAACGATGCCCTGCTAAGGGCCTACGAGCTCTTCTGTGGTTAAATTGACACTATTGTTCAACACGCTGCGCAGTGCCGAAATCTCCTGTGAACCATCTAATGTGACAAAGGGGAGCGCTTATTCTTCATTAACTTGCAGGAAAATGAGCTTTGGCCATGTCATTTTCTTCTTGCTGGCAGTTTTACGGATTCTAATAACAAGCTTTTACAGTTGACTTAGTATCGCTCTGTCGCTGCCACTGTCCTCGGTCCCCTCGTCTCCTTCACACTGATTGTGAAACCTAGTGATGCTTATAGTCAGACTTATTGCCACGGTTATCTTTAATGACTTTGAAATGAATTGCCCTTGTTAATAAGCGACAAATTCCTATAATTAGGCTTTTTGCTCCCCAAAGAAATTCCCATTAGAGAGACAAAAGATGAGTAGGAAGCATAGTACGCCGACAAGGTGTAGGGGAGGATACACTTTTCGGTAGAAAAATAAATCATACCCTATCTTGTGAATGTGCACTATCTCCGCTTAGCTCTCATTTGAATGTAACATGTCCTATGCAGGATCCACATATTTTTCTAGGAGTAAAGTATTTGTATTTAATGCATTTTTTTGTTTGTTTTCGGCCAAAGTTCTGTGTGGAAACTGCCTGTGCTGGTACTGCTACACAGTGTAGTACTACGTTGTAGAGCTTGGAATCATCTTGCAGAGGCAAGTACGTCCCAGAGGAGATCTGGAGAGGAATTAGTCGGCACTACAAAGTCCAGTGAAATGATTTTAGTGCATGAATACAGTATCTGGTATCAGAGAGATGGATATTTCCGTATTGATTGACTGATCTTGTCATTGTGCTACTGTATTCTAGTAAATAGCATTGGAATGTTATACGTTCATCCAAATACATCATTTCAAAAAAATTGACATTCAATTCTTGAAATGGCCTTGCTTGTTTAAGTTTGAGGATTGCCTAGAAAAGATAACGTACATTAATTTTAATTCTTCTTTATTGCTTTATGCATTTCTCCAGTAAATTTGCATTTTTCTTTTCTTCCATTTTCATGTCAATGTATAGTTACAATATAACATTGGATGTGTGTGTGACTATCCATAGCAAATAGAGATTAGCTTTAAATGCCTCTGATTTATTTCCGCTGTGGGCTCGGTAGCCAGACTGAGCTCTTGCAAATTTATAGCCAAACGTCACTTTTACATGATGGGTTTGTAACAAATATCTGCTGCATATTGTCAAATTAATCTTCCATTTAAAATTAATGGAGTTAGACTCCCTAGGTTCAATGTAATTTGGTGTTCATGGGCAGCAAAACCGCAGTGTGAATACGGAATGAGTTGAGGCCAAACGACCTAATCTTCCATCACCTTGAACCTGAGAGGAGAGGACGCCTCATCTTGCAGTGGCTAATGAGATTGTGCTCACCTCCCGGGAGAGAAAGAGGGAGAAGGAGGGAGGTTTTGCCAAGGAGGGAGGGAGCAAAGTGAAAGTGAGTTAGAAAAAAAAAGGTAGGGAACAAAGAAGATGGATGAGAAATAATACGCCAGCTAAGGGAATGATGGTTGCAATCTTCAAGAAGGATGTGTAAAAGACGGCCGGACGATACTGTTTATACGCAGAGCAGCTCCTCTATTTCAGTTTGTAGAGGCCGCCACGCTTCATCAGAACATTTCCGCACGCTATTTGTTTCTACTCTAACCTTTGCCGGCCCGTGAGACATAGTTGATGTATAGTGTGGATGAGAGAAGGAGAGAGATAGAGATAGTGTCAGGGCATGTTGAGATGAAATGAGTCTCAAATTCTTATCTCATAGTATTCTGGCTATGACAAAGACAGAAAACAGATTTCACTGTTTTGGATGTGCTACTAAACAGAGGTGCTTTTCCTTCTATAATTCTTAAATTGAAAAAAAAATAGCTTCCCTGTGAAAGACAGGAAAAGAATCTCTATAGTTTTCTTATCTTAAGCCATTATGTATATCCATGACCTCTATTTGGTGTTGAGCGATATAATTATGATATTCTAATGACGATAAAAGTGCCCAATTGTTGTTGATTTGAACTCAAATTGTGGCTGTTAGGATCCTCCATGCTACTTTAACAGAGAGCAATTCTTTCTAATATATGTAGTCGGTTCCACATTAACACACATGAGTTAATTCAGATTAAATCCATTTCTGGGCCAATGCCCTTGCTGTTTACCTGCTTTTGCTCCAGTTTTTTTTAATCACTTGGGTAATGATGCACTTATATTAGTATTAATCCCCATTCAGTCCTGAATGCATTTTCCCCAAGTTCATTGATTAACTCTTTGCTTTAATGTCCCGCCTGTTCTTTCACCCCCTCAGGCAATTTGTAACTTCAATCCCATGGCTTGTTTCTAATTTTTCTTGGCTGCTACGTACTAATTTGCACACCTACACACTCATTTATTTGTTCATTCATTCATTGACTACATTGATCCCATGCGCCTTTTCTCCTCTCTGAAACATTTCATCGATGCGTCCTTTGTGATTGCCTGTGATTTTCTACTTTAGTACCTTGTTGAAAGCATAATGATGCTTGGCTTTTAATTCAGAAATACCGATGAACACAAAGGTATATGATCACCGGATTCAGAGGGTCTACAAAACAGACAAGTGCAAGAAAGGTTCAAACATAAACTCTGAGGTAAACCTCAATAAATATTGTATAATATGGGATTTAACTAGAAAAATATCAAGTGGAAAGCATTCACATATTCAAATGAATGGGAAAAGATGGGAACCATATCATATTAATGAACATTTTGGTGTTCTTTGCATTATATCATTTTGCACCACAAGTAAACCACTCCGAGTATTTACTGCTGATACCCATGTATTGTACTATAATGGTGTACTGGGCAAAGGCTACTTTTGGACGAGCTTCAGTGATTTTCCTCATTTTGTACTCATTGTTGCTGTCACATCCTCTCACAAAATAGTGATTAGTTTGCATCTGACAAAGAGTCCTGGCTTCACACTCCATTTGGCAAACCCCTCCTCCCTGTCTTCCTCACTTCTCCCATCACATGCCACCGTCCCTCCTGTTTTCTCTTCAGGCACTGACCTTTCAGTTGATGCCTTTTCCCAGCCTCCCTGGCCAGTGGCTCCCCTGGGAGGCATAATGGACTCGGTGTTAATTGCCTGTTGAAGGACAGAGGTAGTTCTGCTCTGCCTGATTGCAGACTCCCTTGAGAGTACAGCTGTCTGTCTGTGTGATTGTTGCTCTAATGCAGCACAGATTAAAGACCTAACCCATCAGGTGCCTGCATATGTGTAGACAGACGTTCTGTGTTTAGTAAACAAACTGGTCTTAATGTTTTAAACTCTAATTTATCTTGGAGGGGCTCAAATCTAAGTGGCGCCTTGATGAATGTCCACCTTCTTTTGCCTTATATGAAAAATCCTAAGACATTGTTATGAACACTGAATTATTTAGCATCTTTTCTGAACATCACCAACCAAAAACCTATTTGTATATTGAAGTACTGTGATGGACACATTTGTAGGTCTTAGAAACAAACATTTGACCTATAAATGAACTTCAGCCATGTTAAGAAACCTGGAAAACTAATTTGTTCATAGATACGGACATTTGTGTACAGAATCTTGTAGATGTCAGCCAGGGCCCATTAACCTTTGACCTTTCAGAAATCCATTGCCTGTCTTGTCTATAGTTTAGATTAGAGAAAAATAGTACTTAGAAATTAAGTTATATTACCTGAAGTATTACGTCAAAGGTCTGATCCCATATTTTTAGGTACACATTTTCCAAAATCCTAGAAAAAGCCACATATGAAAGCACCATTTTTTTCTTCTCTGGAGCTAAAATCACCCCCACCCCCCAATGGCAGGAACTTGATCTCTAAAGTTTGAAGTTGAAAGTGGGTCCTGTGGTCCTGGCGGCTATAGAGAGATTCCTATGAGATAGGGCCCCTTTCATTCCCCGTTTATCTCAGAGCTTTCTGTCACGGTGAGGCTGATTCGCATAAACAGTGATGCCTTGCGGGCAGCGCCGGCCACGAGACGACCATGCTGAGATTTAGTTTGACATCTTGCCGATTCCCAACTTGCTGTCAATGTAGAACCTCTCTCATATTCTAAATATTCATTATGACACTGTTTTTCTAAACCGCGGGCAGGTAGCTAATTTTTGATCTGTTTTGTTCATTACCAGATAAAACTCAAGCGCTTAATATAAATTTAGAATTTGACACTGTAAACAACCAGAGGCAAATGTTGGCTGTTTGCAGACAAACATTTTAATGTTTTTCCTAATGAACTTCTTCAAATCATAGTCTGCCTGTGTTTGGAAGTTGCATATTAATATTTTGGTTAAATGACTTTCCCTTTTCTCCTTGGCTAAGTCACCATTACATCTCAGATCAGAGTACTGAAGTGAATTTTCTGTTATGAAAATGCATTATGTAGACTAATACACTACTGTTTAGACTCTAAAATTAAACAGTACAATTTTTCTTTATTCAAAGCAGCGTACATTAAGATTAGTGTTTTTAAAATTCCAACTATTCAGACTACTACAACATTTGCGTTATAATTAACATTCACTATTTCAGAACAGGTAACAACCTTTGGAAAAATAATACATTTGTCTCATTTGAAAGCACCCAGTGCTTTTAGTGTGTGTTTTGGTTAAGTGGACATAATAAATAATTTCCATTAAACACATGGCTAATTTTTTTAATTTAGCCAGGGATTCAATTAGCTCACGTCTGATGAGAGGCTGGGGGGAGTAAGAGAGGTCTTCACTGTAACAGGCAGAAGCGTAATCACATTAAAGCCATGAAGGGGCCCTTGTTAAGACCAAGAGTTCACCTTCAGTTGGACAGAAAATTATTTGAGACTTAGTAGATGTCTTGGGTAAACTCTTGCCAGATGTTGGGAGCCCTTAACGTAAATAGCTTCCATTAGTTAATTGGCGTCAATTATTTTACAGTTATGTCAAGAAAATGGAAAATAAGAGTCTGCCTGCCCATTGAACCCTTTTCCAAGTTTTCATGCATTCGGATTGAATAGTTTCACATTACTAAAGGCATGCATTTGTTTTTTTGTAGCTTTTAAAAGCCCAAAAGATGCCATCTTTATGAAACAATAGTATGAATGTGAAATGAATATTTTTTTCCCGATGGCTAACAAATAAAGGCGATATAAAGTTCAGTTTTCAGAGTTGTTTACCAAGGAAAAATGCTCATTCTTCTACTCTATGGGGGATAACATCTTTTGGGAAATGCAAGAAAGTTAAAAACAGGTGGCACAAGGTGTGAAATGATCTATTGGACAAGGAGAGCCGAGGATAATACAGCTATTCAAGTTTTTTGTCTTGCTGGAGCCCCTTTTGTGCCCAGAGCTGACATGCTGCCTCATTGGGTCCATTAAAGGCTCCATTTTGTTTAATTTGTCTGAAAGCCATTGACTTATGTGGCAGCTTCAAATCTTTATAAGTTTAAATGGCTTCAACTCCACTGTGGAATGTCTTTTTTTGTTAAGCTCTCTGATCTGTCCATCATTTTTACACAAGAAAAGTACAAAGAAAAGTAGTTGAACGGTGCAGACTGGGCACCCTGCGGTGATCTCACCGAGGCGAGTGCACACTGAGAGGCGTGGATGACTTAAATTTACTGGAAACTGTGAGAAATGTCACCTTTGACTTCTTTCTATTCAACAACAAAACATATAGTACCTTCCTCAGCCCAGGGTGTGTGTGATCATGTGTAACAGCAATAGATTGTGAGCTAAAGAACAATATATAATGCCAATGCAAGCTTTCCGTTAAGTCAAATTTACATTTTTGTGCTTTAAATTCACTTTATTTTTCCTGAAAAGGCAGTGAATACAATGGAGACTGTCTTTTTAGGAGACTATGCAGTTGAATGTTAGCTTCTAAGATAGAATCGACTACTATTGTTGTTGTTATGAAGTACTACTGTAGCTATAAACTGTCTACATACCTCCATTGAAACCATATATCGATGTATTCCGTTTATTAGGCATAGAATTGTTCCCTGGTGTACAAATATAATTCAAGGTAATATTCCGCTAGAAAAGTCGTAATATTACAAATTCTCTAGTGTGTACTTAATGCGATCACATTCTACTTGACAGGCAAAATGCATTGGGATACTTTTACATCAGGACTATTGTTTCCTACTGCATCATCATAACTACATAGTATACTGTTCAAATATATAAATAAGAAAAGGTTCTTTTCTAATTGCAATTTGTAATGGGCTATTGAGTAGAAATTTAAAGATGTTGAATGTAAACAGCTACAATAGAGACATAGATCTCAATTAAGATTAGTTAACCGTAAGCTTTAGGAGTCAAAAGTCTGCATTCATTGGATTTGTAAGAAGACTTACTGGAACATGTGTTCTTTCTCATCACCCTCACGTGGTTCTTATTTTAATTGCTTAAGTAGGCCCACCTGGAATCTATGGTCATTTGGATTCGCATATCCTTTTATTTGAAGCCTATTTAACTCTGCGTCAGCTCTAGTGCTTTTTTTTTTACCCCCCTCCTCTTCTGGTTCATGGTTGATGTTATGCCAAGAACATAATTTGCCAATAAATCTGCAAATCCACATTTAGGAGCTGGTTCAAGCGGCTGTGATTGATCTTAAGGTCTAAATCTGATTTAATTGCCTCTAATGCCACATTAACTCTTGTCCAAATATTTGACTTGTCATCCTAATTCAGGCTGTTCCTCCAAGAATAGCACAGTCATCTGTTTTTCATTGTCTCTGCATCCCTGCTCTTCCAATCACTTTTTCCGTCTCCCCAAGCACAATTGCCTGTCTTTGTTTTTCCCATCGCTCTCTTTGGTTGGGTCACACATGTTGTGATTATGAGCTCTTTGAAAGCTACATCGGGATACAATTTGTCAGAGTCTAACAGCCCATTCTGTTCTGAGGGGTTAACATTCTGTTTGCATTACTGAGCATTCAAACTGTAATTAGAACAACATTACATTCCCCATCTGCCAATCTTCTGTAATCTCCTTAATTGCTGTAATTAAACTATATTTACATGTGCAAAATACTTGTAATTTAACAAATTGCACTGTACACACTTAACATTTAATCAGCGGGATGGCGGTAGAATAGAGTGATCCGTGTTTTGGTTTTCCTGGTGATCCAGTTCGGAAAGTCTAGGTGGACCGCTGTCTGAGGTCCTGAAAAGGGTAAGAAAATATTCTATAGATGTCAAGCCAGAAAAAAAAACATTTTTTTTGTGGGAAGGGGATGTCCACAGTTTCTCATAGTTTCCCCATTTTTTGCACTTCACATCATATTTTTATGGAAAGATGGACTCCCAAAACCCAAATATCATCACGTCTCTCTCTGTATGTTGGCTTTAGATTGATGGCATCAGTCAGGGATTTAACAGGAGATGAAATTTTTCCCAAGCATCAAAAAAAGCAAGCCTGAGATATTGGAAGCATACTGTATTTCCTCTTCTCGTTGGTGGTTCATATAGTCACCACCACCACGAAAAACATCATGCATGACTCAGTGTTTCTTTTTGGTACAAACATTTGAGTCTTGGCAGTTCTTTCTGAAAGTGGTTGACACACACACTTCACATGTAATGTCCCCATGGCCTAGGCAAGATGAAAGTTTTATGACTGATTTATGGTTAAAAGTTCAACCACTAGCGTGAAGCACTGTCTGATAGAAGCACTATGTGGGCTGGAGTTTCTCCATCCTGAAGTAAATGTGTCCAGTATTTATGACCTCCCACACAGGAAGGATAATGGGAGGGTTTGTAATAGTGAAGTAAGGCCAAGTCAATGGAAGACAGATGTGACATTTGCATGTGGACTGTCACATATCTGCTGTCCATCTATAGTATGTATACACACATTGTGCATTAACATCTGTTAGCGCACATGAACTTAGTATAAGAATTACTACTTTGTGTCATTACCAGGCTTTGGAAATAATTGTGTTGTTTTCTGTCAGGAAAAGTTACAAACTCTGCAAAAAAAGTGCCGATAGCCACAAGACAAATTCCAATTAGTGCATAATAACCCCAATAGAATTGAACTTGGAGGTAGTGTCAATCGTTACACTGCCTTTTCAACATTTGTCATCTAGTAGCAAAAGTGTGTTGGCCTACATTAGAAGTGTGTACCCTCATAATCTTCTCCCACTCTGGGGAGGAAGTGTGTTGTATGGAGTTCCTCCAAAACTGTTTTGAAAAAAGGTCAATGAATTGCCCTTCCAATAATAGTTTTTCATTTAATGACCCACTGTTGCATGCTTGATAATGTAAAGCCGTTATGGCACTTAGTCACAGAAGATGTTGTAAGAAAAATCTTGGTAGCTTGCAGCTAGTGCAAATTATGTTATAAGATGGACACAGCACCAAATCCTCATTAGCGGACACGTAGTTGCTCTTAATTAGTTTCCATTCAGTATAATTAGCATGGATGAGACTAATCATTTGATGCGAAAGCAATCTTAACGCTTGGGATAAGACGTCCTTGGCCTCACTTTCATGTCAGGTTCACAATTATTATTCTTTAGGTGCTCTATATTTTTCAAAGCTTTCTGTTTGGAACAGGCCATATTAATCATCTTTTTAAAGAGATGTCTCTTGCCATTTCTCGTGGTAATAGCGCTCCAAACCCTTGACTGGGCCATTTTTCTTGATCTGGCTTTGCTTTAGGAGCTCACGCAACTTTATTCCTTCAAACTGTCTTCCAACAGAAGAGCCTGACCATGTAGAAGATGCCTAAATACTTCATGGTGTGAGGTTACGCAGGATATGAGCTTTTTATTTGATTTTCTGCCTTGTGGATTTGACTTCTCTGAGATTTTATTGATATAAAAGCCCACAAATGATCGACTCATACTTTACGTTATATTCGTTGACCGCAAAATGTCCTCATCTCTAATCTTTTGGCTGAAGACAAAAGGACGTGAGCTTTGGCCAACTCTTTATAGTTTGATTTTCCCCAAAGCACCCCAGGCACGTGTTCCCTTATTCACCCCCTTGGTTCATTTGATTTGTGTCTGATTTAAAACAGAACTCAATTTATCTCCTCCACTCACTGTTAATTTGACTCCAATTTTTTTTAAGACTGCAAAGATCGGAATGGTCCCACAGTTAATTAGAGAAAACACTATCATATTGCTGGAATTTCAACATCTTTCTGTCAGTTTCCCATTTCTTCTGTTTCCTATTATGCCCTGTCTTGGATAGTTTTGCTTTCCCTCAGGCTACTATTTTTTTTCTGATATGGTATGAACTCTAGCCATATGCCTGTCGACATGCACCTCCAAAAAAAATCAGAGCTGCTATTTTCATGCACCATCTGTGTAAGTCTTTAACCAGCTGTACCCCCGGAACATAGACAAGCTTGATATATGAAGTTAAGTATAATTTTCACTTCCATCTGAGTCAAGTAAAGGAAGACAAAGACCCAAATTGTTGTTTTATAAATCAACATTTGGACTTATAGACTTATTTCTCTGTCTAATGTGCTCATTGTGTTCACAAAACGTGTTTAAATGGGGACGCATATGAAAAAAAAATGTTGCAATATCATTGGCAGGCTATGAAAGAGAAAATGGAAAATGTGTGTTCATCAACCATAGCAGAAAAGATAGTGTTTCTATGGGGGGGTTCATTATGCGCCACACAGGACACCATTATTAGCCCCATTACACACAGTGACAGCCGCACATTTATTCTCCTATACCTGCTTTTTAAGGCCAGCCATTATTAATAAGGACCGCAGTGGGCCATGGGTCGTCTAAGAAGAAGGTCATTATAGACCAGACTTAAATTTGTCAAGATTATTTCATAATTACAGGTCACAAGGAGGGTTTTTGCTTCACTTAATTATCGACTAGGCTATCCATCCATCTATTGTGTATACTCTTTGTTCTTTTTAGGGTCATTTGTGAGCTGTAGCTGGCTTGTGAAGACAAACTGGGAACACCCTAGGCTAATTGGCACCCAATTTGCTTTGTTTTCTGGCGTCGTAAAACTAACTTTCTAATAGCGACCAGTATGAAGCTGTTTATTGCTATGTGTAGTTTTACTGCCAAAATACATGTATGTATTCAAAACAAATTTGGCTTGATATGTATAGGTCCAATTCTAACAAAAATGCAAAATGATGTGAGTAGAAGAGAAAAATACCCTTGTTTGGATTGTACAGAATAAATTGTTAATCTGATTATAAATAAACACTAACGGTAGACCTCAATTAGGTGCTGATAACCTCATAGAGTTGTGTAATTTACGTAGACCTCCCAAGAGTAGACTATTTATCCAAACTTTCCAATCAACTTGTCTGAGTGGATGGACTCTGGCCTCAGTCACTTTTCAAATGTGACCTTTACGTTAAATTAATACAGTCCCAAAAGCAAAGAGCCCATTTAGATTGGGTAGAATTTATAGAAAATGGTTATTCACCATCCATGAGATTATCGTACTCTCTTCAACAAGCATTGTCAGCGCAAAAGCGACTCTATATTTGTTTCTATGCCTCTGTCAAGTAGATGTAATAGTCACACTGGCCGGTACTAAGTGTACTGTGCAGTATAATTACACAGCTTTTATCTGAATGACCTCTTTGGCAAACTTGACTAGTGGAATGAGACATCTGAGCACTGTTATACTTCCTGCCTGCTCTTGTTTTATCGAAAAGCCCCTGCTTGAATGGATAATAGAGTCCTTTTTCTCCAAGAGGGATAATGGAGGGTGGAGTGGTTCTCTTTGGCTGACTACCATTGCTTCCAAGCTCTAGAGAAACCAATACTCGCCCTATCACTTGATATATGACACTAATACACTGGCTGACTTGGGCCCTAAACAGAATAGAGGAATTGTTTTGACTTTTGACTGGTCGCAAGGATCTATGACTCATAGGTACCACACTGTCTGGCCCCTGAGACTGCTCTAATTGCTTTACATCTGTACAAAGGTTTCTTGTAATCGGGCCTTCTGCCTCCATTTGTCTTCCTTTCAGTCTCCTTGTGAAGGCCTTAATTGGTCTTAGTGGGGCTTTTTTTTCCGTTTACCTCCCAGGCCTAAGCCAGAGGAAGACTTAACCTCAGGGGGCAGCTGGCTTTGCTAGCTTCTAGTAGTTGGGAGGTTGCAGAAGAGAGGAAGTCAATTCTTCTTCTACCTTTAACACTTTAATTAATGTTCTCCTGACAGGAGCCTTTGCACATAGCTTCACACGAGGGTGGTTGAGCTCGGGGGAGCTGGATAAGACTCCAGGCTTGTTCAGCTTTGCGAGAAAACATCCAGTGTAGTCTCTGGTGGTCAATCGACATTCTGCGAGAATGTGGGAAGAAGTTCGCTTTTTGTTGATGGGCAGTCCAGTTTTTTTCTAGATATATCCATTCGATTCTTTTTTTTCCCCCTGGGAGCTCAATTGAACACATTTAAACCAAGTGTATATTGATGTTTTGTCTTTATTTGACACTGTAAGCTTGCAAAATTATTTTATTTTATTCTATTATTTGATAGCAGTTTGGTGTTGTTACGATCGCCGCCGCGTAGTGCGAGGCGATCGGAGGGGAAGTTGAACCCAGATGCAGAGTCGCCGAAGGAATGGAAAGGTGAGGCAGATCTGTAGCTCTTGTAGGTTGATTTATTGAACGGGGTAACATAACTTCAACAACTTAGCTTGACCACTCATTACAAACGAAAACAACATGCGGCGGGGCGTCATGGAAACAGCAATGACTACGAGGATTAACAGGAAACGAAACCAGAACTAAACCAGTACTACACCAGACGATCCAACGGCGTCCACAGAAAGTCACAATGCTTAAATACCAAAAATAATCCAATCACGTAATTAGCCACGGCTGATAACTACCGTGACGTCATGTCAGGAGAGGCGATCCAGCGACTCCTGACAGGTGTTTCATAGCTGTGTTCTTCAGTCTGAAACATTGATCCGTATTTCAATTTTAAGTCAATGTAGAAATGGAGTTTAGACTGCCTGAGAAAGGTGTAGCTGCGTCCATCTGTTGTTAGGTCCTGCCTTACTCTGCGCCCTTACATTTCCTGCTGACTGACTGATATGAAGGTGTGCTGCCAAGTCTTAAATAGCAGCTGTAAGCGTCCAGCTGCTCTCTGCCACACTCCACTTCCCCCCAGATGGCTTTGAGACGTTCCCGCAGCTCTCTGGAGGAGCGCTTATGAGGAAAGTGTTATGGAGTGGCTCTCTGAAACAGCGGGAGAATCCCACACCCCACCATATCCAGCCTCCTGCTTCTTGAACCCTCAAACCACAAAAGCCCAGATCCAGGTAGAATTCTTCCAGTGGTTTCATTTGCCAGTTTTACCAATAGCGATGCACAAATGGCCATGTCTAGAGGAATTTTGGAAAGAGGACGGTGGTTTCAGCAGATGACCAGACAAATTCTGGAGGGAATTCCTCCTCTGTTCAGAGATCTCCAAGTTACATGCTTAATTGTAGCTAGTGGGGCAGCTATTTGTTTTATTATAAGGTTCGGCTTTTTGGAGTAAATCCAATTAAGGCAAGATTATTTTGTGTCTTGTTGAAATGTTCATTTTTGGTAGGGCTTTTATTTTATTTTATCAGGAATCCAGAACAAACATATCTACAACAAAGAATAGTAAAATGGAGAACAGTTTACGGAAATTTTAGTCCCAAAGTGAACCCTTGATCTGAAAAATATTGGCCAAACAAACTTCTTAAGCATTAGGTAATAACACACTAAAAGACTAAAAGCTAACTAATAAAAAATATGTTCACTTAACTCTCTTCTAAGCTGTCATTTCCTGTGACCAGCAAGATGGGAAGTACCCCCTAGAGGTTGTGCGTGACCGCGATTGCTCCCAGAGAGGGGGTACTACTTGCTCTGCTGACCTCAATGTTATCCTTTTCATGACAGGAAACATGCATAACCATGGCTCCGCCTAATGTGAAACACATTCCACCACTATTTGATCAAAGCCAGTACGCCTGGACAACAAAGTGCCCCATAATACCATATTTTGACCATATAATTGGAGAGTAATTATGTATGACAAAACACTCCACGGGGAATTTTTCTCCTCTCTTCCCTTTTCCTCCTCCGAGTCTCTTTATTTTGTAAGAAAGCCCAGAGAAGGCTTGTAATAAAGCATGCGGGATATTGTGTGCTGAGTTGGCTTGAAAGCTCTGGAGTGGAGCTAAGGGTAGGTCAGTTTTTATTGGCACACAATTGCTTATTCAGAGACTTTAGAACAACACACAAGGGTAGCACTAACCAGTGGCCCAGAAATACACTGGTGCCTCTTGTGACAGCTGAAATTTTGTTTTTTTTCTCAGTAAAGACATTCTCTTTCACAATAATGTGTGATCAGCAGTCTAGATTTTGATGATTCACTCTGATAACAGTCAAAATTGTATCCTTCCTTTTGTTGTCCGCCGAGTTTGTTTGAGGATTTTTCTAACGTTTTGTGTTCAGCATAGTGGATAAGCTTGTCTCTTGGGGGATACTTGGTCTGGGGGATGTTCAATGGTTTGGTATGTATTTGGGAAATGCAGGTGGATGGGAAAATATTAGTGAGGGGACTCAAAGAGAAGATGGATAAGAATATCAGTGGCGTTAGTCTTCTGTCATTCACAAATTATCCGTTTGTGATGAGTAGGATGACTTTGTGAACTGATACGTTGCTTGTTTTAGTTTAGTTGAGCTCATTTTGGGAGTAAACTGTCAGATTAAGTCACTCCTTCGTCAATTTTGACTAAAAACAAACTAGACAAATATGAATGCCAAGAGTTGCCATTGTAGTTCAACTGCATTGTGAGTTGTTGGACATCAAGTACTTGTTTCATAAATGTCACCCTGTTAACCTGGTCTACTATTTATGCAAATTCATCCTAAGTGAAAGGCTAAGGCACTTGACCAAACCCGCACCCACCCACCAGTCTCCAGGTCCTGGTTTACATGATACCCTGCTTATTCCACTGGCACCGACAACACGGCTGAAGGGAAGGCGTGAGGGAGGGGAATCTGGATAATCCTAGACCTAGGGAATGTATAAATAGCCCAAACAAACAAATATACAAACAAAAAGCAGAGTGTTTATTAACACCCATGGGATACGACAGGAGGTGAGTGCAGGAAATCATTAGCAGTGGAGTCAAACTAAAGTCGTTTGATCTCACTGATGGAGGAGCAAATATAATTTAGTGCGCTGCGAGTAATTTGTTTTAGCACTTAGCATGGGCTCCTTTTAATTTGGTTTTGCCTTGCAAGCGTCTTTCAAAATAAATATTTTTACTCTGTACAAAGTGAATCTTTGTAAGCCTCACAGCTCAAAGAGCAGCCCTGAACAACAACTAATGTTTATTTATATTTGCTTGTTTGCATCTGTTCGAGACACTGACAGGATTGTGTAGTCTATGCTTCTATTTGAATAGTTTCTGTATAATGAGGCGACTCAGATGTAGTCTGTGACAGCTCGCAAAGGGAGGGAGAATAACGAAGTGTTTTTTTTTTTTTCTCCCCATAGCGGCTCTCTAATTATCCAAAAGACAGTTCCGAAGCTGCAGCAGCTGTTTTTTCGGAGCGTTTTCACCTTATGTCCTCAATTTGGAGAAAGTTTTTGATGACTTATGCTGTTTTTTATATCAAGACACCATTTTGAAGTAGAAGTAAAAATGTACATTGTTAAATTACCTATCACATCATCTTATTTGTTTTCATTCTTTAAGAACTAAAGTAATTGGTAAATTTTGTTTTATTGGAATTTTATTGGACATTTGGCACTATAAAAGCATCTATCAATGTCAAATCTTGTCAATTTAACATTGTTGAATTGAACTGGATTCCAACAAGGTGTTTTCCGATGCTATTTTGCTGAGGAAAATTACAAATATTTGCAAATGCCTTAGCACGTTTTTCGTTCAGGGCGGATTGACGAACAGCATGCGCTTCAACGTGAGGACTCCCGGGTCCTCTCCGTACCTCAGCTGTGTCTCTGGCAGAGCCTGCAGGGCTTGTTAGCGGTTGACGGCGCCAGTCCTTCTGCCTGAGACTCACAGGCAGATTGTTGGCAAAGCTGGGCCGTTATTCTATGATGGCTGTCAGCTGGCTGCTGGCCTTTTCCCTCCTCTACCACCTTGCATTCATTCCCATCATGGCATATCTATAAAAATAGGGAGGGGGGGCTTTATGGTGCCTCATAATGATACGTGGCAAATGTGCAGCACAGGGGTGATTGTTAACAGCGGCAGCTGTACAGATAGCCTGCATGATAGAAAATCAGTGGGACCTCATTTTTGCTTTGCCAGTATGAATATTAATGGCTCGTTTCCAAGCCTAGGCTAATGATGAGGAAAATTCCCTAATAAAAACTTGATGCGATGGGCAACGACCCGTGGGGTCACTGGAGATATTCAAAGTTAATAGTGTGCCATCAGGTGTGAGGAGTTAAGTGATTAGAGTCACAGAACCTAATCCGGATACACCCCCAACTCCGTCTTTTCCCGGATGAGTAGAGTGGGGGACGGGGGGTTGTTGGGGGACTTGATGTTGTGGCTATTCATTGACAGCAGAAAAGCAACCTTTGAGAAAGATAATTAGATGTACAAAGATTGTTTTGTTATAACGTCAGGTAATTGTAGTTGCTAGACTATTGCATCACTTGGCAGTAGTCTAAAGAGTCGTAACAATGTTCTCTTGATTTTACAAATGTCCCGCAAATGCTTGTCATTGGATTAACCAAGTACTGAAAGCTGGAGTTCTGAGATTGGTAGCCTCCATATTTTACCATTGCCAAACCAGTTTGTCCAGTGATTGATCCATGATTGTGCCTAAAAATGTCCAGACCAAATAGATTTGGGTCTGGACTAAAAGAAAAACAACTCTGTCTTTTTTCTCCCAACAGTTTTCAGTTTTCAACACAAGTTATAGTCCGACTTTCTTTTGTATTTATGAACACTATGAAGGATGCCAACTCTATGTATGCCAACACCTGAGTCTAGCTGTTTATTTTTACATTACCTCTTAAAAAAAGATTTATTTTCCCCAGATCACATTAATAGTGCGGGGGAAAAAAAGTATTTTGGGGCAATAGACTTTTTACATCCACTGCATACTGATGTAGTTGTATGGAATTAATAAATTCCAGATTTTAAGACATGGTCTGCCAGCGAGTGGAAAGCAGAATATAATATATTAAAAATGCACTCCAGGGTATTTAAACCAGAGGTCACAGGCTATAAAGTTTAGATTATTTCATGGAAGGCTTCATTTTTTTGCCCTTCTCCCACGTCATTCCTCCCTTAGCTCAAATTCATCAGTGACTGGAATTTCAAGTTTGTAGTCCAATCCCAAATCTTGTGGATAAAGCTTTACATCTGAAAGGAAATTGCATTCAGATGTTGGTCTGCTGCTTTTGGCTGTTGCTGAACATCTGGATCAGACTCGATTAAATTAGTCCAGACAAAAGTCTGGCTCGTCCTGACGAAACGTTTTTGGCCGCTGAGACGACGTTTAGCCTGATGTGACTACGTAGACGCACAAGCTGTTTTTCTTTTCCTTTTCATTTGCTTCCAGCTTTTTGTGTCCAATTCTTTTATGAGACAGCTTGACATTCCGCAGATGCTGTGGAAATTACATGTTTAATGTCATTACTGGGGAACCAATCTTATTTTAATGATCTGACCCAGTCACAAATGTCATGTTGCATTTCGTTCAACTATCTGAACTTTTTACATGTATATTTATAAAAGTCTCTTACATGTCAATTGTTTAATTAGAAAAATAGAGCTGCTGGCTTAACGTCTGGAAATGGGAATTAGTAGGTCAATTTAAATACAATATATCTTTCTGCTTGTTATTTTAGACAACACACAACTATAATTCAGAGATCGTTTATTTATTGTTGTTTTTAAATTGCATTATCATTGACTAATCCCTGACCACTATTTTTCGAATTGGACCAGTACAACAAAATCATGACAGTTTAGAATCAAGCTTTCTTAATGTGAACGGACCAAAAACAGTATACTTTAGATAATCTAAGCAGGGTAGCATTGGTTACCATTGACTCTATTGATAGCCA
Organism: Stigmatopora nigra; assembly: GCF_051989575.1. Lineage (NCBI taxonomy): Eukaryota > Metazoa > Chordata > Actinopteri > Syngnathiformes > Syngnathidae > Stigmatopora > Stigmatopora nigra. The sequence continues at coordinate 6,506,473 of NC_135526.1, forward strand.
CAAGTTTCAAGGTTTTGCATCTTGAGTATTCACACTCCCTCGTGCTTATTCCAAATCTCTACGGGTAACATGATTGCCGATTCATAAAATGGCATTAAGCCAAAGTGCCTCTGCGTTTATAGCTAATGGAAAGCAGACCTATGAAGGGAATGTCCATCTAACTGAAACATCATCATTGCTCCCTTGATAATAAATCCAAGACATGAGTTGGATTGCTATGGCCACAATTGGAAAACCAGTGGCCATTTTTCCATAATCATTTATGCCATCTTCCTCTCACCTTCATGAATCATGGATGTACCATTGCCCATGCCCAGCAGTAGGACAGGCACACTGCCACATCACGCCGTTACGGCAGAGAGACGCTCTGGGCTCCAAGATGGCAATCAAGGCTTGATTTGCCAACACATTTCCAATGATTAAAATGTAATTAGCACAAGCGAGCACCTCCTCCCCAGCTAATTTCCACACACGCTGTGACAGGCAGGCGGTGGACGGCGAGCGTGGCCCAGCAGCAGATGGAGTAGAATGCAGCAGGGGGGGGGCCGGCGGGATGGAGGGTGGGGGGGAATTTTTGCCTTGTGACTGTTTGTATCCGAAAACCATCAGGATGCGCAGCTATATCTGGAAGGAGCTGTTAGAAGGTGGGAGTGAGAAGCCCTTGACAACACCCCATCAAATTGGCACTGGCTTCCATCCCACTTGCTGTTACTTTAGCTTCCAGGCATGCAACCAATGGGAGCATCCTCCCTCTTTTTATTAACCCCTTCGGCCATCCTTCAGGACCGCCTGCTTCGTCTAGATTAAACAGACGCCATCCTGTGAGCAAAGGGATTCTTAAATATGCCCGCTATCAACCTGAATTAATTCTATGGTCATGTTGATGGATAGACAGAAAGTAGCTTCACCTGAGGCCTATAGAGCTTAAAGAATAGATGTATGTATAAATATATTCAGTGGTACCTCGATTTAACGAAATATTCAAGTTACGGAAAGCCTCGAGTGGGACCTTTTTGTCCCAAGAGACGAAAAATTCCAAAGTTTGTCAATATGTGTGCTTTAGAGTAGATTTGTGACATATTTGATTAGTTTAGCAATTATAATAGGACAAGTAGAAATGAAGGAACCATGCCATATTACCAGAATCTTTCCAGCAATGTTGATGTCTTTAACAGACAAAGTACATCTCATAGTGTTCACCACTCACCACAACAATGTCATGATTATCTTTGTAATATTTCTAATTGTGGGTGTAAAATGGAGAAAGGGAAGCAACTGTGTTGGTCTTTTATTGAATTGCCGCAAGTAAAGAGACTTGCCACTTCTTTTTATTGCGTTTGGGCCTGACTGAATCTGGATAGTAATTTGTAGTGAGTGGTACTCCAGATCCATTAAAATGTGCATTAAAATCCCGAACGATTACCCTGTAGTCATTCAAGCAACAACTTGAATGTTAAGGCCACGCTTTGACCGTTAATCAATGCTTTCAGTTCTGTCTGACTGTTTTGAATACATTTTAAACATCATATGTTTATCATTTTCGATCAGAGGAATCCTCAGTGGTTAAGATGGGAATTCTGGCCTGGCTTGTCTCTTTTTCTATGTGTGATGTGGTTAAGACTTGCAGTTCAGAAATGTCTTTCAGTCCTGAATCCGAGCAGCTGCGGGTGAGAGTTAAACTGCGACATTTAACGTTTATTCTACGGCCTCTAATGTTTCTCTGCTTTTCAAGAACTATTTTTTTCACATATGGGTTGGATTTAGGACAAGAATAATTCTCTCTGACTCAGAGCAATTTAAGTAAAGGCCTCATGCTCAAACAGAGAGCCCAGAAATTTATAGGAGCCAAATGCGAGACCCCAGTGAGAGCGGCAGGGTAATCAGAAGTGGTCCGGATACAAGCCAAGATCAACAGCTCTTAGAGATGAAGTTAATGTTTGACATTCTTGAGTTACTTAAACTAAACACAAGGTTCTTGTTATATAGTAAAATACCACCATCTGAAAATAATGTGCCTGAGTACAGATCACTTTCTTTTGTCAGCTCCCTTCTCCATGGAGTCAGACTTGCTTTATTGTACATGACTTTTGCTTTAAGTTAGAAGCATTTACCTAGCTTGGCTTGTCAAAGCGATCTCAATGGCACCACTGTTGTGCTTTTACTCATTGCACCAGACAATATTCTTTCTGTCAGAAATGTAAATCCTCTGGAATGTCTCCTATTTTGTAGACATGACCTCCCAGTGTTTGAGAGAGAGACCATTTTTCTTTTTACATTTCACTTATATTCTGCAGAATTTATCACGAGCTCTAAGTCAACATAATTGTCATAAACACTTTGGGGTTCTTATGCAGAAACGAAACCATACTTACATTGTGTGAGTCATTTTCTTCCAATTCCAAGCCACACAATTCTGCCAAGAATTACCTGTGAACCCTTGGAGAGATTTCAGATATCCATCCTCATACAAATGACACCGTTTTTGGACCTGAAAATTGGACTTCTGTTAGATACAAGTTGCATGTGGGCAAAGAAATTCCAATTGACCTGCAAAGTTGATCTTAACCCATCTTATTACCAAATCCAGTACCTTGAATGTAAAAGTCATATATAAGTCGCACTGGTGTCTAAATTACAGTCCTAGTCTCATTGTTCCAAAAAAATACAGTAAATTGAGCTGGAAATGTGTCAAATAAACTTTGACATTGCACATGCAAGTGTCTTTTCTCCCCCCAAAATATCATTTTCTTTATTTATTTTGCAGAAATAACTTATCTGTGATCATAAATGTGATTAACAGTCTATGCTTGTATTTTTTGTATCTCTACACAGCTATTACTTATTACTATTTTCCTTTTTATACAAAAGCTTTTCCTTTTAAAGGATGATTACACTGTGTTTGAATGTCAAACCTGATTTCAAGCTTTTTTATATATATATATTTATTAATGTTATTGTAAAATGTATTCCATTTTTATTAAGTTTTCCCTTTTAGTCTCTTTTGTTGCTCTGGGAAATTTACATACGGCAATTCTCTGGAAAAGAATGTAATGATAGCAATTTATTTTCCCTTTCTCTCCCCCCCACTTGCAATGTGAGCGCTTCATTTAGCCGTACCTGCGAATGCGACAGGCGGCGGGATGAGAAGTGAAAGAGAGCGCTTGATTAAATCATCATCAAGTCGCAGCGCAGAAAGTCAATTCTGCCTGCCGTCGAGAATGATATCCCTTTATCTTAAAGTAATGAGCTATGGCACTTTTGCATCGGGTAATACGATGAGTTCCATTAGGATGTTCCATTTGCTTCACAAGCAAGGGCAAGTTTATTCCGGCCGGCTTCTCTCGTGGAAATCAAAGCCGTCGGCTACGCGAGAGGGAAAACGAAAAGAAAAAAAAAAGGAACCTTGCTTCCAACCTGATAGATAAAACGCCCATAATCGTACTTATATAAAGCTGGAGCATGCCCGCGTTCCAGTTGCCACGCGTGTACCGTTGGAGGAGTCGCTAATGAGTACTCGGTTTGGTGTCACAGGCCTCAATAGATTGAAGTTGTTGGATTTAATACTCTGATATTTTTGCATTCCTATGCCAGACAGTTGTGTGTGGGAGGCCTCCAGAGACATCCAAAGTGAATATGTCACTTTTATTCCAAATATAAATTACTTGTAAAGAAAAGCAAACACATTGTTTACGAATTTCTGACCTATTTGCACTTGCCTTATTTCTTGAGCAAATTCACTCACAAAAATCAGACTTATGGGTCCGTAGGTCTGTTTATTGGTTTTTCATTCGATAACTCAACAATAAGTAAAGGGATTATTATCATATTTGTCTATAATCATTTCCTGAAGATGTCATTGCCAATTATCCTAATCCTTTCTTTATAAATAGAATCTTAACTTTTCTTTTACGGCATCCCACCGAGAAATATTTTGACTTTAAACCCTTTTCCGGATAGATGTCGGAATGCTGTAGGAAGTAGGAAGAGAACAAGTGAGAGAGAAATAAAGGGCAAGGGAGCGTCTGAAAAGCATTTGCCCAGTGCGTTTATTGCCTCTGCATAATTTATGAGTAGCTGTAGCTGACCATCATGGCAGCGTGCCGCCGGCTGCCCCTGGGGGCACCAGGGACAGGCCTGTAAATTGGATGCTATGCTCCTGCTGAGCTCGCATGGCCCCTTTTTAGCATCCTGCTTGAGAAACATACCCGCCACATGGCCGGCCTTCTACCTTTGAGCTCTAGAGGGTCCAGATCAGCAAAAAAAAATAGATTAAAGCCAAAAAAAAGGGTGGAAAGAGAGCCAAGACAGAAGTGCCGTCTGTCGCTCGTTCCCTGAGCTGTCAATCTTTTTATGCTCATCTCTTCTTGCCCTCCCCTCTCCTGCTCACATAAATATACGATGCCTATATTCCCCCCCAGTGCCTTCTTCATTACTGACTTCAGTGCTTCTCTGCACCTCAGCCATATGCACAAGTTGGAGGCTGCCAGTCACCCAGCATGACACTAATTAGTTGATAAAGAATTAAGTGGACCTTGAAATTGAAATTTGAAGAGGGGGAAAAAATGAAATCTAACCACTTTTTATCCTTGACAAGATTGTTTTTCCTTTTTTCATTCCCAGCCTCAAGTAAAAAGATGCTATATGGAATAATATTTGTGGTTGTTTTTATCGCAACTATGACATCACAACCAAGATTGCTCTTTATCAGATTCAACTTTTTAAGATGTTTTTAACATATTTATGTAAAACGCTGTTTGGTAACAACGGAAAGGCGCCGTTTAAGAAACTAGCTTGTGGTAAAGTTAAGAAATACAACAGAATATAGACTCTATTTCAGGTTGTTTTGCAGGCTTTATTCACTGAATCTTGCTGCATTCCAATGAAAATGGGTACAGTGTCATTGGAAATATTGGATTGGATGAAAAATGTCATTTCAGTGTGTCATCAGACATCTAATTTTTTTTTTTTTCTCTTACAGTGTGACACAGAGAGCGACCAGGAAGACAAGGTAAGCCCCTAATATTTCCTTACCATTTGGGGGGGAGGTGTCCAAATCACTTTGGAATAAGATTCATTGTTCATCATTTAGGCTTGACAGTTGCTGTAATTAGAATGAAACATGCTATTAATAGATATTACCACTCTTTAATTAGTTCCACATTCATTAGAGATTTTCTTAATGACATGCACAATTTAAATTAGACTTGTCTGGGTTTAAAGGATTTATCCTCAAATCAAACTGAGGCTTTTCCTTATGCACAAAGCCATTACAAAACAATGTCTGGTATTCGTTAGATTGCTTTTTTTTATGTATGAACCGTTCTCATGGTCTTTTTTACTTAAAACACGCAGACAAAAGAGTCAATTTTCATGTAAATTGTCCATTTATTAGGCAATGATGTCATATTTAGGGAAGTAAATGCCAGTACTTTAACTTTCAAGACAAGAAATTTTAGTCCAGTGTTGAAGTTTAGTAGAAATTCTCAAGAACAACTGAACGCGAAATGCTCTCTATGGCTAAAAAAGCAGTTATTTTGTTTAACCAGAGCCTCCAAGTGTCTCTTGTTTCAGCATATCTTACTTTAAAAGGAAGCGATATGATCCCTTGACTTTTAACTAGCATAATAGATCCACTCTGATGCTTTAGTAATGCTTTCTGCCTGTCCTGCTTAGACAGAGCAGCAAATTGAGTCATTACTCAGTGTTGTCCAATTCAATCGGTCTTGTCTCTCTCGTTTCCTTTTTTTTTTGTTCCTGAAGAGAGAGCTTTGTGCCCTGTAATCCCGCCCCTGACTATATTAATTCACTTGGGCGCACCTTCCTGCTTCTGAAAAACAGCTTGGACTGCACCTTGCTGTCATTGATTAATTGTGTGTTCCAGTAATAGAGGAGCAAATTAGTAAATAGGCGACCCCGGCGACAGACTCATGTGTTCGGCCTTGTCGTTAGGGACTAGTCATTTAAATCCGTCGCTTTTTGTCCTCGGGAGTTGACATCACCTCTGTCACTATCTGCTCCCGCCAGGCCGTGATTTGCTTTCCGCGGATCATGCGGTTGAATTTGCAACGCCCCAGTCTAGAAGGGGGGTACTGAGATGTTTTCAAGGGGTCAAATGGATTCCAGTGATGAAAAAATGTGGCTTATTTAGGTTCTCTTGAAAAAATAAAGAAATGGAAAAGGTGTCCCCTAGAGAAATCATATTTAGTGTATGTTGACTGGAGGTGCCAGGCTCTGATAAGATGCCGGTTTGGATTTCGGAAATGTGCGCCGTGTGTGGTGTTGTGTGTCAGAGCCTTTACGGCCAACGACGCTATACAAATATTGCTTGGGGCCTCTATAAGGCAGTAAAATTTTGTTATCGGTATTGCTGATTACTCTTTGAGGACTCGTGTCCAAATGTCATAAAACTATAGTCGAAGAGTGTCTATAGCTGTGTCAGTAATGAGTGCCTAAAAATAGTACAGGAATAACAATATTCTTAATACAAAGATGAGCAACCTCTTGACGTATAAAAATAAACATTCCATTTCAATCATTGACTTAAGTGTCATCGATTAGCAACTCTTTGACTTCCTAATATTTTAAGTAGCACTTTGGTTGAGACTCTTTTATGCTCAAGTGATTTCCTGAGACGACTACCTGAATACTTGAGCTCTCAAATATGCGCTAAATCCGATTATCAGTCATATTTTTAGCAGTCAGGCATTGCTTTTTAAAATGATTTATTCACCATTAATGTTTAGCTAATGAGCCAGCATTGGCAAAGTCTCCATTTTGGCATATTTTTTTCTTTATTTGAAGTGAAATCTATAGCCATGCGTGTAGTCCTTTGGGCTTCAGGGAAGTAAGCGGGTGCTTTGGAGCAGTCCAAACCTGTTTGTCCTTGACATGAAATAAAATTTGCTATTTATCTTCCTTTATTGTTTTGCTGTGTTTGCCCTCTGGTAATTCTCAGTGAAGAGTTGTGTTTCTCAATGACTTGGCGGCACTGTACATAAAATGGGTTTACAATCCAGCCCAAGCGTGCTTCCCTCCCTGCCTGCACTGCAGAGGGAAGGAAGAGTAATAAAAAGGAAAGAGCAACTTGTCAGCGTTAAAAGATTATGTGTTTTGCCCCCTCCAAAGGAGGAGAGTAGTGTTTACAGGCTTGAGTGGGTGCTCACTAGGTTGAGGCTGAGGCTGATTGCACTAGAGTATCCTGTCAGCCAGTGATTTGTCATGTACTTTATCATCCTTGTCACTCTGCCGAGCGTTGTCATAGGTAACGTAAAGGGGCCCCTCCTCTTCCTCCTCCTCCCCTGGTGCTTTGTACTCAGTCAGTGCAGGAAATTTGTATTTACTTTGGGGGAGTGTAATTTGTTCCTCATGGATAATGTGACCCTTAGCGGAGTCGGATCACGGGTTAGTTGAAGTGATATTTTCCGGTAATGGTGGTCGTACATCACGGCTGTCAGCCCGGGTTAGGAGGCGAGCACATTATAGCTCCATTTGAACACTGCAGGCATCTGGGATTATTTTCCATAACCAAGTATGACATGACCGCTCTGCGGAGTGCATTAAATTTTTACTAGCTTTTTTCCCTCCCCCTGCAACTTCTGTGGCTTTACCCTCGCTCTGGGTCTCAAAGCTGCCATAGTGATGGATACCCGTACCAGTCCCAGTAGCCCTGTCCAAGGTTAGCGAGTGTCACAGACCTACACGGCTCCCCTCCATCCAATAAATGGCAAATCCTTGCTCCTGTGGCTCTCTGCTGTTGCAAATAAACAGGAAATGACTCACCATTTTGAATATGGATGAACTAAAGACATGTTGTTTGACCCTTTTGACAATTTGCCAAGTTGGAGCTGCTTCGAAGGCAAATCAGAAGTCGTTAGTGGAGCTCGTTCTGTTGTGTTGTCTTAAAATGTGCCTCGGGAGACTGTATAATAGCTGTGATCAAGAATTTCCGGCTGTATCATTGACAGGTGTCTTTTCAGTTTGTAGTTTTACACCTGCTTCTCATATTCAACTCATTTGTTGTTTACAATCGGCAATAAAATTTGTCTAATGCCAGCGGTTGGTAAAACAAAAAATAGTCCTTGATATTGAATGGAGGGCAGAAGGGATTGTCGTCATTTCAAAAGCATTATTCCAATTCGACGTACAAAGTTAAGAACACGAGAGTGGAAAATAATTGAATTGGCAAGAAAAAACAGAAATATAGTGTTTGACTAAGATGCTCATTCTACTGAAAATAAATGCAATCTTCATCTTTCCTGACCTGGAAAAGAAAAATGTCTTGGGCAAAATATCGCCATCAATCAAACCTTTTGCATTTGACTGCCCACATGAAGCAATGCTGTAGGATAGAGTGTAAGCTTTATCATGAATTGTATTCCATTTAAAGTCAAGGTAAAGTCATGCCTATGTAAAAACAGTGGTACCTTGACTTATGAGTTTTGCTGGCATTGTGGCCATGTTTGTGCTTGTGTATTAATAATAATAATAATTCATTTTGACTAAGAGCGCGTGAAAATATACTCCCGATCCCCAGGTTTGTGTCAACTCCTCAGGTGTCTGCGCTCATCTCTATTTATGAAGCAGCGTTTCCAGTTACTGGTCTTCAATAATGTATGGCATCAGACGTCAGGTTCAAATTGAAGGGAGAAAAAATACTTGTTGTTATTCAGCGAGCCCTTTAGGGTGCCTAAGACTTTTCACTCATGCACTCCATCTTCATCGCTCACTGTGTCTTTCTGCCAACTTTCCCAGACACATCAAGGTTAAAGCATCTCATTTTGTCCAGCCAATGTCAGTCAAGGCCTGGCTCACCTACACGTTACTCCTCCTGGCCACTGAACAGTTGACTCTCGCAGACCTCTGCCTCTTTAATGCTTCTTGGTCAAGACGATGCTTTCTGCAGGCGACATTTTGTGCTCTATCTTGCTCTCCTCTCAGGCAGTTTCAGCTCGCCCACACAGAACCACTTTATCTCTATAGCAAAGTCTTCTTCCATCTGCCATGTTGGGTTCCAGGTGGAATTAGTACCTTTTAACGTGAATGATACTGTGCTATAGCAGGGATGTCCAAATTTCTGGTCCTATTAAAAGGTGGCAATTGGCAATGAGTAGTTCTTATGAGAAGCATCTTTTCTAAATAAGCAAAATCCAGGCGGGATCAAATAGACAGACAATGATATATATCCCAGCATGCATGGCGGCAACCACAAACAATTCTAATGACATGAGGGGCTTTGAGGAGGGTCTGTAGACCAGTGTTCCCCACCCCATCAAACATCATTCCCTTTGCAAGTGCCACCAGCACACCGCTTGTTAGAGGCAGTGTAATTAGGTGGCTGAGCTTGTTGCAAGTAGCCCAGGTCACAGAGGCATGTCCAACCCCTATCCTGATTGCTCCTAAGGGAATTATTGACAAAACACAAGGAGCATTGCACGTTGGGCCCTAATTATGTGTACAAGACATAGATGGCCCCGGGGAAATTAAATGAAATTCCCCAGCTTGATGGCTCCTTTCTACTCAAGGGATCCATTCACTTTCTTATTAAGACCAGCCATTGTCTGGCTTTATGAGGCCGATGTGCAGAGCTAGGCACCAGATAAATGCTTTTAACTTTCATCGTCTTGATACATCAATGACTCATGATGAGGATATTTTAAAGTGATCGCAAGCAAGGCTACAAATGCTATAAAACACCGCTGTTTTTTTTTATATCAACTGTAAATAGAGGTCGCCCAAGTGATCTGCCAAGGGGCTGTGTTTGGGGCTACGTAATCAGTATGCTGTCACTCGAATTGGGGATGTCTTGCCTAATTCCCCAGGCCACGATGCCTCGCAGGAATTGATAGTCGTACAAATGAGGTGATAAGAGGGTTCGCCTGGATTGCATGAGGCCTAAGTGGAACTGAGGAAACTTATAGAGATGAATGAATTCATTTAAATGTCAACGCAATAAGGAATCACTCAAACAGTGCCCAATTTTCCTTACAAATTAACACCAATGATGGTCTTTGACCATGTTGTATATCATTTTGTCAATAAGGCTAGTAAATGGGCAATTCAATAGTTCGGCCAGACAAACTGCCATCATTCCAACCTTTAGTTGTTCTTTGTAGACTTCAACTCCAAGAATGGAACACTGTTAATTCATTTTCATGCAGAAGCCAATGCCAATAGTGAAACAATTTAATGTGCCTGCCATAAATAGAAACTTGCCTATTGTATTGTCACCATGTTACATCACATAGAAAGAGACAAACTTCAGTTAGACATCCCATCGTAAAATCTAAAGATCCCTTAATACCCCTGTGGTCAATTAAAACGACTGATCAAATGTTAATATCAGCCAATCACCTCCCCCAATTTTTGCTTTGTGGCCTACAGGCAGCCAACTCACTAGTGAGAATAATTGTCAGTAGATGCAGATAATTTGGCCGCCATACTGCCAAGACAGACAGGGTGTGTTTTGAATGGCAACTAGAGGTGAGTCACACTGGCACTAGTGGCCATGATATTTCTGCTTGGCAATGCAACACAGCGAAGGGAAGGAGACGACGGCAGAATGTCAGCACACAAGCTAATGTGCAGATGGCATTTGCTGATAGCTGGCAAGTGTCAGACTTGACTTGGGTGATTTAACAACTGCAGTTTTCAGCCCACACTCTCGTTTTATAATCCATCAACAATAGTCTCGCCCATCTACCATTTTCTATCACTACCTAAAAGAAGCACACATGATATACCATTATTTAAAAAAAAACACCTTTTGTATTTTTTAAATGTATCTACATGTATAAGGAGATGCTTTTGAAGAAGAACTGTAATGGATAGGCTTAAGCAACCAAATGTGTAGGCATACAGTTCAAAATAGCAACGCAAAGAAGTGCCCTTTGGGTGGTGAGATAGCTCATTACCTATGAGCAACCTTCCATCTGCACTCATGGCTACTCTGGGAGTCATTATGATTATGATGGAAATCTCACAAGCCATTACTGGGAGACAGCACAGGGCTCACTGCAGACAGACTAATGGACTCATTTGTAATTGGACGAAGGGGAAATGACTATGCGCTCGTAACGGAGGCACAAAACTAAGCTATGATAAATAAAACAGTTCGTTTACTTGATTATAGTATACAAATACTGTCCATCTTAACTCACATTAGACAGTATCTAAATTTCATAGGGCTATTCAAGCAGCATGGAGTCTTTGGGAGTGTTCTCATAAAAAGTTGCAAAGTCATTTGAATTTAAGTGTATTGTTATGTGCCTCACTGTGTTTATAATGGCATTGCACAGTGTTTTTTGTGATCTTTCCTCACGTCCTTTTTACTTGATCAGGAAGGCAACATTTAAAAAAAAAATGGGTGACTAGATGTAGCACCAACGACACGTGTACACCAGAATAAATGTGTGTGTTTGTGCTTGTTGGGTTCTAATGCAATTGCTCTGACCTAGCTGATTTATTGATTCATTTGTGTGCATGCTTAGGGACCTGGTCTGCATTATTCATGTACACCCAAGGTAGGGCAGGGAACATAAGGTGGTTAGCCTGTGTACAGGTTAGGTCACGTTATATTATATTGCGAAGAATGAGGCTTTTCAGACTAATGTTTAGAATTAGGCAGAAAAAAAAATCCAAATCACCTCTGTTAGCAGAACAGGTGGAGCCTCTTATTATTATTCAATTAAGTCTCTTAATGGTAAACAATGCACAGCTCTTTCATCCTAACAAGAGAAAGATAATTGGTTACCAAATACCCGTTGACATTCTGCTGCCTTAGTTCCATTATTTATTTGTCACACGCCACCTGGCATGAATGTGATGCGACCGCAGTCAGCCATGTTTTACATGTATGTGATTCGTATTCATCTCTGTTGTGCACTGGAAGGAATGATGTGGCAATCATTGGATATTTTTCTTGTGTGCCGTTGCTGCAGGCAAAATACGCCTTAATATTATCTACGATATGTAATATATTGAAGTATTATGAACCCTGCAACAATACAATCGTTTCTAAGCTTGTACCCTGGTCCTCTATCGAATTGCCCCTAGACCTGGTTTCTATTTTACCATGTCGTATCAAATAGTATCGCTTTGTTTGTTTGTATTGTCTTAAATCGTCTTGCTCCCGAAATGTGATAACTCTTGGTGCAGTCTTCATGATGATAATCTGTTACTGCAACATTAAAAACAGTAGCATATGGGAGGTCCATGCTGTGCTAATTAACCTACAATGCATCCTTTGATCACCATAGTCTGACACAACACACCCCACCTTAAAGAGGGATGAGAGGCAATAGCATTCTCTACGAAGATGATCCGTCTCATTCTGTGCATTTTCCTCACCTCTCTCTGGGGAGCCTGCCATCATGCATAAAGAAAGACAAGGGGAAAGGCAGCAGCATGTGTCTGCCTCTGTGGATGTGCCGCTGACAGGCCGGGCTTATCGTTGTCTTCAGCTCTTTGCTACAAGCTTGATTACCGCTGACAGCTCAGACTACTGATAAAAGCAGGAACATTAAAGAAAACAGAAGAGCCGTACAGACGACGCATCAGTGTTTCTTCTCATCAAGACTCCATCTGGCCTCCGCTTCTCACCGCCTCCACCAACACTCCGGCAGCTCTTTCTATTCCTCATCTACCCAAAACCCCGCGCCGGGGTGTCAGAGCTGTCGAGTGTAGGAAGTGACATCACAAGATTTTGCGAACAGTCTCCAGGCTCATCATGTCAGCGCCAGCCTGTCTTATGTCAGGTTTCCCCTAGGAAGGCTGTGATCTCGTCTCTGTGCGAGCCCATTCTGAATTCTCGCTGAGGACGGGCGGGAGGCAAAATTAACAGAATGTTTTTCCATCTTGTTAACTGACAGCATCATTTGTTCGAAAGGCTGTCTGAGGAAGAAGAAGAAGAAGCGCGTGTCGTGCACGAGGGGCTTATGTTGGCAGTGAAAAAAAAATTGGCAAGACAATTGCCGTGGTTTTTGGACTCCAAAAAAGATGTCAGAGCTATCCAATTGCTACTGCAGGGGGGGGGTTCCAAAAAGCATCTGAGGTGTGATTGGAGTTGCATGGAAGAGTGTCCAATTAAAAAGCTGTGAAAAATCAATGGGAACTGTTAAAAAAAATGGAATATAATGAAAAAGTAATTGCGTGGTGATTGTTGTTGTGAATCTCCATCCAGGCGCTGTTATCACTATATTGCTTGTACATCTTTTTCCATAATATATTTTCTTGTCTATTGATGTGTTTGCACATAGAGCCTCTTTCACAATGAACTTTTGTGTCTTGCTCTTGTTGTGTAAGGTGGCAATGGTTTTCTTTTGGACCACTTTCAGCTTAGCAGTCTTCCCTGTGGTTGCATAGCCTACAAAATTCGTAGAAGAGACAATTTAAAAGCATTTGCAAGTGTTTTAAGTTGATGAGCAGACAAGGATGTCATTGATATTGAACTTTTCCACAATATTTACTCTTTCTGAGATACTCAATTTGGGTGTTTCATTCCTTCAGTCAATATCATCAATATTCTAGTTTTTTCCTCCTTATCTATATCGCATCTTTAAACATGAAAGTTGAGGAAATTTGCACCATTTTTTTTCTGGGACTGTTGCCAATATTGAGGCACTTATTTTGTAGTCATGGAAAATCTGCTGTATCTCGCAGTTAAGTCTCCATCTCGGAGTTCTGGCTGGCTGTCAGCTCATTTGGATGGAGATGGTGGCTGCCTCTGCGAAGAATGCTTTTGATTCCCTTTTCATTTATTTGAACTGATCTGCTGTGATTAAGAGCTCCGTGTCTCATTATTCTCTTTTAGAGAGGAGCAGGCATTGGCTTTTGCCAAAATATTTGAATGATTAGGGCCAAAGCACGGGCCTTGCCAAATCGTCGGGCAGCATTCACTCTGCTTATTAGATTCACTTAAATGCTGTTGTAAATCATTGCATGCTGCCAAGCCTGGGTTTGAACATGAGAAGCTTCTGCTGCCAAAGCCAGAGCATGCTGGCGAGCGACAACTCTACTGCTGTTTGTTTTAGCTCGGCCTACTAATACAGCGAAATGCTTGTTTGACCAGGTTGGATTCATTTCCTGGCCGAAAAAAAAACCTTAATCAAGCATCTGTGAGATGCAGTTAAAGAGCAGCTGGAAAGTCTCCCCACCACGGGACTGTAAATTTGTCTCCCGCAAGAATCAATCATTTCACAAGCAAGTCTTGCAAACGCTCCTTGATATAGCAAAGCCATTATTTAGTCAATGTAGTCCTAGTCTTTGAGAATAATTGAAATGTTCATTGTGAATGTGACAGATTGCATAATTGGGGCTTCAGACTTAATAAGCACTAACAGTGATATTCAACCTTTGTGTTTTTCTCCAGTTCTGCCTACTCTGCGATTGCAGAGTGAGCACAAAAAAAAAGAAAAACAGGCCTCTTGCTGAGTACTTCAGAACTAACTGAGGAAAATGTGCACTTTTCCTTTCAAAAGCAATGCCAGTCGCTCAATCAGTCCTTCAATTTGGCACATTGTCAAATCGTAAATGGAACAAATCAGAGTGTATTGTTCCTCAGGGGCCATAATAACCATAAGCCCTACTTCTCTCCTTATGCTTTGTTGGCGACAAACGTTATTCCATCCGTATCTTATTCAAACCAACCATATTTTGTTGGAGGAAGTTTAAAACTTAAAGACTTCTGGTGTTGATTTGTTGGCTTGATTTGCGTCTGTCTTGCTTTTTAATTATACCAAAACTTTGCCAAAACCCATAGAGTTTACTACAGTTTTTCTTTGGATAAGCAAATTGTAAGATGACATTTTCAGTTTACTTCAGCCTTGTGTATTCAGATAAGAATTGCGCTAATACAAGCAGTTCCTTCAATCCCAAGCCAAACTATCATGCATTAGTATAATGAAATTCTGGTGTATTGGTAAATTTAGGAAAATTCCAAAAGGAAACGGACAGTTTCAACAGAACCGAATTGCCATTTTATGGAAACAAAGCCTATTGACTCAAAGGAATGTGTGAAGTTGTAGTACTGTGTACAATATAAAACAACAGTCCTGACTGATGACAGGAAAGATCGGCACTAGGCACAATACCCTAGAAATCAATTCCCCCAAAAAATCCCAGTAAATCACAGGGACACCAAGGAATGGGTGGAGGTACTGGGGATAAAAGAAAACTGTGCTTGTGCAAAAGGAGTGTCATCACTGGGGAATAAATGAAGCTTTAGTCTTTCCATCATAAAGCCGGAAGGTAATATTTCTTAAGAAAGCTGCTGTTGGGCTAAAATGTTGTGGCCTGTTGCTTTGAAGCCAATCCCATTGCTTGATAGCTCCTTTATTAAAAGAAGATGGGATTCAGGACTGTACTCTTAAATAGACTGATATCCCCCTTAAGGGGATTCATCATTCCTGATGTGACTCTAATTAAGTTGTTGGGTTGGACGGGAGGGGGTTCGAAACAACTTGAGATAATGTCATTGATCAAGGAAAGCGCCGTCGGCATGACTAACTCACATGTTAGAGTCAGTACACGCCTGATTAGTTACACTAGACACATACTGGGATATAATTGCAGGTGCCATGATAAAGAATTACATAGTAAATAGTATGATGTTCACAGTTTATCTGTCCTAAGAACAATTTCCTCACAACACATTACTTTTGCATTCACCCTGTCTTTTTAAACCCTTTATTGACCTATCGTCCCCCTTTTTTTTTTACATGCTGGCAAGCTAATGTAAAACCCTGCTGGTTTCAGCAATAACAAAAACATCTTTTTTTATACTCCTTACCATTCATTTGCAAGAAGCCTGACCGTATGTGACAGAATGTGCTATCTGCAACCCCCAGCTGGAGCCCCCTTCTTACACCTGCCACATTACTGTCAATTTAACCCCTCTCCCGCCTACAGTAGTAAATCAGAGCGGCACTGATAATGCTGCTACTGACTGAGGAAGAATGACAGGAAGCCAGAACAACTTATGTGTGTATAAAGCTTTGTATTTGTATTATATATGTGTTCTTTCGTAATGGTAGCTATTGTTGAAGCTATGGACGGTATGTTCTTGAAGGAAGAGAATAAAATGTGGAGGATGATATAAAAGAGAACATAGAATGACATTTTGCACCAGAGAACATCAAATCTGAAAAGCATAACAGTATTTGTTACAGTATTTGCGAAGTCTTGTTTTTCAGTTTGCGACTTTTTACATAATTTATGTGCAGATGAAATGTCCAAATAGTCTTTGTTTACTACCTGTCACTTGTTTAGTTTTTTCTGTTTGTGTCATACATACGAAATGCAGCGTTTCCATCCGAATTTTGACAGCATGTTGGGATTTGCTGGATTGAAAACATAAATAACAACTCTGGCAATAGTATGTGGCAAATCCCAAAAGAAATCGTCACTTACCTTGTGTATTGTTCGTCTCCTATTTCTTGCACTAATGATGCACTATGTGGAAGTATTGCTACGTTTTTTTTTTTGGGCTGATGCATTGTGGGTATTGTCTTAATGAGACCAGGGTGAAATTTTCTTCTTTCCTGGACCGGGGCTCTGGTCCATCTGCGCTGTCTGCTTTTTGATTTCTTTTCCCTGAGGTGTTTAAAAATCAACTCGATTGTTAGTGACAATCATCTGCTGTGGCCCCTTAGAGCTGAAAGTTTGATTTAATCGTGCGGCTGTCATTTAATCCGGCAGAGCGGCAGGCGTTCCTGCGAGGGCCGGTTCTGATCAAGCACCTCCGAGATCTCTCTCGTTCCCCGTTACGTCTAAATCCTCAATACAAATTGCGGTGTTTCGGCTCTCCCACCGGGGCCTATTACTGCCTGTGGGGTATTAAAGATCATTAATAGTGCTGTCAGAGAAAGAGAGGGAGAACAGGAGTGTAGCGTAGTTGTGGAACAGCTGTGAGTTGCTTCGCTTCTCATAAATGGGAAATTAATACATCTGCTTCATTAATGCCGCCTCGTGTTTGATGTTTGTTCGTTGGCAACTTTAATGATCTAGGTTGGAGCCGACGGGGTGCTAGACTAAATTTGATTCCTCCAATTAAGTAGTCAGTCTTCTCTTCTTTTGGGAAATCGGTTCGACAAGAAAAAAAAATGCTGCTTAATTATGGTCTTCAAACCGTTTCGGTGTGTGGCTCGCTTTTCTATTACCTTCACTTTTGTTCATGACGCATTGCAGTATGTTTATCAGGATTTCCTAGTGAGTAAACACCTGTACATATTTTAGCGCTGACTTATATTTATCAATATTTAGAGTGGCTTCCTAAAAAAAAATGCAATATAACCTTACATCCTTCTCTATGGCTCGGGAATAAAATATTTCTAACTGGTCTTAATCTTGTCCTCTAGTCTCCATTCCAAAAATAGTGTTGTATTTTATAGGCTTGGGCGTTTAGTACCTCCCTAAGTAATGCATGTTATCTAAAAGGAAAAAAACTGCAATACAAACCGTCTTACTGACGCATAACTAACATCGATTACCAATGTAAATGAGCCGGCAACTCTGCTATTTAAATGGGAGCAAAGAGGAAAGTTTGCTCGCAGGCATGCTGAGGGAAGACTTAGTGAGAAGCGCAGAAAATGAGAGCTGCTTTTTTAACTGTTTTCTGAACAGCATCTGGCCTCGGGCATTGAAACTTGCCAAAAACAGACTTTTTTTCTTGCTTTGAAATCGTGAGGTGAAATCAACCTGGGACGAAAAGATTAACAGACAAGAAAGCAGACTGATGCCACGTTTACTGTGCAGCAGGCTGAGGGCGATTTCTTTTGATCGGCAGGAGAGCTTCTCGCTTGGCGGCAATACTGATGCTACACATTGCCTCCCACTAGTATTGCACGACACCATCTGCTAGGACCTGTTGGCTTGTTTGTTTTCCGGAGCAAACAGCAAATCACTCCTTTCCTGTTTCTGCCTTTGACCATATGCCGCTGTCTGTGTATCAGAGCAAAGCCTGTATATTAATGAAGTTAATCAAAGACAGGCACACAATCACATCTGGCAGGGGAATTTTTAAACGACACACCCCACTCGTCGATTTGTCAAGTCGTAAACCACAGCTATAGCCGTCTCTGTATTGATTTCACTGGGTAAAATAGGCACAAATTTCTAGTATAATAGGCTCCACGTGAAGTTGAGTATACTAGCAAACCGTTGGTGGGCCTTCATTTTCTTGATAACTGACTTGGCATGTTGTTAGTCATCTTTACCTCTGAATGACTGCAATGGGATCGTAACTGCTATTTCTTGTTGAGGTTTGAAATGAGAGCTTTTTTGATCCTACAAATGTAAATTTGTTTTCTACTATGTCTACTATACAAGGCACATAGAAGAGGTCAGATTCTGAACTGAAGCAATCCTAGTTCATGGTTTTATTATCTCTCCTCATGATATGCTGCATAATTTAATGATAAATTTAGGTGCTTGTATAATGAGGGTCCACTGTACAGTATGGCTAGCTTTCTTTTCAACTCAAGTTTGATATCATGCATCCTTTCCAATAAGGTGAAAGGTCTACATCTTTCGAGGCCAGCGGTGATGTATTATTCTTGTAAGTACAACCAAAACATAGGAACATTGCCAAGTGTGATGTAAACCCACACTGGTAGACCCGTGTCATAAGGACAGTCTAACTCGCGGGCTCGTGCTCCAGTCAGTTGAAGGATTGGCAGTTTTCCAAGATGAAATTTTTCACGCCTCCAGAAGAGTAACAAACTCTTCTCCTCCCACCACTATGCTTTGCTCTGGGCGCAAGTGTAGCTAAAGGCAATGCCCGGATCAAGCATAAAGAAGTGAGCTGTCCCCCCCCCCCCCACTCAGACAGGGATATCTACTGTATGTGGGCTGCGCAATGCCATCCGGGAGCTGCTAACCTTTTGTTAACTTGACGGGTGTGCTTTCCTTTTCTCGCCGCAAGATGCGTGTTGACATCTCCCACGGATGTATTCCCAAACACGGCAGATGAAGGTTTTCCTGGCTCAAAGTCATAGAATACATTCACCGTTTGACGAGTGCAGCAACTTGACAGTGATCAGTCACTCAAGATGACATTGTCAGCGGGTTAAATTAGGTGTCTATTAATCTGTCCTGTCTTGTCCGATCAATCACATTTGGGGGGCTCGAAGGGATTTTTTCAAGCCTGTTTCATCGACATGGCTGTAAGAAATGTTAGAATGATGAAAGGAAGGAGGAAAATAGATTTAATAAGTCACAGAATAATATGCAATGGAAATCAGATTGCAAAAATATTATACAGCGTCTGTAATATGAAGCTTCACATTTTTCTTTGTGTTTTTCATAGCACACCAACTTCACAAAAGCCCTGTGGGCTGTCTAAAAAAGAGATAGATAATATCATGTTACCTTTCATTCTGGCACCATCGCCCGAATGTTGACCTTTGAGTCCACGTCCACATTTAACAGCCGGCTTGTCTGCTGCCTTGCCACATTGCCACAGTCAGGGGGAAATCAACATTCATCATCAGTGGAGAAAACCAGGGCCAAAGGTCAAGATGAGCCTGTCTCGTTGACTTGTCCAGTAATATTACAGATAGCTTTGTAACCTTTACCTGGAAACATTCTGCCCTCTCCTTACTTTGTGTTGGTGTTTTAATATATTGGAAGCGAAGAGATAATTTCGCATCTGCTCCACAAAACATATGGTTTAGGAATTCAGAGATTAGATCCAAATCATTTGGTCATTGTGAAATGGAATGAATATCAAACAGCCGATCACATGACTAGGATTTATTAAGTAGGAATAAGTTTTAAATGGCATAGTTTGCAATGTTAGGCCGTTCTTTAGTTAGGTTTGTGGCTCTTTATAATCAAGCTCTTTTTTATAAGCATACTGTTTTAGGAAATTAACTCAAGGCTCTGTTTAAGAGGGTGGTAAAGGTTCATTAAAGCATCCAGATGGTGCACACAATAGCATGGTGTCTTAGCTACGATCGCCCCGAAGGCCACCGAGTCTCCTCCACATCTAGCCTGTGTCACACACACTCAGACTCACGCCTGATGTCCCAGCTTTGACAGCCAGAGCGGAACAATAACCACGCGCCAGCTGATGCATGATCCATGGATTTGACCTACTGACCCCAAGACACATTGTTATACCCTGTTTACATTGTGCAAAGTGACTAATGTTTTCATGAGGCCCTTTAACCGGCTCCAAATAGGATTCAAAACCTGCCGCTTACTTCCCCCCCACTCCGTAAATAACTCACCAAAGACAAGAAGATGACACAGACAAAGAGGAAATATAAGCGCATTTGTATTCTACCCATGGTTTGTGAGATTAGTGGGGCATCAGAGAGCAAATATGAGTCTGACAGCTCTCATAATGAAAGAATCAAGACGCATTATGAAATAAGTGGAAGTGACCAATGAAGGGAGACATGGCGATAGCTGCTTTGAATTCCAATTACAGAGGCGGTAGCGAGCAAGGTGCCTTTTAACGTTAGTCCCTTGAGATGTTACAGGACTAGGCTATGGAGGCTGGAACTCAGGTAAAGGTCACTGTGGCAATGTAGCGGCAACAAGATGGAGCCGTCATTCCCGAGAATCCACACTGGCCATTCATCTCCCCCGTTTTCTTTCATCCCTTGCCTATCTGCGGAATGTCTACGAAGAGATGGCAGAGGTGAACGAGGGTGGCCGGGACCACATTGAGAGGAGTAGATTATCTCATGAAGGGAAATCAATTAGAGCGTTACGGTAGACTGTGAACATTTATCCATTTAGCTTGACCACTATTGGATTTTCATGACGGGCTTTGACTGTTCAGACCGAGAGATCAGAGTTAATGGCGATTGTTCTGCGCTCCTTTATCTGCCTTATTCAATGAGGGACACTTCATCAAACCACAGAGAGCCCTGCGGCCTATTGATAGATGGGCTTTGTCTGGGGTTGAGGGGGAAAAATAGAAGAGGCTGAGGGCAGAAATGGGAGGGACTGTGAGGTAGGAGCGGGGGTTGTCACAGATGTCCAAGCCTTTGAAAGAAAATTAAACAAGTACCTCATTAGCCAACGCTCCAGTGCTCCCTGGAGGGGGCCAATGAGCCAAGCTTTTTAATGAGCTGGGAACTCAGACGGTGCCAAAGTTTACCCCGTCCTTGCCTTTCTCTTTTACGCCACCGGGAAGAGCCATTCCCTCCCTCTTTGCCCGGGGCCCCCCTCTGGCCCCCCCACCTCAGCTTGGCCCTCCTACTCCATTGAGGGCCGCTCATGCAGAGGAGAGTGAGGCACCACGCTGATTCCCCGCCTTTCAGCTCCGGAGAGGGGGGGGATAATGCTGTTTTTGTACCACATATCCAGAGGAATTATGCGCGCTAATTTGATTAGGCGAAGATTTGATTAACTGGAAAATGAGGGCTTTGCTTAGACTTTCACACGCTTAATTTATCCCTTGCAAAGCAGACGCAACATTGTGTCATGAAACTCAGAAGGCATATGAGAAGCCCATTCACTGGCGAGATGGCCCTTTCACACTTGACAATATCTAGGACTGCCACGGTTCGAATTGGGATAATCACTTTAAAGCTTGTGGAATACAAATTGCATTTGGCATTAACGGTGAAAAGGTTCGGAGAATAATGAGATTAATGTAGCGGGGAATGGCGACGGCTCGGCAGAAAAATGCAGAACTCGTAGCATTGTTGCCAAGGTGAGGATTGATGATTCTTTGACAGTGTGTGTCAATCAAAGTACCAGTTAAATGTACTATGGAAAGACGTGGAAATCAGAGTGCTATTTTCAAGCGTATGCGGAGTAGTAATGTTTCTACGCCTGTACAAAGTGCGGAGCCTATTATTCAATAACGCTTTGAATTCATTTAATGCTTTTTCGTTTGCTTCTCTATGATCTCTTTGTACATTGTGGAATGGCCACAGGGACCCAAAGAGCTGAATGCTTTGCTTTTGCTCCTTTTAACATGCAGCCATGAAGGTCATATTACTGTGCGGTGATGATTACATTTTAATGAAAAGAGACTTCTTCTGGGAGAGCGCGAGAGAGAGAGCCACGGGCAAGCTTGATCTTTTTTTTTTCTGATCTCAAATCCTACACTGAGTGACCTTCCCATCTGTCTGGTTAGAACTGTGCCTGGTGGTTCTCCATCTTAAACAAATAGCTCTTTTATTTTACTCAAGCATTGACTGGATTACCTTTTTATTAAGAGCTTAGCTGTTCTTGACTACAATGTCCTGGGACTAGTGATGACCCTTCACAAAAGTCTCCACTGTTAAAATAATTGACAGATTGTCACTTAAGGTTTTGATGGAAAATTATAAAAATCACCCTTTCTTTGATTGGACTTCAGTTGAGTGCCTTGAGTGCAGCATTTTTCGTAAACTGGACTTTAAATTAAACTGTTTGGCGGCTATTGACGACGAAAACTGTGTTCACACAATTTATTTCAATTTCTGTGTACTAAGTAGTTCTTGTAATGTTCTTGGTTTCGGATAAAAAAATTTTTTTAAATATCTGACTCATAGTTTGCCTTCTTTTTTGTATTCTTCTGCTGGTACGACGATTGGGGTGCGACTTATAGTCCAGAAAATGTGTTAGTTTTGAGCTATTATCAAGTTTGAATTTTGACAGTATATAATCCCTCTGCAGCTCATTTAAACTAGTTGTCGTCTGTTAGATTGCCAGTGATGAAGCTTTAACTTGAGCCAGAGCAGACTTGAGAGAAGGATGGAAGTATGGACGAAAGAAAAGTAGAAACCTAGACAGATGAGCCATCTCCTGTTGGAAGTGGCTCCATCTTCACCATCTGCTCAACCCCGTTTTAATTAAATCTACAGAGATGTTTTTTTTCTTTCTTTCCTCTCCTCTCGTGCCACCCATGACAGATTGTTTTCTTCTTCTTCTTCATTCCACACTTACGGGCCGTACTTGAGTGCAGGTGGGATCATGCCAACGTACACTCATCTCCCACCTTGGTGCCAGCTGCTAACGAGAGTGGGCCTGGGTGGCGAGAAGCATTTGCCAGCCATTATGAGCTGTTAATGAGGAGCATTTGAGAAAGGCCCCGACATAGGCCCGTTGCCATCAGTCACTGTGATATTCATTTCCTGCATACTTCCTATCACCTTATTTTTAAATCTGTTCACGTTCATATGATAAACTCTCATTAGCTTATTTTGACCTCAGTATTGCCTTAACTATATCCTTTTGTTATGAATTTTCCAGGGCGTTGTACCACAAATCAGTAGACTTTATTAAACCCTTTTTAACATTATTGCATATTAGTTGCACGAGCCTAACAATAAAAAGGAAAAATATGTGTTGTTAAAATGTTTAAATTTGACCAGAAAACAAGAACAAACAGACGTTGAAGTAACACTCATAAAATAGTGTGACTTATAGTCCGGAAAATACTGTAGATCAAATCAGCATATCTTACAAGACTACAAAATCCTCCACATATTTGTTTTATACTAAACTCTACTTTGTAGTGAATCATCATTGTTATACAGGAAATACTTGAAACAGGTCGAGCTTGTCATTATATTCATCTTTCACGCTATGTTCTTTGCTGTATGGCTCTTTTGTCATTTATTTTTTTGTCAGTTCTTTCCCTTCTGTGTTCTATTCAAACTAAATAATAGACAACAACAACGGTGTAAAGTCCAAACCTGCCACAAAGCTCCCTTATGCCCAAAGGAGCTCAGATGCAAAGCCCCTTCCCTTCGTCGGGGTAGCATCGGTGCCTTTCAAACATGGGTCCTTATTGATTTGAGTCTTTATTCGATTGTTCTAGTCTAGTCATCGGGAAAGCCCTGTTTGTGTTGTCAGCGCTGTCTGCAGCTGGGAAAACATGTGTGTGTGTGTATGTGCTTTTCCCTCTCCAAATGAGTTCCAGCTAGATTTAGTAGAGGGTTTCACTTTGAGGCAAGGCTGAGACCAAGCCATAGCCAGAACAGGTTGAATTTCAAAGGAGCTTATCAGGGGAATTAGGCAAGCCTTTGGAGTTTGAGCAATGCCTAATTCCTGGTGACCTTTCCCTGGCTCGGGTTTGACTTTTTGTGGTGATCAGCAAGTGCTCTAACAAGCTTTTCCGTCTGTGTGGCTGGGGATTACTGTGGAGCAGCCTTGCCCTCCCCTGCACTCCCAAGAAGCCATCTGCGGCAGAGAGAGAGTGCACGAGAGACACGCAGCGTGGAAGGGTGAACACAAGTAGGCAATTGCCCGAAGGGCCATTGTCATGCTTGTCGGTGTGTCGGCGAGGATTGTGCCGTTGTCAGATTTGGCTTTTGTGATCAACTGGTATGTTTTGTTCTGCCCTTTTAAACTGCCAGCCACTGGCCAGCCTCTCCGTCCCTTTATTCAAGTGTTCATGGGCATTTCCACTGTTTTTCTTTTTTTCCAAGGCAAGTTTTTCACCCGGATATTGATATTCTTTGCGTTTTGCCGTGGCCTCAGATGGTAGGATTTTTATTTTTCACAGCAGTTGTAGTGGCGTCTGGAGGTGAGTTGATTTTGTGGCTGTGGGTTAGACAATGCATCATTCATTTGATGGTGTCATCTTTACTTTCTGGTTTTCAAACATAATGCAAATGAGATGTTATGTCATCTGATTACGCCAGTGTTCGTCAAAAGATGATCTTTGTGCACAGAGCCCTACTGTGTTAGCAATTGTGTTGATTGCGTTCAATCTGTGCACTTTGGAATTCATTATAGCAACTGCAAATGTCACTTTAGGTGTAATTAAGCACACTATAAATTGTTTATGGAACATTTAAGATTTTGATGTTGTGTTGGGAAATTATGCAGAGATGTATGTGACTGTATTTCAGGTTGTAGTGGTGCATATAATAACATATTGGTGATGGGCCCAATCAATTTTTGGTAACTATTAGGTTTGCTATCACTGACTCTGAAAATATCTGTACACATTTTGAAGAGGATTCGCTTTTTTTTGTAAACTTTCCTCACTTGTTTACTGGCCTTTTTTAAGACTAGAGTAACACGCATTTTGTAAATGATGATTTGACTCGAGTCAAGAGTCAAAGTGCATTTAAGTCATGCACTTTAAAATACATAGGTTGTTCATTCAAATCCAGAATCCAGCTTTGCTGTATAGGATTCTAACATAAAGTTTGATTCTGTTGTATTGTTATCCAAAGCAGAGGAGCTGTTACACAATCTGGTGCTATGGCACCCCAGACTTGTCTGTGTAATCGACTCGCCTCTAAGTGTCATTGTTTCGCCAATTAACCGGCTCACACTCTACAAAGAGTATTTTAGGCTTGGCTCTGGCAACGTTTTGGGGTTGTTATTCGTGACTAGGCACTTTTCAGTCACTGTCTCTTTAAGAAACATCCGTGAGCATGATGGGCAGAGACGGACTGCTGCATCATCATCACCATCGTCATCATCATGCAAAAGTCATCTGGGTTGGCTCGCTCCCTCTACTCTGCTGCATTATCATAAAAAGTAATTTAGGACTGATTGATGCAAATGGCCCTCTGTTCTTTTCTATCATTAACAGGCCCTTTGCTATGGCCACGGGCGGTGATTAAAGCTGTCGTTTTCAGTTTCTCATTAAAAGAGAGCGGCGGGCCATGGGAGGAATTCATCGAGGGTTAGAGAGGGAGAATATAAAGAGGAGGAAAAATGGGCCATTTCATCTTCAAGCAGCGCCGTTAAGAGGAGCTACCATTCTTAGAAAAAACATTTTCCTAATTATTGTTTTCCCCCAAGCCTTTCTCTGTCCAAGTAAAAAATTACATGGTCAGAATCCATTTAAATAGTCTCTTTTATGATTCCCCAAATGCTTTTTTAGTCTGCCGGTTGGGTTGATGTTAAAGAAAAAAATATCAGGGATAACAAGCGATGGAGTTCAAATTGAAGTCACTTTTGGAGCAGACTTGAATTTGTGTGAAAACTGGAAAGTTACAACAAGAATTGTAGGTCATATACTTACATATATATATACATATTCTTATATAGATACAGATACATATACAGATACATATACAGATACATATACAGATACATATACAGATACATATACAGATACATATACAGATACAGATACATATACAGATACATATACAGATACATATACAGATACATATACAGATACATATACAGATACATATACAGATACATATACAGATACATATACAGATACATATACAGATACATATACAGATACATATACAGATACATATACAGATACATATACAGATACATATACAGATACATATACAGATACATATACAGATACATATACAGATACATATACAGATACATATACAGATACATATACAGATACATATACAGATACATATAGAAATACATATATAGGTACATGTACAGATATATATACATGTACAGATACATGTACAGATACAGATACATATACAGATACATATACAGATACATATACAGATACATATACAGATACATATACAGATACATATACAGATACATATACAGATACATATACAGATACATATACAGATACATATACAGATACATATACAGATACATATACAGATACATATACAGATACATATACAGATACATATACAGATACATATACAGATACATATACAGATACATATACAGACACATATACAGACACATATACAGACACATATACAGACACGTATACAGACACATATACAGATACATATACAGATACATATATTTATAAAGTTGTATTTCTTACTGCACCTTGCAAACAAACCTTCCAAAGAAAGTGAAAGCATTGACAGAACTGCGGCAATTCAAGATACTTGAGTCTGTCGACAATCACACCCCATGACTCCAAGATAAGACATTATTGTCAACACTCACTCATCCACTTGAACATGAAAGTCTGCATTTGGATACTACTTTCTGTCAGGGACCTTATCGTCTTTAATGGGGCTTTCTTGGCTGTGAGGCAGTGAGATGTGAAACACCAGCTGTGTTCTGCTCAGCGGGCGCCAACAATAGCACCAAGTCCTGGGGTCCTGTACTAATGGCCTGGGGAGTCCTTCCTATGATTGTGCCCAGCAGGCTTTCCGTGCCCCATCCCAAAACACCCATAAACAACACCAAGAGCCACCACTACAGAAATCAGGATCACACACGCTTTAAGCTCCCCACTAGCCTGTACATCTCATTTCACTCTTAATCCTTTGGCTCAATTTAAATCAGTCTTGGAGCATATGGACATTTGACAAAAACAGAATGAAACCAACCAGCTCGAATTCAGTGCCACAACTCTATCAACTAAAGCTAGACCCAAGCAGTACAGTGCAATTCAGCAATGTACATTTAGAAATATTTAACCCTATTCTGGCATGTGTTTCTGTTATGCTTCCCAGTCATGTTGTTTGGTAATAGGTCTGGAAAGAGAGCATTACTGAAAGGTGAGCTCCTACCCAAAGCCCCTGGCTGACATCTGAGAATAATCATCCCAATCTCCCACTGTATCCCCTACATATGTTCCCAGTTCCCTCCCATTGCAGTGAACAATGTCTGAAGACAGAGTGGTCTGGAAAAATCAAAGGGTTCAATGGTCTCTTTGATGAAGGTCTTACTAGACGTGCTTGACTCAGTCCCGGGTTATATTCAGTATTTATTTGTTTTTTCAATTTAGATCTGTTTGTATAGTCGTTGGTTAATGCTTATTGCTACTGTTGGGTAGCCCACGGGACATAGAGTATATGTATGTATTATATTTGCGTTGTACCTGCAAAATTCATCCGTAATATTGATCCAAATCAGCAAAAGTTTCTTCTTCTTGCCTTTGTTTAACTATAGTGCATTGGGCGGATTGATCGAACCAACGACAATCGCTCTTTAGTTTAGATAGAGCACTTGTAAAGGGAAACTACCCACGTATTTTCAGTTTGGGAGATAATGGTGCTATTAATTCTGTCTGTTCAAAAATTGATTCCCCCTTCCATCGTGCCCACTTGCTCTCTTAACTGGTAATAATGAGGAAGATAAATGTGTTTCTCCCGTGTCTTATAGGCTCTTAGTAGTTTATTGGACATTTTTCTTTGGAAAGTGAATTTCACCGTCATCTTTTATCTAGTCTGTTTGCTGGATCTTTACACAGTCAACAAAATAGGCATGGAGTGACAGACCCTACTGATTAAGAGGGATTATGTCAAACTGCTGCCCAATTTATATCGGTGGTCTTTGACTTTTAATGTGCCCAATGGCACCGTTGCACTCCAGATTATGTCTCCCAGGCCCACGTCTCTCGGGACGGCCAGACTTCCAAAAGACAACGTCCCAATGGACCGCTCAGGAATAAATTAGCATGGCTGCTACCCCTCTGGCATAATGTGATTGGACATGAGGGAGGAGAATCCACCTCTCGTACCTCCCAAAGGACAAGTATACTCGGTGCTCAACCTTATCTTTGTTGAGCATTAAAATATGGGATAGAACCTCCAGGGCATGTCCAATTATCTGTCCCTTTATATTCATGCATCTTATCACTCACCCAATGAGCATATATAACATCAACTCTGCTGCTAAACCTTTATACAGTATTACATCGTTTGCAAAAAGTTGATTTGATGTTTGTAGAATAAGTTGAGGGACGTGTTTCTACCCAAATTTGTATTTGTAGTTGAATGTGATTCCACCCAAAAGGATGGGATAACAAAAAAGGGAAAGAAGGAGAGTGGCTTAGTCTAGGATGGTAATTCCCCAGCTAAAATACATAGGCCTCAGGTGGTGGTGCTTCTTAACCCCAGCCTGCTCAGTCTGATAAGAATGTTTCTTTGTTGTTGACTAGCGAGTAATGCAGTCTAGCTAAAGGCTATTAAAACAAGCTGTGCTTTACTGTTGTTAATCATGTGATTTAATAGACCCATTGCCTATTGGACAGGTGACACATTGGTGTGTATAGGCCTTACGTAAAAATCCAGCAGAACCACTCCTCGGGAGACATGAGTTTATTGGGAATCATTAAAAAGTTGCACCGGATCAACTCCTTTCATCAAACCACCTGTCTACCTTTCTAGAGAATAGTTTTCAGGTTAGTGGACTGCATTTTTGCTGAGAAAATCACAACCCATATTTACTTACATGCATTATTATTTTCACAAGCGAAAGATACATTGAAATTGATGATAGTCCACCTTAAAGTTTCTACACTCCCAAAAATCAGGTTCTGGAAATGAAACTGTCTGTGACCTCTTTCCTGTCACATGAAACTCTATTTGTCATCGGTTGCTTCCAGCTGTTTTTTCTTTTTTTGGTACGTCAAGCTTCACAGCTGTCAGTGGTTACTGCTTTGGACCGCACTCGGACCATTGCCGACAGCCTTTTTTTGATTAGCAATTATCTTGAAAAAGGGCTAGGAAAAACACAGACTCCATAGAGAACAGAGTTCCAAAAGTTTTTTTTTTTTTTTTTTTTAACTGACTACAGTTCTGCCAGGACATAGAAAAGGTTGCTCTAGTTCACCGAGGACCACAGCACACCACTTGGCTTTGATTCTCTTATGCCGTCCAGATGTTGGGATCTGGCTCAGCAAAGCCCCATATGGTTTCATTTACTCTCTGGGGGAGGAAAATAAATGGTTTGTTTTTCTATTGTGGTCTTGCTCATTACGCACTTATAAAAGTGGCTTTTGAAGATTAAAAACTTGCGCCCTTGTTGAGCTAGATTTAAGCTGGCATGTTAGCACGGAATGTGTGTTTTTTTTCCTTCCTTTTAAGCTCACCGCGTTTTCTCCAGTTGAGCTTTATACTAACAAGAACACAGATTAGTACCGGGGTACTACATCATCTATTCATTCTGGTTGTAGTTTTAGCTGTGTCTGGCTTCATTTGTGTGTACCTAACCTTTGGACACGCTTGGGCCTGCAGCTTATGAGCCTTGCCACAGAGAAAAGGATATTGGTTTTGAAGCCGGAGTGGGTCAAACAAGCTTTCATGTGTTAGTCGCTCTGCTGCGCCAATGCCAAATGGAGATAGCATCTTTAAAATGCTCAGTTTCCTTTTCCAAACTTTCTAAAGACTGATGCCACAAGGGTGGATTTGGACTACAGGAAGTAAACCCTAGCCCTCAGCATTCTTTGCTGATCACAATGACCCTACTCACTTGATGTCCTGGTATTTTTCTGAAGTCACTGCCATGTTCTTTATTGTTTTGTCTTCTTCCCAAAACTTGTGTTTGATGTAAAACAACTATGTTTTGCTCTCTGGTATTCTAGCTAAATGATCCATGCCTCCATGTTTCCTCTGAGCACTTAGGAAGGTGTTGGTCCTGTCGTATAGCAGGTGTTTGCTTCCATTCTTTGACCTTTCAATGGTGAGTCATCTGTCAGTGGGTGTCAGTCCTATAAGTAATTCCGGGTCAGCTAGCTCGCAAAGAGGTCATGCTGCTGTGAAAGAAAGTGAGGGGCAAAACACGTGAAAGAAAAAAAATGACACCGAGGACCTCCCATCAGTCACAGACGATCTTCCGATTTCGCGGCTCAGACTTTTTTCTCTGGCTGAACTCTGAGAGCACATCAGTCCGTGATGGTTTTGTCACACTTGTCGCTTTGTTTTGAAAGACATTGCTGAGGAATCGAGCCGCACAAAAGGACAACAGCCAGAGTTTCTCTTCATTTGCTTTGGCTGTCTTTGGAATGTGCTTATTTCACAGAGGACAGCTCCAGGCAATGCTGGGTGGATCAAAATAACGTTTGACAATGTTTTTTTGGAATCCAGGAGTGCCAAACCACGTTGTGCCGACAATGTGTCAAACATCTGTGCTTACGCGTTCAAATGGCTTTATTTTTAGATGCCGGTTCTTTGATAGACGTCACTCTTCCAGATTGACGAGACCTCCCCTTTCAAATTAGAATACCTTGTCAAAAGCTCCGAGAGGCGAAAGATGCACTCTCGTTTCATTAAGCGTCCTTTAATTGGCTTTGTGAAGAATCATCTCTCCAAAACGCCACGCTCCATCTTTGGCAGACAGGCTGCATACCTCCACTTACCATCTGTCAAGACGTCAGCCAAACGTCAGAGAGAACTTGACTCACGCTGGCAGGTTGATCATCATTGCGCACAAACAATCCAGATCACAGTCCAACAGAAAAGCTGTCATAAGCTTGTTTCACCGAAATTGGAGCTCAGGTAAACACATCTGTCATTTACACAACTCCTTGGAGTTTTTCTTTCTAATCTCCAAAGGATTCTCCAGTTACTCGCACACAACAGAAACATTGACAGCATCTTCAACTTCTGGAGGCCACACAAACAAGCAACTGTGCTGTCAAACTAAAATGAGGGAAATAAAAGTACTGCCCAACTGCCTTGCTCTAATAACACCCCGAGGTCTTGTCTTGACTTGGGAGACCAAAAGCAGAAACAGAGCGCCATCTTTTGTTTAGGAAACAACAACATTGTCATCTTCTATATCCATCTTGGAAGTCAATGTAATCGGCGCAAGTCCGCACAAAGGCTTTTGTGAAAAAGCCACTTTCTATTTTGATCATTCCATAACATAGTCGGACATTTTATGTCCCTAAACTCCAAACATCAAACTAATGTCAGAGAGATGTGAGAATCAGCTTTGTATTACCGGAGAGATGGTTTTGCTTATGTCAATGATTTAGAGCTCCAAGCTAACTACTTCAGCGGATCAGTTAAAGCAGTCGTGACATGTGATGGCATTCTTTGTGTATCTTCTCTTAGGCCACAGACTTCATGTCTCTTTGTGTGACAATCGACTAAGCAATAATATCTGGAGGACAGAGTGAAGAACAGTGGATAAGTGGAGAGATATTTTTCGTCAGTACTAGTCAATTTCTCTCCAGTTCCAGCTAAGTCTTGACAGGACAATAATGATTTATTGTGGCATGTTCGTCTTACCGTTCACCCTCGGCTACTAGAACACTTTTCAGTTTAAAATAAAAGGTGGCATTCAGCGAGAGCAAGAAAAGGGAAGCTCAAACAGGAGCGTCACTGTATAAACGGGCCCTTGGTCTCATGGGTAGCACAGCAATCCGTGAACGCGTGTGGTCTATGTGTTTCTTTTCCACAGTTAATTAACAGTTATTAGCGTTCCCGTAGAGCACCGGATAAGATGTCACAAATCATCAAGTCTCAAGGTGCTGTTCCGGCAATTAAGAGCTGACTTTCACCTTCCCTCTTCGCAGTCATTTGATACACATCCAGCTTCCTGTTTAAACCTGAAAGCACTAATCAAATTATTTCTGCTCCAGAATGTTGTCATCATTATTTCAGTCCTTATGCGATTTGACAATCAACACAACACCTGCCTCACATCTCCCACCTTCCCTGCTAAACAATATGACATCTAACTTGGAAATCTTTTGTTCATTCTCAGAGGGGTTTTTTTCACACGCAGAATCTTGTGGGCGCAGTGTTCCTCCCCTTGTTGTGTGTAAAGTGTAAAGGGGTGTCAAACCCGCTTTTTTGTCACATTCTAGTGAATGATTTCCTTTCCGAGGCCACCGTGATGTAAATATTTACACTTATTTACTCATTAGCTGCTATTGATGGTGATAAACAGAGCAGATCTGGTCGAAAAATGAATTGTTTTTGCATTGACCGTTCAATAATGTTGGCATTTAACCAATGACAACACTTAAACTTGGTAAAAAGATGGACAACAATTCACCTTTTGTAAATGCTTTATAGGTATTTAATAATGATTTGTTGTTTTCAGAAGCCAGTCTTTCTCGTTTCTAGTTTTTCTTTTTTGGTTGGTATAGTAAGATCTGGTCTCTTACGTGCTCTTGGCCCACAAGTGGAGGTCTGTGAAGTGCTACTTAACGACCACATAGAAGAACCCCCCTTTTATAGATGAGCAGCATTTGCTTAGCAACGCAGATGTAATAGAATTAACATTTGGCCCTCAGGGTTTGTTATAAAGACAACTGCAGCAACTGTTACTCTATCATCGAGTGTCTCTTCTATGAAGCTTGTGTTTTCACTTTTAATTAAGACAATTTGAAGCAGACCGTGGCGCTTAATTTTGCCCTTGAGAGAGACTGGAAGACAGTTAACTGCAAATTGTGTTAAAAGACACTAGTGCTGACTTTTACATTGAATACATGCATCTTGCTGTGTGGTGGCATTACAGTATCAAAAGGCAGAAAATCTCCTACTTAGATAACATATATGATCCATATGGTCAACTACAGTCAGAACGCTTAATCATTCATTGTGTATAAGTGTAATTTGATATGTTTAGAAGCCATTGTCACATTTTGAAATGCTTTAACATTGTAGAGTTTGGACATTGTGTGAATGGGGTTTTATTGAATTGGTCTATTACGATAACCTTTCACCATACCTATAAAGTCAAGCTTGTACAGTATAGTTAGAAGTCATTTTATTTTCTATGTGGGGTCTCTGCTATATAAACTCATCGGGATAGCTAAAGATTGTCCATGTTCAATACCGCTTTCTTTCAATGTCAGTCTCCATCTCCGTGATGAAGCTCTCATCAGACAGATCGGTAGACGCTAAGGGAACAGTTTCATTTTCCCCTCATTACCACTAGCACTGGAGAATCATCAAGCTTCAAAGCTGCTTGATTGCATTATCAAGCATTTGCTTTAGTGCGTTTAGAATTTAAGCTATGTGACAGAAAAGCCAAACCAGTTTTACTGCCTTGGCTTATACTATTTAATGAATCTAGAGTTGTATTCATTTTCTATACGGATTGTAATCTAATTGACATTATCCAATACCCATAATCCAAATATCTATCACACGCCAAAAAAAATCAACATGTTTTAAAGACGCAATCTTTAGAACTCCAGTAAAAGCATACCCCATCTGTTTTGCCTTTTTGTGAGTGGGTGTTGAGAAGCAAAGCAGAATTTAATTACATGGAACCAATTCACTCCACATTGCCCACGAAATGTATTTTAAAATGAGGCTGAATGGAAATTAAAAGAAGAAAATGTTGCGCACATAATACTGCTATGGTTAAAAAAAATTATGCATCCCCTTCAACACGACAAGCAACGTTTTATTGAAATTAAAGAGCACAATTATGTGATATTCTTAGGTTCACACAGTGCTCTCATATGACTTCATCTGCCATCCGGCTAATGTGTTTTCAGCACAGTAAGTGAGATCGTGTAGCTTTCCCGTGAATGAATTAGTAATGCTTAAAGATTCCATTTGGTTGAACTAAATGCTGTGTGCAGTGCTCAACCTGGTTAATATAAGGAGCACGCTCAATTTTTCATGTCCTTGCAAAGTGTAGCCTTTAATTTAACATGCGCTTTTCATCCTCCGAGTGCGAAATTGCTTTTTAATGTTGAGGAACAAGGTGTTTTTTGGAGGAACTCTTGAAAAATGCATCAGCCAGACGCAAAGCCAATCAGATCCAGTGTGTGCGCGTACGTCTATGCGTATTTCTCGGCTGAAAGCAACAAAGCAACACCGGAGCGAAAGAAGCCGAGCCAATATGTTGTTTTG
Source organism: Stigmatopora nigra (assembly GCF_051989575.1). Classification (NCBI taxonomy): domain Eukaryota; kingdom Metazoa; phylum Chordata; class Actinopteri; order Syngnathiformes; family Syngnathidae; genus Stigmatopora; species Stigmatopora nigra. The sequence continues at coordinate 6,540,894 of NC_135526.1, forward strand.
ACACTTCTGTCACCTCGGGGGGTCTTAGCTCCCGCTGGCACTGACATTGTGTGGGGATATCTATGTGTATGTGTTGTTTTTGTGACTGTACAGAAGTGCAATGGTGTGATTAATTGTCTTTCTGCTTGCACGCGTGTCTGTGGATATTTTCAATGCAGCGTGTATGCACAGATCTAGCATATGGCTCAACGTCGGAAACCACGCCGACTGGTATGTCACATTGTGATGCCAGTGCTTTCGAGTGTGAATTCATGAGCAGTGTCAGGTGTTATTGTGCCTGGGGCGCGAGTAGATGTCAGGTGTTTATGGGCCTCTCTGGGTGTGTTAGGTCCCCCTGCAGACCATAGCCTTTGATCAAGGCAGAGCCTGGACTCCATCGAGCTTGACTAAAAGGCACTTCTCTAATATCCATGGTCAGAGTGTCAGTGTGCTCTTTCTGAATGGCCTCCTCAAGCGCCAGTCAACTACACTGTGTTGCCTGGTATCAATTTGGCCATAGATGCTGCTCAGATGACGGCATTTTCCACCTCGTGTGAAGATCGATTCTTAGGTCCAATGCCTGTGTCATGGCAAGCCTTACCGTTAAGCAATATTCCTTCTCTGACCAACAACTCAACTCAGACCTAGTGTAGAATTCCCAGCTCTGACAACCATAAAAGTTAGGATACTCCTGTGTTCACCCCTATAAAGAAGCAAGTGTTACGTTTATATCCAGACACGTGAGAATGGGTCAAACAAAGTGTGGGACTACAGCGTTCCTTCTGGATAATCAACACTGCCTCTCTCTCTCTCCCTCTTGGTTGCCAGTGCAAATCCTCTTAGCAGCTGTATGTGTGGGGGGTGTCCCAGATCATCTTGTTGAAACCTGGTGTTGGTAAACACTGTAAGGCATGAGCCCAGCTTATCGATGGGAGTTCACTGGGTGGCCTTATCCCTCGTGGCCTATGTTGTGCCACACTTAAACCATGCTCAAAACAGGCACAAGCTGAATGAATTCCACTGGATTTATATGACAGAGAGATAGAGAGAGAGAGAGGAGGGCCTTCACAGAGAGAGACCACTCAAATAGGCTCTTAGTGAATGTGCCGCTGTCAGTCAGCCAACAATGTGCACATTTAGGTCCTAGAGTGTGATGGCGGTTCAGAGTTTGGAGTGGAATGTGTTCTGCGGGCAGATGTCGTCTGGTCTCAAAGGCATCTCTATTGCATGCAGACAAGTAGGGCCTTATGTCTCGGTCACCAGGCTCACATCAATGTTACTATACCGGTTCTCTGTTCCATGCCAGTCTGCACCCTGGTGGAAATCTACTGGTCCATTCTAAAGTCTAAAGAACCACTTCCAGTTGGGTGTTTGTATGACAAAAGTGTTTGACGAATTCTTGTGATAATGCTTGACAACCACGGTCTGGTTGGTTGGAGGAGTAACACGCCTTACTGAGTTTGCACTGTCTGAACTGCTGCCAATACATGACAACTTTAGCACAGGTTTTTTTTATAGATGGCCTTCTATTGATTGAGACCGCAGTAGAGATCTATGATCTTGTGAAGCATCAGGAGCAAGCGGTGATTACATCCATGCTGATAACATGGCGTGCTAATCATAGTAAACATCATGTTGCGCTTTGACACGCTCGGGCTTATCTGTAATTGTCGTAATTGTTACAAGCCTTTAATGAGATCGTCTTGTAGATATGCAGAGTGCCAACAGGGCCTAGTATGTGGATGTACTCCTTCAGTTGTGCCTGGCTGATGGGGACATTAGATCGACACTAATGCCTCTTGCTGTGCTATTAATAAAAGACAGCCACAAGCCAGAGTGCAAATCAGATAAAAGGATCTAGAGTCAAGGCGGTCATGAAATATTTAAATATACAGGGCTTCAAAGCAGATGAGGCTTCTCACTCTTGTCAACAGACAGCCCCCCTGCAGTCTAGTCATGGAGAACTCTCTGGCCCACAACCAGCTTCAACGTGTAGGTCACAGACCCTCAGCTGACTTTACCGGCACCAGGGGAAAAGACGGAATTTGCAGATTAAATTGTTCTTGTTTCCAGATGTACACTCCAAAAACAGTTCCAACTGTTCTTTTGCCAGCAAGGAGTAAGGTTTTCTTAACGTTCTGCTCCTGCAGAAAACGTTCACATCCATTTCATGGGACATCCTAGTTTTCCTAATCATATCTGTTATCCCTCCTGGGGAGTAACTGTTGCTAGGAGAACAACTTTATTTTTGCTCAGGCCTTGCAAAATACAATTAGATACCCCTCTATAAGCAGTGGGATTCTCCTGTGCTAAGAGAAAAGAGGCTTGGTTGGGGGAGTGTGGGCATAGCTCCCCCTGTGGTTTTGAATGTCCGATGTCCATCTTTGTGTCGCCCTCCAGAGACCATCGTGAGGCTCCACTCTGGAGTTCCTGAGTGTAATGAGAGGCATGTGTGAGTGGAGTTGTATGCCAGGGGTCCATAGGGATGACAAGGTTTGTCTCTTATGATGCCTGAAATAATGGTCCTGACAGATAAATTCTAAGGCCTGATCCCCTGCCTGTACTGCTACAGCCGGGTGTTGCTCTGGGGGGGTCTGTAGAGGGTCAGACGGATTTTAATAGGAGGTTTCAGTGGTGATTTCCTCAGCGCTTTCCTGTAGTCATTCCTTTTAGGAGGACACAGCAGGTTTTCTCTCTCTCGCAGCTCCCTTTTCGGGTGCTTGTCTGTTCTGTCTTGCTCTCCTTTACCTCCTCCTGTGTTGTTTTCTTCTCTGGCTGCAACCTCTCTGGTTCCTTTCTCCTTTATCTCACTACCTCCCTTTGTCCTATTGGTCTCTTTTTGCCACAGAGAGAAAATAATCAGAAAGGGAAAATAATATCCCTGCCAGCACAGTTCCTCTCATTTGGCATTAAAAAAGAAAACCCATGGGTTGGAGGTAGGTGCTTCAGCATAACGGTTTTCTAACAGTGTAAATCACCTATTGGGTTCTCGTAAAGAAATAGATGAAGGAAGGAAGAATTAAAATATTAGGGGGGTTACGATGCATTGTGTGCAATCTTTCTCTTTGAGTTGATTGCTTCAGGAGGAAAAATAGGTCCGGTGTAGACAGTTTTTTACATTTTATTTGTAGGAAATGAAAGCAAATGTTAGTATACAGATAGGAAAGTTGTTTATGTATTGTTCCTTTCCTAAAATATTTAATTGCCTACACAGCCTGCATTATATTTCTCTGCAGATTTAGATTTCTAGTGGCAAACTACCAATGCAAACTGATCTGTGTCACTGAAAACAAGACTAGACATTCTTACAGATATAAAGATGGAGATGTGCCCTTATTTTGTCTTCGATTTGGGAGGCTATCATTATAGAAGCTTAAATTGAAAGCTCTGCCTTCAATGCGTGATGCTATGTGTTTTGAGGCTTGTTGAAAGAGGAGTAAATGACTGGTCTGAAATGTTCGACAATTGCCCACATTCCACAGCCATATATGTCATTTAGGCAAACGGGTCTCTCATTTTTCTTCCAAGGACGCAGAATAACGTTCGTACGTACATAGTGGGACCGATCGGTGGTTTTCAATGGATACAGTCAAAAACATTTAAAGAAGGGAAGGTTAAAACAATTTTCTTGTATGTTGTTTTTTCCAAAGCGTGTCATGTTGGTCAGGACACTGACGGTCACTCTTGTCGGTTTGTTTCTGCTGACAGTCGAGGTCTTTCTACACTTACAATGTCAACTAGATCGGATTATTGCTTAACAGATCCAGATAACGTTGGCCATTGATCAAGCTATTTCTCTTTTGAACCCTCAACCCCCCCAGACTACTGGCTTTCTTTCAGAGATCAGGGACAGAGAAGCAGATAACATTGTCTCTACATGCTTTGAACAAACGGAAGAAATACGTGCCTACTAGCTTTTCCTGATTCCGCTTTCTTCTTTCAGTATGCATTGCTGTTCCAGTTTGGTTCTGAAGGCTGGACGTATTTGTCGCTTTTTGTACGACGTATTATTGCGCAGCCATGTGTCCTTCTCGTATTAATAATAGTGTTGAGTGACACATTAATTTATGTCTGGCTGTGTGTCTGAGGAATCGAGAAGAAAGGACCTGTCAGTGCTGCTTGTCGAGAGGAGGTAGAGATTAGAGCCAGTTGTCATTGACATGCTTTGGGAGATAAGCTTGCATAAAATAACTAGAACTAATAATTTTGAAAATAATATCACAAGACATTCAGGATAGGGAAACATTGCAAGGATGGACTGGGGAACTTGGTGGGTTGTTTTTGAATAATAATGATAGATGTGCCCATTAAATATTTGGGATAATTGGTATTTATTCATATTCATTTATCCAAGAGGATTTTTAGAATCCTTCCATTAAATGTTTCGCTTACTTTTAACTGTTCGTTGAGAAAACGGTCATTTAACTGGAAATGTGACCATGCATTACGGACATTTGCCACATGCTATAGTTTGTAATTAAATAAGCCATGGTGGCTATGTGCCAAGGGTTTTGTTAGTTGATAGAATTAGCTTCTCTATGCACTTCTCAGAGTCAGTGGCAGTGTACGAGATGGAAAGTGTTTATGTTTGGCAATGTGTCCATAGACCACCTACACACTAGTTCAAGTAATGTTATTCCACACTGCGGGCACTTCTTTCGGGGGGTAGAAGCAAGTATCTAGCTGCTGCAAACACTCAATCCACTTCTCCCCCAAAACGAACCAAGTCTACCATGAAAAAGGCTTAAAAAAATTTTATATGTAGAATTCTTGACTTGTATGTTAGGGCTGCTTTGTCTTTTTGTGGAAACATCTAACATATGTCAATGATAGTAGATGTTTTAGCACTGGTAACTGTTTAAAATGATGAAGATCATTTGAAAACAGACTGTAGAGAGTCGTTGGAAGAGAATATTTATTTGGTTTAGAAATGCAATAAAGTGCTTTTAACATAGAAGATTGTGCGCACTCATGTTACGCTTATCAGTACTTTTTTAAAAGGAGGGTGCATTTCATGTGAGCGAAGAACAATTCATAAAGCTCTTCCCCTATGATTGTAATCTAGGACAGAGTTCCTGTAAAATAGAACCTTGGTTGTTTGTGAGAGGAAAGATGAAAAAAATGCTGTTTTCAGCACCCAAAAAGGAATAAAATGTCACAAAGTGTCAGAGCTGATGATATAGTAAGAGCAACATGAAATCCATGAAGACATTGTGTTTGTTTTACAAATGATTTTTTTGCAAAAAGACTGATGCCAAAAATGCGTCATGTGCACGCACGTTGCTGTCTGTCAGAATGTTTTTGGAATTAAAAATGATATGCAGGCAGTAAACTGAATTCTGATTGTTTAGCAGGCTGTAATCGCAAACTGGTGGTTGCACACAAGACTGAAAAGTGTTTCAAAAAATGAAAAGCATCTCATTCATAGCTTCTGCTGCACTGACCTGGTGTTAAAGTTACTTAAATACATATTTAGGAAACATCTGTGCCATGTACTTGAAGCCAACTCTTCATTCAAAGTATAACGCAAAGTAATAATGTAATGGGCCTGAATAGTGGAGGTCCTCTGAGGTCCTTTGTAAAGAACAGATCTCTCTCTCCTGAAGATAAAGCAAGTAGCTTGACTTTAACTAGACACCAGAGGCCAAATCTGACCACCTCCGTGTGGTACTTAAGATTCTTTGTTCTGTGTCATCGGTTTATCACCAAAGAGCCACATGAGAGCCCGTATCCATACACGAAAGCCTTAGCAGCTGACTGCAATTTTAGACAAATGTGTTGCCTCCACTGTTTAAGGATTTGGTTGGCTGGGCTATGTTAAGCCCATTTCCCATGACTTCATGTTCATAAAGCCAGCTTCAGTCATTGTGCCCCCATTTTCTGTTACCAGGGGATGGACTAGCATCTCAGTTATGAGCTAAGTCTGTTTTATGGTTTTATGTTAAGTTACTAGAGCTAAGTTGGCAGGGAAAGACTTGCAGTGTGACTCTATTGTCCATTCATTGACCTCCCTGCCAGTGGGTTAATTCTCATTAGACAAGCTATTGGTGCAAGGGTTTGCACCATTAAGAGGCTTACACTGGAATGTCCAGCTTTTGTTTGGGATTTAAACAGGGAAAAGTGTCATTATCGCTCACGGAAAGATTACATTTAAGAGTATTTAAACAAAGATGGTGTTGTGTGATCTCAGGGCCAACAGCCGTAACTTCTCATCCATAAACTTGTCAATCAATTTTCATTGATTATCCATTTGACTTTAAAAAAAATTGGTGTTTTTACACATTTTGCACTGGGATGTCTTGACTTGACCAAGGCTTTACTAGACCGCACCGTTACGGCTCTGTACAATGATGTTATCACATACAAAAACAAAGTGATATTGTTGATAGCACACAGGAGAAATCATGTAATAGCCCGCAAAATCTAACAAGCTTCTCGCTATGTAAACGCAGATACTGTGTAACCGTTTTTCAGCCCAGAGCTGTAGAATGTTTTGTTTTGTTTTTAATTCTAATGTTCATTTAATTTTATCCGTTCAAATCCATAAGGCTTGCAAATTGACGCTTTTCTTCTGCCTTTATGGGGTTTTTAAACAATAAACCATTTAATGACCTCCTCTTTACTCATTTAGTCTAAAAAATAAATAGCAACTGATCACTATTTGGTCAAGACCCAATTTCCACTCAGTCTAGCTAAACTAAAGTCTGATTCTCTCAGGATTAATATTTCCTTTGGACTTTTGGTGATTTGTAATAATTGCAGAGGATGTTGGAGATTACGCTATCCATAATTTAGTATATTTGGCCAAACACGTCGTTATAATTATGGACTTTTTCCCTATGTTTCTTTTATTTATGTGGGTGCGAAAGGCTAGAGGTGGACCTTGGAGAAGATACATGGAAGTGGTTGGGGTAGGGAAGGATAAAGTGGAAACAGTTGGTTTGCCCTTATGGGACAAACCCAAAGTGGAGTATCAAGGGCAGTATGATTGGTTGGCGACCAGTCCAGAATGTACCTTTCCTCCCAAGCAAAATTGGGTAGGAACAACTAGAACATGAACTGAACAAAACTGCATAAGGGAAACATTTCAAGGGGCCCTCTTATGGCCTACTGCTTAGCTCTCCCACCATGGTTCTGTTCTGAAGTTGACCCTGTGCAAATAAGCTGAAGGTTTTTTATTTTTTTTCTTAAATCCCTCTGAGGTTCTATAAAGTTATCACATAATTATAAGACTGTGTAGTTGAGTTAAGTAGCAGCTTGTGAGGTTATAGTGTAAGCCTTGTCAGGGTGGGCACACAGAGCACTCAAAGCTCACATTGAAGGCTGAATGACCTTAAGTGCTTTTTCTATTAACAGTTGACCTCCCTTCAGGCCTGCGTAGTGGGAGTTTATCCAAGTGGAAGGAAGACATGGCCTGTAGGCTGCAAAGAGGTGCACGCTGCTCATGAAGGAGCATTTTGTTTTTCTTCCCCTGGTGGTAGCAGCAGCCCCCTTCTGGGAAATTCATTAGTGTCTGACATCATCTGACCCAGTGGAAGAAAGCATATCTTTCTGCTTGCTTCTCTCTTCATCTTCTTCTCTCTCCACTTGCTTCTTATAGTTTAATTCAGGGGGACATTATTTCTTCAGCAATTAATCGACTACTAATGGAATAGCAAATGAATTGAAATGAATGTTGATGATCCGGTCAGGTGATTGGAAATCGGGGCCCAAATGCATCATTTTCAGAGATTCGGCATTGCTTAGTAGAGATCTGGTTTTTATTTTTGGTAGTATTAACTATTTTGCAGACAGGATCTTTACAATTGAAAGGGATTTATCAATGGCAGTGAAAAAGGTTATCACATATACACACAAAAGTTAAGTTCAAAATGGTCATTCTATTTTACCAATATACAAATATTCTTTCAACACACTTTATTATTTGATTTTAAACATAACTAGTAGTACATATCCACCTATATTTGGCGGAAAAATGTCGATTCACTTGAATGGGAAATTTCTAAACTCCCTTTTCTGTTGTCCTCGATCATTCAGTAAGCACTACCTAAACTGCATCTAAATGAGAATCTAGCCAAGAACGTAACACGACTGGCCAGATCTGGGCCTCAAGCTGCGAGTTTAATATCTGTCGTTTATTTTTTTACACGCCTTTTTTTTACGCAAGAGGGGTAAAAACTAGACGCGTTGCCCTGCAGTGAAAGCGACTCTAGCTCAGGAAGTGGGTGGATCCGACGGTCCGTGAAGGCAGCAGCAGCCGCAACAGCAGCAGCGGCTCCTCATAGGCAATCAAACCAGTGTGTCCTGTCAGTCGCCGGATGAATGAGACTTTGTCCGGTTTTGGTTGCTTTGGATCGGCTTTTGGAGATCCGTTTGCTGTGCGATGGCCATGGATCCCACGGCATTCTCCCTCTGCGACACTGTTAAAGCAAAGATCACCCTTTGAGCTTGCCTCGTTGGATTGCTTCTTCCACTCGGACCCCCTCGGATATTGTGGAGAATACACGCGAGGGGCAAACAACAAGGCGTCGATCGGTCGGCCCCAAGGATCTTGTGCAAAAGAGAAAGAGAAAAGCTATCGGATCCAAGACACATGCTTCCCTTTTGTCCAAAAGGCGCAGTCACTGAACGGCTTTTTTGGAAGGGGGATTCCTTTTTCCTTTCCTTCATCACCTTGTGTTTCTCCCGCATGGCTGTCCTCGATGCGAACGGAGTAGACTTGTTTTTGGCCGCTTGTGTGGATTATGCTATTTAAAAATCGAGGCCAAAAACAAGCAGAATGTGAAACGAAGACACATTTGGCTAAAGTACTTGTTTTCAGGTACGGTGGATGCTTAGTATTATTATTATTCCGAGCTTGGTTTTTGCTCTGACGGCGTTCACTATTGTCTGTGTGGTGTTTGGGATTTTGACAGTTATTAGGTGTCATTTAAGGAGCGCTCGAAAAACAGATGTATTTAGTGGAAGTCTAGAAATAATAGGATTTGGGTTTTTTTTATTGTTATTGTGTGAATGAATGTTTTTTTCTGCAAAACTCATTGACGCGCATATTAAGATGCGCATTCCTGGAAATATAAGAACATAGCAAGCACGCATTCACTTGTTTGTTATTCATTGTTCATGTTTTGAATCGGATTTGATTCATTTAACGATGTTGTCCACATGTGCAGCTTTTTAAACGGGTGCGTTTTTTCGCGTCCGTCCTTGACCAAATACAACAAGCGCTTTGAACTAGAATGATCTCTGGAAGCAGAAAAATAACAGTCGACGCCTATTAAAATGTTTGACGCCATTTTTAAGCTTTGCTTTCTTTTATTATCCTCGCAAAAATCCCCTAACCGCATATTTTATTTGCACTCAAAAGATGCTGTCGGTACTGCGCCTCTGTGTTTATTTTGGTGCCGAGTCACGGACCAACAGTGCCACCAAGTGGGCGGAAAAATTAGTGCTCTTTCATAGAAATGTGTTGTTCATATACATTGGATTTTTCTTTGGAAATTGACATAACTGTGGGATTGTTTGGAAAAATGCAATATTAAGAAATAGCAAGAACTTCCCAACATAAACGTATTGACTCATGATTCTGAAACTGATCATTTTTGGTCATTTTAAAAGAAAACAAGACCACAAATATGTGGGTGTGTCATTTTGTGTCAAACAGTGCAAAAGAACATTTGTGTGCTGGATTTCAAATGTAATGATTATTTTTGCAGAATAGCACTCATGTCAACATATAAATTAAATGTGTATGTTGTCTTTTTTTTTCAGGTTTCCGATGCCAGCTCAGAGCAATTTTTCAGCACAGCAACACTTAAAGGTATGTGTATTTTGTTCAATTTGTCTTTGATGCTCAACATAATACTACATTTGTGTGTATGAGCAGAATACTTGTCGTGTTTTTGGTATTGGCAATGCATTACACAAACAGCTGGGTGCACAGAAATCTATCCAATTCAGTCAGTAAAGAGCGTTTGTCATTTTTCTCTTGCTGCTGTCAGTAAAGTAAGAAATTTACCGTATTTCCTGGATTATAAGTGGCACTTTTGTCACAGTTTGGCGCAGCCAGTGACATTCATGTTCACTCAGCTTGTCCTGTTGTTTTTTAGGCTATATTTAACAAATATGTTCACACTATGTTGTTAGTTGTTCCTTATTTTACCATAAATTTAACCACATTTTGGATAAATTAAAAAAAAAGTCATTTAAAGTCCATCTTTTATATATACTTTTCCATTTAATCGTTGATTCTCTGGCTAGTGCAACCTATAGTCCGAAAAACCTGGCTTTTATGGCCTGAGAGTGTTAACATTGCATGTAACCTCATTACCAAAGCACTAATTTGCTGTTAATGGCAGACTCATTTTCTCCAGCTCTGGGCTAATGGAGGTGTCACTACGTGAATGGACATTCCTGTGTAATATGATGGTGGTGTCGGAGGTGGGGTGGGGTGGGGTAATTTCCTAGGGTTACGACCCCTTTAGGGTCACAGCAGAAAGTGCTAATGCGTCCTCGTACCACCTCTTCTATGGTCTACCAACCCATTTCCCACATTGTGGCCTTTGATTCCTTCCAAAGCTTGATTTGTGCCATTCATGGGGGGCAGTGGGGGGAGGTTGTTGTCTCAAAGGCCTTGACGGGGAGGCTTCTTTTTGAACGTGCTTCTCTATAGATTGATTTGGTTCCCTTGAAAGCATTAGGGCCTCCTTTGTGCATCTTAAATCAACAGAGAGCCTCCCTCTTTCCCATTCCCGACAGGGGGAAACAGTACACAAAATAGATGTATTCTCTTCTGTGTGCTTGTTCTCTTACTCTCCATTTCCATTTAAACGTAGCCTTTTCATCATAGCCAGCTTTTCCCTCCTCCCTTTCCATATGTTAGCGCCTTTCGCAATAGGCATGTAAAAGAATCCAGGTGCAGAGAAAAGATGAAGCGTTGGTATTTTGATGGTGCTGGGATTAAAAGGTTGGGCGGCGTTTTGTTGGAAGGGATTACCTTCAATCCTAAAGATCCAGACCAAGGCACAAACCACACATTCCCATGACAAAAACGCATAGTTTGTGGCTCTTATATTAAGTGGTGAAGAGTTTTTCTTTTGTTTATTGGCTGTGGAGAAGATCAAAATGACTCATAAAGAACGTAAATAATTACAAGTAGATCAAAAGCGTCGATACTAACATCTTTTGTTAAGGTCGACGTTTTATTTCAGCACTTTTAGCTCATTTTGAACCAAGCATTGACACTAAAGAATCATTAAAAAAAATGTTCTTTCGAGCATCATATGCCGACGCCTCACTTTCTTCTTCGCCCGTCTTAATCGCAGGAGCGGATTGCGTTAACTAAGAGTCATTAGATGTGAGCTCTAATTAGCATGGCTGCCAATGCCTCTCCTCCGCAGGTGTCCTGTTGCGCGCTCACCTGATACTCCGCTAAACACTCGGCTAGGGTCAGCGTTGGGGGTGCTTTTCACGTCATTTTCAGGAAAATCCGTATCCTGCTGAGACCGTTATCTGGGGAGATATTGGAGATGAGACAAGAGCACGGCTTGTGACCACAAAATGCCTGCTGAGAGACCCGTGAAACAATTGAAGCGCTTTCACAGAAACAGCTCCGCTGCCTTTGATCGCCTAGTTTTTTTTCTCCCCCCGCCATCTATCATGGTCTACCTCAAAGATAGTACTTCATATTGCACATTGGAGTTTAGGAGTAGTCGGATTGGGATAAAAACACCTTGTTATTGCCCAAACGTATTTTTTTTCGATATATCTGTTGAATGTGTTGCAAATCGTTCCTTTTTGTCGGAAATTTAATACATATTAGACCTAAAGTTGAGAACGGTAACTTATATTTTGGTTTGGCGTGTTGTTAGTTTACATTTTGAGGGATTAAGAGCGTTTATTCGATCAAAGGCAAAGAAATATGATCGCTTGCAATTGCAGTTAATGAGTAACAAAATGAGCCATAATTATAATGCAAAAAAATGTACATAAATACAGGATACTTTATATTTCTATATTCATGTTGACACTTGGAAAGCATTAAAAAAAAAAATATCCAACAAATCACAACTAAAATATGTACCATTGGGTGACCAACTTTATTCGCCGTTGATATTTATGTAAAATATAATTTTAAATCAATTAATCTCCATGCAAAAATATGTGATGAAGGCATCCCTAAAATTTGCATTTTGTTTTACTAAACTAACCTTACCAATACTTCCCGTTTCCCCACAATGGCAATGGTACAACCTCATCGCATGTGTTTGTTAGTTAGATCCATGAGTCATAGCTCATGACCCAAATTACATGCTGTACTGTGTAATTATTTCATCATGCAATTTCAGTTTAAAGTCAAAGATGTCTTTTTTTTTTTTTTTTTTTGCCAGCGCTCGTCTCCGGAGGCCTCTCTCGCAGCTGTGACTAAACGCACCGTGTAGTAATTCTCCCCCTCCCACACCGCCTCCGCCCACCATCGCGAATTTCGCAGCGCTTTACCGAGTTAATGGGAAAATGTAGCCAATGCGTGAATACTGCCGTCAGCAACGCGTGTCGGGCTTGAGTGCTTTTGTCACTTTAGGGGGGGGTTCATATGTGATGCGGAAGATTTAATTTGCGGCGTTGATAGAATTGCTTAAAAAAAATGAAAAAAAAGCAGGGGTGAACTCAGGTAGCCGATATCAAAGGTTTCTAGGAGAGGGCCACGTGCCGCAAAATGGCGTGGGAGGGAGGCTTGCGTTTTTCTCGCCAATTTGAGACTGTGATGGAGTCGTTTGTGTGCTTTGCGCTTCGGCGGCCACCTGCTGCCCTCCAGTGAAATGGAGAGTGGCTATGGCGCTGCAAATCACCTAGGAAGCCTTTCAGTTGGCTGCTTGGCCTTTTTTTTACAATCCCAGCGTGGCTTTACTTAGAGCCCCCCCCCCCCCCCCCCCCCCCCCCCCACCCAGACCTCCTTCCCCTATTCGCTAACACTGCCATTGACCTCTGGTGACCGTGCGGCTTGGGTGTCGAGAAATCAGCGGCGATTGTGGAACTTGACCTGATGTGCAGTGGAAAGATGACCTGGCTACTATTTGCCTGTCGGGCCTTGTGAGGAATGGCTGCAGTCAAGGACAATTTCTTGGGTGGCTTAGAGGTCAACAGGAGGTCAATGCCCCTCCCTATCACTTTTGCAATAAAATACGCTTGGTGTTTTTATACAGTAGGAATAAATTTAAGCTCCTGACTTATTTGAAAACGAAAAAAAACATCTTTACAGATGGACAAAATGTTTCTTGGACTTTTTTGGATTGGAGAACTTTGGACCAAATATTGAGATGTGCATAGATAGGCCTTTCATGATAATTATTATACTGATTTATTGTCTGATATTTAGAAAAAAGTCTGATACCTGCATGTAAGAGATAGGTAATTTAATTATTTGTATTGTTATTTTTAGGGAAACTTGTTGAGTTGTCTTTATTTTCTACTTGGTAGTACATATATCCCGAAATTGTCAGTCTTCAAAGTGTGAGTCGTCTAGCAAATTTGAGATTAGAGGCTCGCTTAAGTGAAATTTGTTGATAGAAGATACTGTTTAGACGGGATGCTGAGCAGGTCTGTTGGTCCTTCAGCAGCACAAAGGGGTCATTGAGAGTGTGTTCCTCAAAGGTTGGAGACTAACTAAATCCATCCATCTTAATGCATTTATTTCAACAGCAGGGAGACTGTGTAAACACTCTCTATTTCCGACATGCCACGGTAAACCCAAAGAGCCTGGAATCCATCAGAGCAAAATTAAAGGTCTCAAACACAAACATTTAAATGGGCTGCACTCCAGAGATCAAAGTCAAAAGCCTTATGTTCCTCCCCATGGGGAGCAACTGTATGATATATGGACGGACCTTTGTCTTTTACGTTTCTCAGCTTGATTTTGGGCATGTTTTTAGAATGACTTTTTATGACTATAGGCGTTATTTAAGTAAGGTATCGGTCAGGACTTGGCAAATCAGGTAAAAACAAGCCATTGGGGCATCTCTATTTACAAATAAATTGAGGTTATCAAAGATTATTGAAATAGATTATTTTCAACTGCATGACTGGAACGGATGAATGTTTTTTTTCTAGTAATTTCATTGCGGCAAATTGATTGAATTAACGAGTAAATTGCCTCACCATCCTTGTCACTGTACAAATTAATCTCACAAATTAAGCGACCACTTTAGTACATCTAGCCAAGGCTGCCAACACAACACTAAGGTACTTGATTTAGAACGTTAAGCACACTTTAATTCCATCATTGTAAAAATTAGAGGGCAAAATATGAGACCCAGCCTTCAACGTGAAGCAGTTTATCACCTCTGCAAACTCAAAAAAACAAAAAATAACATTACATTTCCAAATAAAACTGAATAATATACTATTCCGAAACCGAGGATACATTTTAGACTCTTCCCCACAATGCTGTGGCAGGTGAGTGTCAATGCATATTGGAGCCATGCCAATTTAAGTGTTTTATAGTCCGAGCGTGACTGATGGAGCGGTCGGCAGGCGTATATAAAATAGTGGGTCTCCCTCCCCTTAGTCCTCCCAAGAGAAATCCTCCCCATCAGCGTCACCAGTGACCATTGATCCAATGCGACATGAGCCACTCTCCTGCCAACTGTGCCGCATTAACAGGGTCAGAGCAGCACACACATCCACATATGCGCACGTCACTTATCAAGATATGGGCATTCCCAGTGCTGGCTGCTGGTGTGTTCAGGCCAATTATGCCCGTGTCAGTCCCCAATCCCCTACGGCAGGCTGAGGTGACATTGCCAAAGAGCCAAAGAGAGCAGACCTCCTTAATGAGGCCTCCTGCGTGGATGTATGCACATTAGTGTGTGCATGCAGAACAGCAGGATTTCTGGTCTCAAATGTGCAATCCTAATCTATCTTGCCTGTCTGCAGTGGCGTTGTCTTTTTCCACTTGTCAAGGTCTTCAGCCTGCAGCCATTTTTTTCTTGGATGTGAAAAGGTCAAGTAGTTCTAAATGAGCTTTATGGGAATGGCGGTTGGAAACGTAGTTTAATGTACAAATCTTAGATTTCTTTGACCTTTGATCATAGGGAAAACATATAGTTAATCACAAAAAATGACACTGCTTATGTGTGAAGTCATTTTGTGGCAAATGCACTATAATCAGGATTAATATTGTATATTTATACTAAATGCATACTTTCATTTGATTGGCTTAAATAGGATTGTCATAATATAACATGATAAAGCTATCTATTTTTTTTCAACAATGAATTAAACATAGTACGTCCATTTATACTTTGTTGAAAAGCAGATTAGCATTTAGAGAACGTTTTTAAACATTCCACTCATTTTATTAGTCAAATTTGGATTTATCAATCGCAATACTCCGTATTTTCCGGAGTATAAACCGCTTTTCTCAAGTGCCACTTGTATTTTTTACTCTGTAGTCTAAAAAATATGATATATTTATCTCTGGAGCAGGAGCTGTTGTTAAACATAGATAGTATGCTATGATGTGGAACTTAATTGGCATGACAGTATTCCACATTTTTCTCTTAAGAACACTGACACGATGAATGCCCTTGTAATCCCCAGCAGTCGTCTTTTATAAGAGAGGGCGAGTAAAGACTCTTTTCAGTATTTTCGTCAGCTTCCGTGGACCCCGAAAGGGGTCGGCGTGGTGCGAGTAGAGCGTAAACATCCCTTTTTTAAAGAGACAAAAAAGCTGCAAGAGGAAAGAGCACAAGGGCTCTGATCAGGATTGATGAAAGCAAGGATTTAATTGCTCCCACAAGAGAAGGGGTTATCTTTTTCTCTCCCCCCCTCTCCTATCCTCGTGCACTATGTGGTTCTTATAAATATGCAGGACAGAAATAAAGCTCTGATGAGCCGCAGGGCGGATTAGAGAGAACTACAGATCGGGATGGTGGTTTGTTAGCAGGACTTCACAGGGCTTCTGCATGTGTTTTTACTCTGTATTTACACACATAGTCTGGCTTTCATTTGCCTCAACCCACATTTTATTGTATTTCCGCAGGCTACCATTACATACATAGTCGGTGTGATAGAACTAAGGATGTCCCCACGGCATATTTTTGCATGCAAGTCACCTGATCCGATACCTGAAAAAAAATGTTAAAGAGAAAAAGTAGCATATGCAAATGTATTTTTTTTCCAAATGGAACAAAGGTACATAATAAGGTGGTGAACAAATTACGTTTAATTATTGGGTTCTTGTAAACAAGCAGGATAAATTGAGGTTTGTGATATTCTTGACTTTTTTCTGCAAAGTTTGTTTCACTCGTATGAATAGTATGTAGTAGAAAAAAATTGGTGTTTTGGAGATATATTTGGATTAGTTTATTTAATAATATATATAATGCAATGGGGTCAATTGAGTTCTCTTGATTGGGATTTAGTGACTTTTTCATTTTCTCTTTGTTCTGCAAAATCTGCCTGCCTAGTTTAAATATAAATACATAGTACAGTTCTGTAAATGTAGTTTTTGCAGTATTTATCCTAAGTATTCTTTTGTTCTTTATAGCCCTTCACACGTAAAGAATAAATACATTTAAAAATTCTGATCCTCTGAAAAGGACTTGATCAGGGCAGATTTTTCTAGATAGAACCTTGCTGTAACTATTAAGATAACATTGCCCCTCAATGTACGATGTGGTTCAAGATGGCAAGTTAGCGTCATGTGTAGTTGAAGATAAATCGCAGTGTTGAGTGGTAACGAAGAAATGTTGAAAGATTTTCTCTTTTTAAGGCAGCCGTGTTCATTTTTTTTTTCCACCTTCATCGACTTCTTTCCTGGCGTACTTCCATATTTCTTCTAAGCCTGCCCAAACCCATCAATGTCCGTCGGGCTGTCACCATCTGCTAGAGATTAAGCTGCTCCTGGTGGGAGATATTTGATTTCAGGGTTCCAGCATCAACTGTCGGGCTCCACTGTAAACACTTGTAGAAAAAAAAAATCCCAGAAGGGATCGCATTTGCAGGCCTTTCGGGCCAAAAAGCAAACAGTCAATTGTGTCTTTACACTCTTAACATTTTGTGGAGCCGTCAGCACATTAAGACGTAGGGTTGCGCCGGAGCATTTAATCCGGAAAGCCGTGTTTGGAAGCATTTCCCCCCTCAACTCCGCTCATAAGGCGCGCATTGCGGTTTTGGGATGTAGCGATCGGCGCTAGCTGGCTTTTCGGATCCCGTCCTCTCGCCGGCTCAGAGGCCATGCACAGAGGATTCATTGTTCCAGTAACCTAAACCTCCACCAGTCGCTGCCCAAAAGGGGATATCAAATTGTGTTCTCCCCACAATTCCACAATCCTTACTTAATCTTCGAGGCTTGACAAGAAAGCAGGGAGGCAGCAGACTGTTTAGATGGCAGGGCAGTTCAAATAAACAGTTTAAATCCCCAAACCAGCCTTCCTGAAACCCCCCACAAAAAAGTAATTTGGCCCCAAAGCTGTAACTCATCACATTTGAGCTTGGCGAGAGCCCCTTAGCTAATTGGAAGGTGTGATTTTATTTAGTAAGCATGTTGATGCGGCTTGTGTTGAGGTTTCTGGTCAATGAAAGCTGGGTCTAGGATGAGAATGTAGGGTTGCTTCCCTCCTGAATGTGATTGATGGGTTGGTGTACTCCCATGCACCTTTTACACACATGTATAGATATTTTAGAAGGCTAAGGTCTTAGATAAGTCTTGCAAAAGCTTGTTTTCGTGGCTTCATAGACTGGGAAGACAGACTAAGTATGGGAGTGTGACTTCTGGCTTTAACTTGTTTGATAGATAGTTTAGAAACATTCTACATTCTTTTGTGGGTTATATTCAATGAATTTTTTATACTTTGCTGTAGAAAATGAATTGTACACCCTAAGAATTTTTTGTCAGGTGGAGCAGAATTATATTATTTCTGGGAAAAATTAGAGCGGCTGTTGACTTCTTCTCTGTGTGTTTTGTTAATCCAATGGCCGTGAAACTTGAGCAAGGGGGTAATGGGACAGCATTTGACGTCCTCACAAACACACATAAAAAAACACATTGGCTTCTGTGTAAGATTTAAGAAGCCAAAGGGCTACATGCAAATTGATACTTTGCCAAGTCTTTTGGATATTTGATCGGTGCTGTCATGCTATTAGCACTCTGGTATGAGTCGCTGTTACAACCGACACAGGCGGTAAATCTAATCCTCGAGAGTGACTTGCCTGAATGTGTGGTGTGGATGTGTAAAACCAGTTGGCTCCATTTAAAAGCCAGTGAAAGAAGCCTGAGACTGATGACTCTCCGGGGACGCATTTCTCTTTTTCCAGCCTTCCAAATGCTTTTCTCTCCGGCAAAATATCGCCGGTGTCAGCGTGTCAGCTCGAGCTGTCACTCAACCTCTTGTGCAAGTCAGTTGCACTCACTCCGCCTGATGGCTCACGAGAGGCTGGAAGGAGCTGGAGAGCCAGGAAAAGAAAGAAAGAGGACCATTTTTTTTTTACATTTGACGTACGATATTGGCAGTCTGTCGAGACGCTTTACAGCAATTGGAGATTCTCCAGACAACAAAAACATTTGATAACGAAAGCTGCCTCCTGCCTGAGTGGAGACAGCTGCACGATTAGCCGTCTGTCCTCAACCGATGGGTCCGTGGTTTGGCTTCTTTCTGCAGGGAGCGTGGGATATGAGTAGGCAGAACCAGGCAGACTACGTAGACTTGTGGTATGTACTCCAAGGCGATTCCAGACCTGGTATTGTAAAACAGATTGTTTTTTAGGGGGAGCATGGATTGTTTTAGGCAGTTTATAGTTGGGGGTAGGTGATGCTTGGTTATGTGTTAATAGAACTTGTTTTTGGCAGTATAATGAGTATTTTCTTCAGTTTCTTTTGCCCTACTTGTATATGAATGATACTGATGAGGTTGTACTTTAGAACCAATGGCAAAGCGATGCTCATTTTCATAAAATCAATGCCGTCATAAATGGTAAATTTGCTTTAAATCCTTCCAAAAGGAACTCTTATTTACTGTGGGCTACTATCAATTGAGAGACTGCACTCGTCAGACTATCCCAGGCGGGATATTTCGCTTGTCCCCCAGATATTTTTTTCGGATTAGTCCATTCCCTCCCCCCCTTGCTTCTCTCAGCCCCCCTGGGGAGTCCATTGCTAATAAAACATCTCGAGTCAAAGACCCTCCACATAGCGGGATGTCCAAGCTATGTAATCCAACACGCCTCCTGGCCTCGGCATTGGAGAGCTGTTGACACGATAGCAAGTCTGGGACAGCCAGCAGGGGAGTGTCCGTCATTGCCACACCTCAGTGCCACGGATCCCGGGGTGGTAGCGGCCCTCTGCAGTGACACACTGGAGAAGAAGCGTGTTACTCTCTGAACAGCTAATGCTGTTAAAGGCTTCTGAGATAAGGAAGGGGGGATAAGAGGCTAATAGTCTGGAGATTCCCCGGAGGCCTCGGCTATGAGATCAGGGAGAAAGCTTCTGAAGATAATGTTACTGACACAGGATTTCAGTTTCACTGGGAGCTGATAGCGCCAAATGTGAGTGCATCATTGAGTAAAGTATTGCTAATATAAACAGTTGTAGCTTTTAGCATGGTGGGCCATATGGTAATGAATCACTTCCAAGTTGACATGCAAAGGCTCTTAAAAGCTGTGCAGCGGGTCGACATTTATGGAAATGAACGCCTAAGATGATGGGCGGATTTGGGTGAACCCTCCCCACTGTGGGCACCAGAGACGAGTATTATAACATCAGGGCTCTCAAAACAACTTCCAATCACAGCAGCATGGGAGCTGAGCTCAGCTGTCATCCACTAATATGGACTCTTGGGTATACCACTCAACTGGCCTGAATGTTTGAAATCGCATGCATTCTGTATTCATGCAAAGATTCTACTTCCACCTTTCATTTTGAGGCTATATTTACCAAGCAACTTAATCATTTACAATATAAATGTAATAAATCTCTGCCTAGTCATTATCAGCAACATTGTAGAAAATCCAAACCAACCAAACTGAAAACCTCTGTGAATACAGTCTATTACGAGTACAGTATTGTATGATTTGGCTTTGTGAATAGATATGAGTGAGATCATATCCTGACAGAAGAAATTAGTGTCACCTCATCTATGTAGGAAAGTGTTTTGCTTCTGCCATTTACTCAACTTCAGACTTCATTAAGAACTCATAAACAAAGGTCAATCCCTCAGCAAAAAGACCCTGGCGACCATATGTTGCTGTCTAAACCACTGTCAAGACTTGTAATTGACCCACATTATGGTGTCAAACACAATATGGAAGCAGTTTGCCTCCTAAATGGGTTCCAGACAAAACCCAAAAGCATTTTCAAAAACATTCTGTGGAACTAGGGGCTTGGAACATATTCATATTTTTCAGTTTTTGATGCCAAAGTCCATAAACCCTGCAGACAGGTATTGTTGTTAAAATTTATTTAGACGTGTAGGATGGAATCTTCTCTAATGGCCATGAATCATTTTTCACCATGCAAAGTAGAGTAAATGTATTTTGATTAACACTGAATTGGTTTTGTCATCAGACAGTTTTTCAATGGAAGACTTATTTGATAAGTCATTATCTATTATTGATAAATACGTATATAGCTGAAAGCCACAAATGTCCTCCAAATCTCGGATGACCCATATCCATTCTATGTCCAATATGTCAGGTAGATTCGTAGAAAATAGGTCAAGTCTTAGGCCTTATCCAGTCCAAAGACACAAGTGTGGAAAAGCTTTTAAGGCCTTATTTTGCAGTAGAAAAGCAGGAGAAGTTTTAACACCAAAGGACAGAGGCTTATCATGTCGCATGGGTCTCCAGAGACTTCAATTTGTTAAGATGTCTGGAGGGCAGAGTGTCGGTTGTCATGTCCACCCACCATCACATGAAAGACACACATTAGCAAAGTGCTTTTGGCTCAAGTTGCTCATGTATTTTTCAAAAGGGCAGCTGCTTTTCCTCTAGTCATGCCTTTTAAACATGATCGTTTATTTGTCAATCATTTATACAGGCAGAGCCCTATCAAGTGAGCATAATAAGAAATGCTGGCTGGGTTTATAGTACTCTTGTATTGTATTGTATTGATAATAGTGTCATTTTCCATAATACACGTTTCACTTGCTCGTATTGGAGTGCAAAGATGATTACAAATAATTGCTAGAGTTTGTGTCATGGTGATCACCATCCTAAGAATAATCTTTGGCAAACTGAACTGTAATGAGGATTAACATCACTTTTAATATCATGATATGGCTCACAATTGATAAAATTAAAAACGGTCTGTTTTTTTAACGCTTGAAATATAAGATTAGGGTTTTAAAATGTTTTTTTTTTTAATCCTGAAGTTTAAAAAGCAACCAAAAATAATCCAGGTCCACAAAGATGATGTCAAAAGAAAACTTAATATATGTTTTTACTACGCAACATTTCATCACAACCAGAAAGACCAAAAGCAGCTTATAAGAGAACATTCTGCTAGCTATAATGGATCAGGACAGATCCTCAACATCAGCTAATTCCATTCAAAAAAAAAAAAAAAATAGCGATTGGGCCATTCATAGTCTTAACCACTAGCTTGGACTTCTGACGCTACCCTGAAAAATTCTCACAAAGCCTCATTAAAGCTCCTTAACCCCATTCAGCTTGTCTCCCCAACATCCACAAAGACTACCTGATCCTGTAAAAACCTTCCACCAGACTATAGTAGTTGACTATGCAATACCACTGAAATATTGAGAAACCCCAGTAAGCCCAGTGGGATTTGAGCTTATTTGTTTCCAGGGATAAAGAAGAGCAACAAATAAAGCCTTAGGGGAGAGAAACTGTCACACACTTCTATCGCCCTTCCCCATTGCAGCTGGCCCAAGAGTCTTCATTAGGGACGGGATAGACTCCGTTTTAATATTAGAGTGTTAGCAGGTTCTCAAAACAAGTCAAAGAAAATAGGTTTAATAGGATTGAAGATTTAGGGACTCTCCTATATTTGCTGTTGGTGTCTTCTTTTGACCAGATTTGGTGTTGAGTACAGCTGGCCAGAGAACAGCTGCCTATTCTGAAGTAGGGGAAATGATGGCAAAACTGCTTCAACCTGTCACTGTGTCTTTTGTCTTCTGACAGATGTCCCAGTAAGCTCTGACGCTCGCAGGTTTCAAAGCCTTCGTCTGGAATAGATATTATGGAAAGGGCATTTTGTCCTCGGGGGTAGAATCAGGGCTCAGAACCGATTCCTCTTTGGTTGTCATGGTAACGCAGCGCCAAATTCATTTTGGCAAACAGGAGAGTGAGCAGTGACTTATTTGCATGAGTCAGGATAAAACAGAAGGAATTGCATTGGGTGTTGGATTTAAAGGAATTGTGATCTCAACTCCAACAAATGATCATGAGCATGATGCATTTGCTTGGGGCAGCTATTCCCTGGCATTTTGATGCTAATGGATAAAAAATTATACGGGGGTTGTTTTGGAAAAGTGAATAGGGAGGCGGTGTGGAGGGAGTAGCGTGTCACAGGGTCAGAACAACGGGGTTATGCACCTCGTTGGCAGCTCAAGGCTTTTAATATGTTGGGCAAAGTGCAGAGAGCTCCCCTTAGTACGTCCAGCCACAATCCCTCAGGCCCAGAGAGAGCTAATTAATGCTTGTGTATGCGCTGTCATTTCCCATGAGCGCCTGAGGCAATAAATCTGATTGCTGATGTCGGAAGATGCCTTCTGTTGGAAAAGATCCCAACACCCCACATTAGCCATCTTATTCCATGACCTCCAACATTATATCATGGGAGACAACTTGGGCAAAAACTATTAAACACCCGTTAAAAACACGAAAAGTCAACTCCAGTAACAAATACAGCAATTAGGATGTTTAATGATCTTTATGAATGTATCTTAAGTTGTTTTCTCGTTTTTTTTCTTTTTTACACAGTCCCAGATTTTGGCGTCAACACGCTCTCCACCAATGGCAGCCAGGCGCCTTGCGGCCCAGGCCTCCTCAAGGTGTCAGGCCTAGAGCGCAGTCAAGAAAGAAGCCAGGAGAGCTGTAGGGATTCCCAGCCTCCTTCATCTAGCACCCCTAGGCAGCCTCTACCCCCTCCCAAATCCCCACCTCAGACTCAAATCCATCCAAAGTCCCCACCCGGACAAAAGACCCAGCCGGTCAACTCTATTCCAGCTGTCGCCTCAAGTCATCCACGCCCACTTTTGGAGGCCGCTCCCAGGCCTCGGACTCCCGCAGCCGTGCCTCCCGTCCAGGGCCGAAAACACTCGCCAACACCTCCTGCTCGGCCCCACCACCAACCACAAGTGTTATCCCGACCTCGGTCGCTGCATACACCTGGTAGTCATCCTGCACCTTTCGCCAACCACAATCACAATCAGAAGCAACAGCAGCAACAGCAACAGCACCCCAGCCAGGCAGGGCCCCAACGCCCTCCCTCAAGGTGCCACCCCCGAGCTGTTTCTGCTTACACCGCCCTCAACGGCCACAGGTACACAACAAATCGTCCATGTCCAGTTGTCCATTTATGTAATGTCATATATCGCCACACAAACACTTGCATGGGTGCAATTTTTGGGTACCGGTTAAGGTGGTTCTTTGGGTTGATTGTCGATTATCTTATTTTTTGACAAACAATATGCATTATTTTCAGGGTAAAATGAAATTTACTCTTTAAGCATTTGAAACTAGTAGATCAATGAATCATGTTAACTGTAACTAGCTGAAAATGTCAAACTTCCCATAGCATTCCAAAATATTAATGGTATTACACAGTGCAATTTGACAAATTACATTAGGTCAAGATTTGAACCTAGTGTCAACATATTCTATGAGCTCCTCAATTAAAGAATCTGGAAAATCGCTTTAGATCCTAGTGGGAATGTCAGAATTTGGCAGCAGAGCAACGGCAGCCCTGCATGCTTTGCCCGTGCACCAAAAAGGCTCTCTCGGGTACCCGCAAGCAATAATGGCGTCCGGCACCTGCAGCCCAGCGCCGGTGTTGCAAATGAGCTTTTAGGCTTAGCGTGTGGGGCTTTGGAGTGCGACGGCCTCTGGGGAACACCCACACTACTACACACTCTTTGCTTGCACAAGAAAATGCTAGCAGGCTGCTTATTGCCAGTGCACATGTTCACCAGCCCTTGACATTGGAAATGCATGTTTGCATGCAATCAAGTTGTAAAAAGAAAGGACTTGATTGTGCTTGTCTACCAAGTTAATGTTTCTAATGTTTCAGGTTAAATGACCTACAGATGGAGATGAAAAAGTGTTCTAAATCCTCACTCCTTTTGTTTTGATTGTTGCAGCAGGAGTAGCACTCCCGGGAGCAAGCCCCAAGGGCCTCCCGCTCCGTCCTCGCACCTCCCCCAGCAGCTCGGTGCCGCCGTGTCAACCTTCCCCCTGCCTCATTCGGCTAACCACAGCACCCCCCGCGGCTTCCCCCCTGCATTGCAGTCCTCGCCGCACCCTCATCACCCCAATATGTTCGCTCCTCCTGCGGCATTGCCTCCACCACCGCCGCTGACGTCCAGCTCACTGCCAGTACCGGGACATCCTGCTGCTGGGGGTCCCTACTCGGGTAAAAGATTTTTAAAGGCTAAATATGTCAATTTCGTCGGTTTTTTTTTTTTTCAGAAAATGCAGAAGATTGGTGACAGGGGGATAATAATACATTCCAAAACATAAATGGTACCTAGCTGGAAGTAGTGTTGCAAGGTTGTTGTCACTATGATGACCGAATTGGAATGAGGGAAGATAGGTCGGATTAGGGTGTGACAGGGTAGGGTGAGTGCATGGGATTAAAAGTGTCACATTGGAGCATTGCATTAGGGAAGTGATATTCTACATCTACAGTTAAGTACCAGGATGTGTTTAGTGAAACCTAGTTGTGATGTGTGGAGAGATTTTGTTCAGTAGTAAATGCAACAAGCTGCATTAGTTCAAAAGACATTTGAAGAAAAAATTCTAACTCTTCTCCCTGGCCAATGAAGCTTAAAAATAAAATAGTTGCACAAGCCACAGTGGTAAACCACGGTTCAAATGCGTCAAGGCATATTTTGCTGATTTTTCAAAATATGCCTGTGATTGTTGAGAAGGAGGGTTATAAAAAATAAAAAAAAAGTAATTAGAACAACAGATGTCTCTGAGGTAATTTCATGGGTATCAAATCTCAGTAGTTTAAAGTTCCAGCTGGCAGACTTTGTAAACATGGGTTTCTAATTTACTTTCTTTCTTTTATACTTTCTTCTTTTTCCAAGACAATTTTATGAAGTCGTGCAATACGACGAAAATAAATGCTTGCTATGTTTGATTCTAATCTCATAGAGGTTTTCCTTTGCATTTTACAGGGTTGTGGACATTCTTACTTAAGTTCTTTCCCGTTTGTATGTTGTGTGCAGAGCAAGACCTTCTACGTCAGGAGCTCAACACTCGTTTTTTGGCCTCCCAAAACGCCGACCGCGGCGCCTCGCTGGGCCCCCCACCCTACCTGCGCACTGAGTTCCACCAGCACCAACACCAGCATCAGCATCAGCACCAACACACCCACCAGCACACGCACCAGCACACCTTCACGCCATTCCCTCACGCCATAATGCCCACCCCGGCACCGTCCATGGTGCGTACCCCTGCCAGAAATGTGAGGATAAGTAGAACGTGTCGGGTTTGGAGGGATGGTATTCTCTTTTTCAATTTGTAATTTTAAGATTAATTCTTTTTTTTTATTAAAAAGGATAACTGTAAATCTTATACAAAATTGATTTGTTTCTTTAATGACAAATGTAAGCATTGTCATCTAATTTTTATTTTTTTATTGCAATATTTTGGCTAAAAAAGAGGAAAAAAGTAAATGTATTTTTATCATTTTTAGGAGAAATAGGAAATATTCTATGTACAAAAATAAATAGGATGCATTTAATTTTATAGTTTTATTTTAGTGAGAAAATCAATTGGGCACATATGATGTATTTTTGCGGACACACACACAAAATGATCTTGCCCACGGGCTTCGAGTTTGACACCGGCTGCATGCTCTATTAAATGTGCGCCTCGTCCATTCCCGTGTATTTTCGGCATTTCTATGCCGCAATCAAGCTCATAACTCCCAGAAATCCAATTCTTGTCTTATTTCCGGCCTCCAATCTGTCGCTTTGTTATTTTCTTAATTAGCAATAACTTGCCCTAAGCATGCCTGCAGCCAACTTTTATAAACATAATCCACTTAATTCATCAGTCTGAATGCCGTGACTTGACGCCTTCAGGGTTTTCCACGGCTGCCACGATGCCTCGCATCGAGCGTTCCTCTCCACGCGTACCCACGGACGCTCATGGAGGCCCGCCTGGCTCCGACGATAGCTCAAAGGCAGCGAGCCTTGGCCTCTGACAGCTAATGAGGCCATAAAAATCCTCTTAATAGCTGCCGCGTTTAGTCCCGACGAGGGAAATGTTCAAATGTGCCCCTCTCCTAAAATGAGAGCAAAAGAGGCGGCGTTTTACAAGGTCTACTACACATGATCACCAGAGGGAAAACGCTATTCTTGGGATGTGGTCAATTCATTAGCGCTTTCTCACTCTCCATTCGAATTGTACTAAAACACCCGAAAGGGAACATTTCTCCCAGTGTAGTTTTTTGTTGTCATTAATGTGGTGGATTAACTGTGCTTTTCTTTTTCTCTCTCCCTCTCCCACAGTTTGACAAATACCCAACAAAAGTTGACCCCTTCTACAGACACAGTGTAAGTTTTTTTATACTGTCTACTTTATTTGCCAATTTTGTCCTACAAGTCCAGATTTGTGTGCGCATTTGACATTTAATGCAAGAATTTTCATTGAAATCTTAATGGATGTAATAAGTAAACATGGAATATGAATCTTTGCATCATTTAGCAGATTAACCAACACAATATATCTTAAAAATATTTTCTTTGTTACTTTTTTCATTAGTATTTTGCCAGTCACAAGTTTTTTTTAAGTTAGTTTTTCTTAACCCAAATGCGTTTTTCTTTGCAACACTTTCAATGATTTGCGTCAACATCAATGTAATCGTCAACCAAATGTAAACACTTTGCGTAAGAATCCCCTTCCAAATTTGATATACACCCTAAAACGTGATTATTTTCTGATTATTTTTAATAGTATCAAAAGTCCAAATCAATATTTCCTCATCATGCTGCAGCGGCATATTTGAAAACCTATCAAAAACTGAGAACTGATCTATTTTTTTTCACAAAACAGAGTCATTTGCTTACGTGTAGTTTCATTTCTGCCTTCAACGTTAGCTTTGCACACATTGCATCATTCGACAGCCTTATTTTTATATCAAAGCAGCTGCTGTAAACAAGATCCTTAGCTAGCTTTTCAGCTTTCATCTTGTGCTTTTTTTATTTTAATTCTTAAATCGCATGAATAAAAAAGGCTCTCCGACCGACCATTGAGGATAGCGTCTTCCTTGCAATATTTGTGCATTCCCTGGCATCTTTCTAATTGATGCATTCTCTCTTTCAGCTCTTTCATTCGTACCCGCCGGCCATGTCGGGGCTCCCCCCTGTCATCCCCCCGAACGGCCCCTTCAGCTCACTGCAGGGTGCATTTCAGCCTAAGGTAAAAGTTGCATTCAAAACAAACCGGGAGCTTTGACTCATGTTCTTTTTCAATCTTTTCTCTCATTTTGTCTAGACCTCCAATCCTCTCGACGTGTCCGCCAGACCCGGCGCCGTCCCACACACGTTCCTACAGAAGGACCCGAGGGTGAGGAAACCTAACCTATTTTCAACAATATTCTCCAAGACAATTGAATTTAGGATTAAAGCAAAAGTCATTCCTTAGTTTAGAAAAGTAATACTTTTGGGCTTCAAATACTGTATTTTCTCTCATACTATATTATATATGTGTAACACGAAAAAATGACTGAATCAAGGTTATGGCTTGTATGCCCACAAGACTTAAGGCGTTGCTATACTATTTTTACATCAGTAGATTTCAACAAATTAACATTTACTATTTGTTGGTTATATCCTGTTTTGCTGTAAGACAGCTGTCTTCATTTCACCGAATTGTATTGTTTCATTAGCCTCTTTGCAAGGTATTTATTCCGTGTCAAATATTTCTACTTGTTCTCTCCCCTCTACCGCCTCTCATTAGCTAGCGGATCCGTTTCGACCCATTCTCAGGGTGAGTCATTTTAATTTTGTACCTACAAAATACATTCTCCCGCATGCATCTGTTAACAGATGATGAAATGTGCGTGAAATCATTCAATTTTTCTGTTTCATGTCTTTAGAAACCAGGAAAGTGGTGTGCCATGCATGTCCATACTGCCTGGCAGATATACCATCATCAACAAAAAGTCAAGGTGAGAAATTCTTTGGACTTAGCTTTTGGAATTGTGCTTAACATTGAGAATGATCTCTTCTTGCTATTACGCACTGGGAGTGATGGGACAAGCTTGTTCACGTTTACCATTAGATGTCTCGGTTACGCTTTCAACCGCTTAAGCAAACGTGGTTAAAATCTATCTTTTACACTTCCCCTGATAGCTTTTAACATTTTTTCACCTGGCAACCCGCCAGGCGTATAAAACACTGGTAGAAAGAACCCCTATACATGTGTTAGAGTTTAATTTATTTAATAAAGGGACAATTTCATTCATGTTTATCTTTACTGATCCATTTGGATGTATCGATCGATGCTTACAAACATAAGAATTCATTCCGAGTCGTTTTTACATGTGTTTTTGGATGTGGATTTTGTCTTCCAGCAGCAGATGCAGGTCGACCCTCACAAGTTGGATTTTGGCCTCAAGCCCGAGTTCCTGAGTCGACCCCCGGGCCCGAGTCTTTTTGGTGCCATCCATCACCCCGGCGACCTGGCACGGCCCGCCACGCTCTTCTCTGCTGCAGGTGAGTTTGACAATAACAAAATGTATTTGCATAAATCTACGATCAAAACTAAAAACTAAGGCATGATAAATCATTCACCTCCTGATTTTAATTCAATTTTGGGTGTCAATAAAGAACACCACATGGCAGCAACTGCATGTTTGGAGGTTGTTTATCTTAATATTAAAAGTAGTGGAGGATTTATTGCCAATTTGTAAGGACGACACTATGGGTAATTAAGTCCATGCACTTTTAAAAAATCATAGTGATTTTAAGGAAAATGTTGCTTTTAAGGCCTTCATTTGTTCAAAAACAGGTCGGCATTTTTTTACCAAAATAAAAAAAAAGACCATGCGGAGTAAGGCTTTTATATTTTGATTAAAATGACAATGTTCTTGTTTAATGTTCTCAGGTCCAACACACCCATCGGCTGGTCCCTTCAGCCATCCAGCCCACCATCACGGAAACTTTCTGAGCCCAGCACCTCATTTGGGTAAGAGTGCCGTTTGTTTTGATATTATTGAAAAAAAGTTTCTAAATCTATCCTGTTTGGTTCCAGAACCTTTCAGTAGGCCACCCTCTTTCGGCGGGCTGGGAGCTCTCAGTTCGTCGGCGTTCGGAGGACTGGGGAATCCGGCACTAAGTGAGTTTGAGCCTTATGACAGCGCTTTCTCTCCAAGTGGATTTGAAGGCAAACACCATGGCTGTGCCTTAGTGGAGATACGCATTAAACATGTGTCCTGTTGTGCTTTGCCGCGTGTAGAATCCCTGGCAGCGGCAAACTCCATGTTCGGCCATAAAGATGGCCCCAACCCGCAGCAGCACTTTGGCGTCGGCCCCAACAGCAACCACCAGGAGCCCTGGAACCGGCTGCACCGCACCCCGCCTTCCTTCCCCACGCCGCCGCCTTGGCTGAAGCCCGGAGAGTCGGAGAGGAGCGCCTCGGTCAGCTCCCACGAGCGGGACTCTGACAAACGGGACTCTGTTGGTAGTAAAGACGATAAAGACAGGTGAGGCTATTTTTCAAAATGTAAGTATATACGTACATGTGTTTCCACTCGTATGTGTATGTACATGTATACATGCACACATGTCATAAATGTGTCTGGCCTGGGAAGACGAACTTGTGGAGAAGCACTATACAATTTCGTCATACGCTGCTGAGGGTATGATGACTACTAGGCTTTTTGTCAAGTCAATGTAACGACAATGCCTATGTCTGATTTTCATTTTTCATTTTCATGTGCACACACGTGCACACCTGTACCCACATGTACACATCTACCCACATATACACATGTACACACAAGTACCCACGTGTACACACACAAGTACCCACGTGTACACACACAAGTACCCACGTGTACACACACAAGTACCCACGTGTTCACACACAAGTACCCACGTGTTCACACACAAGTACCCACGTGTTCACACAAGTACACACGTGTTCACACACAAGTACCATCGTGTACACGCACGCACGCGTGCAAAAGTACCCACGTGTACACGCACGCGTACACAAGTACCCTCGTGTACACGCACGCGTGCACAAGTACCCTCGTGTACACGCACGCCTGCAAAAGTACCCTCGTGTACACGCACGCCTGCAAAAGTACCCTCGTGTACACGCACGCCTGCAAAAGTACCCTCGTGTACACGCACGCCTGCACAAGTACCCTCGTATACACGCACGCCTGCACAAGTACCTTCGTGTACACGCACGCCTGCACAAGTACCCTCGTGTACACGCACGCCTGCAAAAGTACCCTCGTGTACACGCACGCCTGCACAAGTACCCTCGTGTACACGCACGCCTGCAAAAGTACCCTCGTGTACACGCACGCCTGCAAAAGTACCCTCGTGTACACGCACGCCTGCAAAAGTACCCTCGTGTACACGCACGCCTGCAAAAGTACCCTCGTGTACACGCACGCCTGCAAAAGTACCCTCGTGTACACGCACGCCTGCAAAAGTACCCTCGTGTACACGCACGCCTGCAAAAGTACCCTCGTGTACACGCACGCCTGCAAAAGTACCCTCGTGTACACGCACTCCTGCAAAAGTACCCTCGTGTACACGCACACGCACGCCTGCAAAAGTACCCTCGTGTACACGCACGCCTGCAAAAGTACCCTCGGATACACGCACGCCTGCACAAGTACCCTCGTGTACACGCACACGCACGCCTGCACAAGTACCCTCGTGTACACGCACACGCACGCCTGCACAAGTACCCTCGTGTACACGCACACGCACGCCTGCACAAGTACCCTTGTGTACACGCACGCCTACAAAAGTACTCTCGTGTACACGCACGCCTACAAAAGTACCCTCGTGTACACGAACGCCTGCACAAGTACCCTCGTGTACACGCACGCCTGCAAAAGTACCCTCGTGTACACGCACGCCTACAAAAGTACCCTCGTGTACACGCACGCCTGCACAAGTACCCTCGTGTACACGCACGCGTGCACAAGTACCCTCGTGTACACGCACGCCTGCAAAAGTACCCTCGTGTACACGCACGCCTGCACAAGTACCCTCGTGTACACGCACGCCTGCAAAAGTACCCTCGTGTACACGCACGCCTGCAAAAGTACCCTCGTGTACACGCACGCCTGCAAAAGTACCCTCGTGTACACGCACGCCTGCACAAGTACCCTCGTATACACGCACGCCTGCACAAGTACCTTCGTGTACACGCACGCCTGCACAAGTACCCTCGTGTACACGCACGCCTGCAAAAGTACCCTCGTGTACACGCACGCCTGCACAAGTACCCTCGTGTACACGCACGCCTGCAAAAGTACCCTCGTGTACACGCACGCCTGCAAAAGTACCCTCGTGTACACGCACGCCTGCAAAAGTACCCTCGTGTACACGCACGCGTGCACAAGTACCCTCGTGTACACGCACACGCACGCCTGCAAAAGTACCCTCGTGTACACGCACGCCTGCACAAGTACCCTCGTGTACACGCACACGCACGCCTGCAAAAGTACCCTCGTGTACACGCACACGCACGCCTGCAAAAGTACCCTCGTGTACACGCACGCCTGCACAAGTACCCTCGTGTACACGCACACGCACGCCTGCACAAGTACCCTTGTGTACACGCACGCCTACAAAAGTACTCTCGTGTACACGCACGCCTACAAAAGTACCCTCGTGTACACGAACGCCTGCACAAGTACCCTCGTGTACACGCACGCCTGCAAAAGTACCCTCGTGTACACGCACGCCTACAAAAGTACCCTCGTGTACACGCACGCCTGCACAAGTACCCTCGTGTACACGCACGCCTGCAAAAGTACCCTCGTGTACACGCACACGCACGCCTGCAAAAGTACCCTCGTGTACACGCACGCCTGCACAAGTACCCTCGTGTACACGCACGCCTGCAAAAGTACCCTCGTGTACACGCACGCCTGCACAAGTACCCTCGTGTACACGCACGCGTGCACAAGTACCCTCGTGTACACGCACGCGTGCTCAAGTACCCTCGTGTACACGCACGCCTGCTCAAGTACCCTCGTGTACACGCACGCCTGCAAAAGTACCCTCGTGTACACGCACACGCACGCCTGCAAAAGTACCCTCGTGTATACGCACGCCTGCACAAGTACCCTCGTGTACACGCACGCGTGCACAAGTACCCTCGTGTACACGCACGCGTGCACAAGTACCCTCGTGTACACGCACACGCACGCCTGCAAAAGTACCCTCGTGTACACGCACGCCTGCACAAGTACCCTCGTGTACACGCACACGCACGCCTGCACAAGTACCCTCGTGTACACGCACACGCACGCCTGCACAAGTACCCTTGTGTACACGCACGCCTACAAAAGTACTCTCGTGTACACGCACGCCTACAAAAGTACCCTCGTGTACACGAACGCCTGCACAAGTACCCTCGTGTACACGCACGCCTGCAAAAGTACCCTCGTGTACACGCACGCCTACAAAAGTACCCTCGTGTACACGCACGCCTGCACAAGTACCCTCGTGTACACGCACGCCTGCAAAAGTACCCTCGTGTACACGCACACGCACGCCTGCACAAGTACCCTCGTGTACACGCACACGCACGCCTGCACAAGTACCCTTGTGTACACGCACGCCTACAAAAGTACTCTCGTGTACACGCACGCCTACAAAAGTACCCTCGTGTACACGCACGCCTGCACAAGTACCCTCGTGTACACGCACGCCTGCTCAAGTACCCTCGTGTACACGCACGCCTGCAAAAGTACCCTCGTGTACACGCACACGCACGCCTGCAAAAGTACCCTCGTGTATACGCACGCCTGCACAAGTACCCTCGTGTACACGCACGCGTGCACAAGTACCCTCGTGTACACGCACGCGTGCACAAGTACCCTCGTGTACACGCACGCCTGCTCAAGTACCCTCGTGTACACGCACGCCTTCAAAAGTACCCTCGTGTACACGCAAACGCACGCCTACAAAAGTACCCTCGTGTACACGCACGCGTGCACAAGTACCCTCGTGTACACGCACGCGTGCACAAGTACCCTCGTGTACACGCACGCGTGCACAAGTACCCTCGTGTACACGCACACGCACGCCTGCAAAAGTACCCTCGTGTACACGCACGCCTGCACAAGTACCCTCGTGTACACGCACGCCTGCACAAGTACCCTCGTGTACACGCACGCCTGCACAAGTACCCTCGTGTACACGCACGCGTGCACAAGTACCCTCGTGTACACGCACGCCTGCACAAGTACCCTCGTGTACACGCACGCGTGCACAAGTACCCTCGTGTACACGCACGCGTGCACAAGTACCCTCGTGTACACGCACGCGTGCACAAGTACCCTCGTGTACACGCACGCGTGCACAAGTACCCTCGTGCACACGCACGCCTGCAAATGTACCCTCGTGTACACGCACGCCTGCACAAGTACCCTCGTGCACACGCACGCCTGCAAAAGTACCCTCGTGTACACGCACGCCTGCACAAGTACCCTCGTGTACACGCACGCGTGCACAAGTACCCTCGTGTACACGCACGCGTGCTCAAGTACCCTCGTGTACACGCACGCCTGCTCAAGTACCCTCGTGTACACGCACGCCTTCAAAAGTACCCTCGTGTACACGCAAATGCACGCCTACAAAAGTACCCTCGTGTACACGCACGCGTGCACAAGTACCCTCGTGTACACGCACACGCACGCCTGCAAAAGTACCCTCGTGTACACGCACGCCTGCACAAGTACCCTCGTGTACACGCACGCCTGCACAAGTACCCACGTGTACACACACACACACACACACACACACACAAGTACCCACGTGTACACACACACAAGTACCCACGTGTACACACACACAAGTACCCACGTGTACACACACACAAGTACCCACGTGTACACACACACAAGTACCCACGTGTACACACACACAAGTACCCACGTGTACACACACACACAAGTACCCACGTGTACACACACACAAGTACCCACGTGTACACACACACAAGTACCCACGTGTACACACACACAAGTACCCACGTGTACACACACACACACACACACAAGTACCCACGTGTACACACACTTTCACGAGTACCCACGTGTACACACACACGTGCACAAGTACCCACGTGTACACACACACGTGCACAAGTACCCACGTGTACACACACACTTTAACAAGTACACACGTGTACACACACACGTGCACAAGTACCCACGTGTACACACACACACGTGCACAAGTACCCACGTGTACACACACACGTGCAAAAGTACCCACCTGTACACACACACACGTGCACAAGTACCCACGTGTACACACACACGTGCACAAGTACCCACGTGTACACACACACGTGTACAAGTACCCACGTGTACACACACACGTGTACAAGTACCCACGTGTACACACACACGTGCACAAGTACCCACGTGTACACACACACGTGTACAAGTACCCACGTGTACACACACGTGTACAAGTACCCACGTGTACACACACACGTGCACAAGTACCCACCTGTACACACACACACACACGTGCACAAGTACCCACGTGTACACACACACGTGCACAAGTACCCACGTGTACACACACACTTTAACAAGTACACACGTGTACACACACACTTTCACAAGGACCCACGTGCACAAGTACCCACGTGTACACACACACACATGGCACAAGTACCCACGTGTACACACACACACATGGCACAAGTACCCACGTGTACACACACACGTGCACAAGTACCCACCTATACACACACACATGTGCACAAGTACCCACGTGTACACACACACGTGCACAAGTACCCACGTGTACAAGTACCCACGTGTACAAGTACCCACGTGTACAAGTACCCACGTGTACAAGTACCCACGTGTACAAGTACCCACGTGTACACACACACGTGCACAAGTACCCACGTGTACACACACACGTGCACAAGTACCCACGTGTACACACACACGTGCACAAGTACCCACGTGTACAAGTACCCACGTGTACACACACACGTGCACAAGTACCCACGTGTACACACACACGTGCACAAGTACCCACGTGTACACACACACACATGGCACAAGTACCCACGTGTACACACACACACGTGCACAAGTACCCACGTGTACACACACACACGTGCACAAGTACCCACGTGTACACACACACACGTGCACAAGTACCCACGTGTACACACACACACGTGCACAAGTACCCACGTGTACACACACACGTGCACAAGTACCCACGTGTACACACACACGTGCACAAGTACCCACGTGTACACACACACGTGCACAAGTACCCACGTGTACACACACACACACAAGTACCCACGTGTACACACACACACACACACAAGTACCCACGTGTACACACACACACACGTGCACAAGTACCCACGTGTACACACACACACGTGCACAAGTACCCACGTGTACACACACACGTGCACAAGTACCCACGTGTACACACACACGTGCACAAGTACCCACGTGTACACACACACGTGCACAAGTACCCACGTGTACACACACACGTGCACAAGTACCCACGTGTACACACACACGTGCACAAGTACCCACGTGTACACACACAAGTACCCACGTGGACACCCACACACAAGTACCCACGTGTACACACACACAAGTACCCACGGTCCTACCGGGAGCGCGAAACCCACGATTTCAACCGCGAACACGTGCACACCTGTGCCCACAAGTACCCACCTGTACACACAAAAGTACACACGTGTACGTACACACAAAAGTACACACGTGTACGTCCACACAAAAAGTACACACGTGTACGTCCACACAAAAAGTACACACGTGTACGTCCACACTAAAAGTACACACGTGTACGTCCACACTAAAAGTACACACGTGTACGTCCACACAAAAAGTACACACGTGTACGTCCACACAAAAAGTACACACGTGTACGTCCACACTAAAAGTACACACGTGTACGTCCACACAAAAAGTACACACGTGTACGTCCACACAAAAAGTACACACGTGTACGTCCACACAAAAAGTACACACGTGTACGTCCACACAAAAAGTACACACGTGTACGTCCACACAAAAAGTACACACGTGTACGTCCACACAAAAAGTACACACGTGTACGTCCACACAAAAAGTACACACGTGTACGTCCACACAAAAAGTACACACGTGTACGTCCACACAAAAAGTACACACGTGTACGTCCACACAAAAAGTACACACGTGTACGTCCACGCACAAGTACCTATGTGTACACCCATGCACAAGTACCCACGGTCCTACTGGGAGCGCGAAACCCACGACTTCAACCGCGAACACGTGCTCACCTGTACCCACAAGTACCCACCTGTACACACAAAAGTACACACGTGTACGTCCACACAAAAGTACACACGTGTACGTCCACACAAAAGTACACACGTGTACGTACACACAAAAGTACACACGTGTACGTCGACACAAAAGTACACACGTGTATGTACACACAAAAGTACACGTGTACATTCACACAAAAGTACACACGTGTACATTCACACAAAAGTACACACGTGTACGTCCACACACAAGTACACACGTGTACGTCCACACACAAGTACACACGTGTACGTCCACACAAAAATACACACGTGTTCGTCCACACCAAAGTACACACGTGTACATTCACACAAAAGTACACACGTGTACGTCCACACACAAGTACACACGTGTACGTCCACATACAAGTACACACGTGTATGTCTACACAAAAGTACACATGTGTTCGTCCACACACAAGTACACACGTGTACATTCACACAAAAGTACACACGTGTACGTCCACACACAAGTACACACGTGTACGTCCACACACAAGTACACACGTGTACGTCCACACACAAGTACACACGGTCCTACCGGGAGCACGAAGCCCACGACTTCAACCGCGAACACTTGCACACACGTGAACACACGTGCACACCTGTACCTACAAGTACCCACCTGTACACACGTACCCACCTGTACACACGTACCCACATGTACACAAGTACCCCCGTGCACTTACGTGCACACATACCCACATGTACCCACATGTACCCACATGTACCAACCTCCACTTACTAAGAACTGTTTTTTTTTTTTTGGTGCGTTTCCAGGGATTCGGCTGAGAAACGTCACCCCAGCCATCCTTCTCCGGTCCCAGTGAACCCCATGAGTCTTCTCGGTCACAGTCGTCCTCCCGACCACCACAGGAGCCACGTGCCTCCGTCCTCTGGAGAAGCTCTGAGAGACAAAGACAACAAGTTGAAAGATAGAGAAAGAGAGCACCCGGATTCTTTAAAAGATAGTGGCGTGGATGAGCCCAAAATCAAAGACAACCAACTTGGCGACAGGGATGTGATCCACGACGGGAAGTTGTCGGATGACAAGGTGTCCAACAGAGGCGCGGCATCGCCTTACGTTCGACAGACGAGCCTGGAGCGCCCCAACGGCGGCCTAAGCAGGGAGTTGACGGAGAAGAAGGGGGAACTGCCCTTTGAACACAAGAGGAACAGTGAGATTAAAGTGAAAGAAGAGCGAAAGGAGGACCTAGATGCGGCGGAGAAAGCGGGCGAGCACCCGTTGGCTCCCGCCGTGCCCCACCTCCATCCTCCCGCCTCCATGCCTATGCCCATGGGCATGACGGGAGTCCATACCATCAACAGCATGAGCGGTCTTGAGAGAACTCGAGTGGTGGCTCCCTTCATGGGTATCAGCCCCATACCTGGAGCCGAACGCTTCCCTTACCCCGCCGCCTTCCATTGGGACCCCATGAGGGATCCTTACAGGGGATTGGACGTCCACAGACGGGATCCTCTTCCCAGGGACCTGTTCCTCAGGAACGATCCTCTTCAACGATTGACGGCGCCTCGCCTTTACGAGGCTGAGCGATCCTACCGAGAGCGCGAAGCCCACGACTTCAACCGCGAACACTTGCACCCTTTGGCCTTGGAGCAGAGGCGGGAGCATGAGCGAGCGCACTTGGAGGAACGCGAGCGACTGCTTCGGGAGGATTACGAACACCGACTTCACCCCGCCATGCACCATCCGGCCCTCGACGGACATTTACCCCACCACGCTCAGGGCCTCGTGGGCCCGGGACTACCGGGTATGCACTACTCTAGGGTCAGCCCCTCCGCAGCGGCAGCAGCGGCAGCAGCAGCCGCCGCTGCTCATCAGAGCAGTATTCTTAATAAGACTCCGCCCACCGCCTCACTTAGCGCCCCACCCCCACTGATCCCTACACTGGGCGCCAGGCCGGCCTCGCCCAGACGGACTGCCCCCTTGACCACCGACATAAGAGACAGACCTCCTCACAAGGACATTGAGGCAAGATAAACCACAATTAGCACTTAGTTTTGGGCAAAAGTCAGACTGTAACATAGCTGTGAACGAAAATACGGTCAAGAAAGGAATTGATTTTTGTCTTTAATTTCCCCGAAAGGAAACTTTTTGATTTTTCGGTGTCGCGTCTTTTTATTGTACAGCAAAAGGGGGATTTTTGGAATGTACAGATACTTTAGCACTGACGGACAGCAAATGTTATAAATAAATGTGCTCGCTTTGTATGGATCATGGTACAAATATGCAAAAAGAGTCATTTGAAAGCTTTACTTTTGACAAATGTACATAAAGGAGAATTTAGGGAGTGTTTCCGAATGTGCTTTTTTTGCATTTTGGATGGACGCAGATAATTTTACGCATTGTACCAGAAAGCCCCACCGACCCCGCGTTCTACTATGCAACAAATTTGGCTCACCACAAAAAATTAAATAGCGTATTCTCTCCACAACTTTACACACTACGAATCGTTTGGTACTTTGTTGGGACAATCCGAGGGATGAAATTACATTGAAGTAAACGGCAGCGCAAATGGAGAGAAAAATCTTAAACTCACGTTGATCCATCCATAAAGGGTGTGTAAAGTTCTTGTTATGAAAATAGGTCATGTTGGTGTATACAAAGTGCTTAATTGAGTTGTGGTACATACAAAATTTTAAAAAGACAAAAAATCAAACTATGGACATTTTGTTTCTAATAAGAAGAGATCTATTTTAGTAGTGCGCTTCAAATTTGGTGAATCTTTTTGTGCAGTGTTATTTTACTTCAACATTGGAATAAATGTACAACACAGCCATAGTGGCGTTAGCTGATGCGTATAGCTAAAAGATTGTCAAATGAGTTTGTTTTTTTAATTTGCTGTTAACTTGTACAGATAAAAAATGAGACAAATCTCTGTAGATTGTGTACAAAATGATAAAAAAGAAGTAACTGAATCTTCAGCATGTCCCTCATTCAAAATGTGTTATGTAAATTGTGCCATGTTATTAAAAAATGTGTACTAAATATTGTTTGTGTATTTTTGTTTAAAGTACTCACTTTAGGGTGTGTGTGGCATGAAAAGGTCCCCAACTTGGAACTAAGTACTAAGTATCATCTGGGAATGAAAAGAGACAAAATGACAATTACTACTGACTAATCTTGAAGAGTGATGGCCTAGTGGACAAGTCTTCAGTCTTCCACATCTATGGTCTTTGGTTCGAATCCTAGTACATGCAAAGATTTTCCCACTATTATTCAGGTAAATGAAAGGGATATAAGTATAAGTACTACCACTTACCCTTTACAGGGCGGTGGCCCAGTGGATAAGTCTTTAATCTTCCACATCTGTGGTCTTTGGTTCAATTCCAAGTACCTGCAAAGATTTTCCCAATATTATTCAGGTAAACGGAAAAGGTAAAAGTACAAGTACTACTACTTCTCTCACAGGGTGTTGGCCCAGTGGATAAGTCTTCAGTTTTCAACCTCTTTGGTCTTGGATTCAATTCCAAGTACCTGCAAAGATTTCCCCACTATTACTCAGGCAAGTGAAAGGGATATAAGTACAAGTACTACTACTTCTCTCACATGGTGGTGGCCCAGTGGATAAGTCTTTAGTCTTCCACATCTGTGGTCTATGGTTCAATTCCAAGTACCTGCAAAGATTTTCCCACTATTATTCAGGTAAATGAAAGGGATAAAAGTATAAGTACTACCACTTACCCTTCACAGGGTGGTGGCCCAGTGGATAAGTCTTTAGTCTTCCACATCAGTGGTCTTTGGTTCAATTCCAAGTACCTGCAAAGATTTTCCTACTATTATTCAGGTAAATGAAAGGGATAAAAGTATAAGTACTACCACTTAACCTTCACAGGGTGGTGGCCCAGTGGATAAGTCTTCAGTCTTCCACATCTGTGATCCTTGGTTCGAATCCTAGTACCTGCAAAGATTTTCCCAATATTATTCAGGTAAATGAAAGGGATACAAGTATAAGTACTACCACTTTCCTTCACAGGGTGGTGGCCCAGTGGATAAGTCATCAGTCTTCCACATCCGTGGTTGTTGGTTCAAATCCCAGTGCATGCAAAGATTTTCCCAATGTTATTCAGGTAAATGAAAGGGATAAAAGTATAAGTACTACCACTAACCTTCACAGGGTGGTGGCCCAGTGGATAAGTCATCAGTCTTCCACATCTGTGGTTGTTGGTTCAAATCCCAGTACCTGCAAAGATTTTCCCAATATTATTCAGGTAAATGAAAGGGATAAAAGTATAAGTACTACTACCTTCCTTCACAGAGTGGTGGCCCAGTGGATAAGTCATCAGTCTTCCACATCTGTGGTTGTTGGTTCAAATCCCAGTACCTGCAAAGTTTTTCCCAATATTATTCAGGTAAATGAAAGGGATAAAAGTATAAGTACTACCACTTTCCTTCACAGGGTAATGGCCCAGTGGATAAGTCATCAGTCTTCCACATCCGTGGTTGTTGGTTCGAATCCCATACCTGCAAAGATTTTCCCAATATTATTCAGGTAGATGAAAGGGATAAAAGTATAAGTACTACTACTTTCCTTCACAGGGTGGTGGCCCAGTGGATAAGTCATCGGTCTTCCACATCCGTGGTTGTTGGTTCGAATCCCAGTACCTGCATAGATTTTCCTAATATTATTCAGGTAAATGAAAGGGATAAAAGTATAAGTACTACTACCTTCCTTCACAGGGTAGTGGCCCAGTGGATAAGTCATCAGTCTTCCACATCTGTGGTTGTTGGTTCAAATCCCAGTGCATGCAAAGATTTTCCCAATGTTATTCAGGTAAATGAAAGGGATAAAAGTATAAGTACTACCACTAACCTTCACAGGGTGGTGGCCCAGTGGATAAGTCATCAGTCTTCCACATCTGTGGTTGTTGGTTCAAATCCCAGTACCTGCAAAGTTTTTCCCAATATTATTCAGGTAAATGAAAGGGATAAGAGTATAAGTACTACCACTTTCCTTCACAGGGTGGTGGCCCAGTGGATAAGTCATCAGTCTTCCACATCCGTGGTCTTTGGTTCGAATCCCAGTACCTGCAAAGATTTTCCCAATATTATTCTGGTAAATGAAAGGGATAAAAGTATAAGTACTACCACTTTCCTTCACAGGGTGGTGGCCCAGTGGATAAGTCATCAGTCTTCCACATCCATGGTCTTTGGTTCGAATCCCAGTACCTGCAAAGATTTT
Organism: Stigmatopora nigra; assembly: GCF_051989575.1. Lineage (NCBI taxonomy): Eukaryota > Metazoa > Chordata > Actinopteri > Syngnathiformes > Syngnathidae > Stigmatopora > Stigmatopora nigra. Next base: position 6,582,842 of record NC_135526.1, read on the forward strand.
CCCAATATTATTCAGGTAAATGAAAGGGATAAAAGTATAAGTACTACCACTTTCCTTCACAGGGTGGTGGCCCAGTGGATAAGTCATCAGTCTTCCACATCTGTGGTCTTTGGTTCGAATCCCAGTACCTGCAAAGATTTTCCCAATATTATTCAGGTAAATGAAAGGGATAAAAGTATAAGTACTACCACTTTCCTTCACAGGGTGGTGGCCCAGTGGATAAGTCATCAGTCTTCCACATCTGTGGTTGTTGGTTCAAATCCCAGTGCATGCAAAGATTTTCCCAATATTATTCAGTTAAAAGAATAAGTTAAAATGCCTAAGTGTTTAACTGAATAAGTATTCAGTGGTGGATGAAGCATTTTGTCCAAAAAATGACTAAGTGTTTCGCCCCATTTCCTTGGATAAAACGTTTCAACACCCTTGTATAAGTGGGGCACGAGTTGGTGTTGTGGGTTGCACACTCGCCTTTGCACCGAGAGAACGTGAGTTCGCTTCCCGGTGTCGGCGGTTCACTGACCAAGCAAGCGGTCGAGGGTCGGCCGAAGGCCGACCCGAGAACGCCTTTCGCACAGACAGGTCTTTCAACTGTCTTCCGAACTGCCGAAGGCAGTTCGGAATATAACCTTTTGCTGAAAAGTATGACTAAGTGTTTAATATAAATAAAAAAGTTTTTTCTTTTTTTTTCCCCTTCTTCTTATTCCATTGACCAATTCTTCTTTCCAAGTATTTTCAGCCAAACGACGGCAGCGGGAATCGAACCCAGGTCTCCCACACGGGAGTCCTGTGAACTAACCTCTGCGCCACCCAAGTGACTTCACTTTCCTTAGTAATCATTTGAGTGTCTTTCCAAGAAGTACACAGAAACAACTAAGTGAAAATGTGTCCCAACCGGGGCTTGAACCCAGGTCTCCCAGACGAGAGACAGGTGAGTTAACCTCTACGCCACAGTGGCATGCTATACTATGTGTTTTTTTTTCAAGAAATAAGCTATACTATGTCGTTTAAAAAAAATATATAAAGTGGCATGCTATACTACGTGTGTTTTTTTTTCAAGAAATAAGCTATACTATGTCGTTTAAAAAAAAAATAAAGTCTTACTTTAGTGTGTCGTTTTTTAAAGAAAAAAAACCTTACGAAACTATGTAGTTTTTTTAACTAGGAACTAAAATCTGAAAAAAAAAATGAATTGCACATGTTCAAAAACAGCATTAGGTGGTATTGTCAATCTGATCACATGGGGGCGACAACGTGGCGTAAATGCAAACGGTCTTAGAATTAAAAGAATTTGAGTCGACTTCTAAATGACTGCATCAGTCCATAAGTTTTACACAACATGGAAGGCAGAAGAAAGCTAAAACAAATACATGTTGGCCTAATCTATAGTTTGCTGAGAAAATGACTGCAACTATGGGTAAATTCACTATAGCTCTACAGACAAGAGCAACTGGCTGAGCAACAACAACAAAAGATTATGTGAATGACATTCAATCAGTAAGTGACTTACTTCAAAGTAATGCAGTTCCTAAGTTTTGAAATAGGATTTAGGCGAGGTGACCGACAGCAGAGGAGTTTCTCCCCTTGAGTAGTCTTCATGCCTGCCAGTGGAAAAGTTAAGTTTTGCAGGCAAACTACAAATTACTAATCAAATGTACATTTGATGGTTTAAGCATGCTAAAAAAAATCTTATATGTATATACATACATATATACATATACACACACATTATATATATATATATATATATATATATATATATATATATATATATATATATATATATATATATATATATATATATATATATATATATATATATATATATATATATATATATATATATATATATATATATATATATATATATATATATATATATATATATATATATATATATATATATATATATATATATATATATATATATATATATATATATATATATATATATATATATATATATATATATATATATATATATATATATATATATATATATATATATATATATATATATATATATATATATATATATATATATATATATATATATATATATATATATATATATATATATATATATATATATATATATATATATATATATATATATATATATATATATATATATATATATATATATATATATATATATATATATATATATATATATATATATATATATATATATATATATATATATATATATATATATATATATATATATATATATATATATATATATATATATATATATATATATATATATATATATGAAATTCAAATATGTGCATAACGTACAGAATAATACCAATGTATCCTACTTACATTAATGCCACACACAATCATCATGTTCCAGGCAGGTTTCCCCATCAGCTGTAAAAAAATAAATAAAAAAAACATTGTTTAAAAACATGTACACACCATACTAATCGCAATTCGGGCTGGTTAGCCAACTAAGCAGCGAAGTTACAAAGTGAAATATTTCATTTTATTCCTGCAGTATTTCTCTTTTAAAATCAATTTTCAATTACGCAAATGCTATTTTAATTGTAGTTATCATTGTGAATACCAGGTGGCGTAAGTGCACGCTTTTGGCTTATTCGGGTGGAGGAAGCGAGACATATTGGATATCCGAGCGGGTACGACTGTCGGGTCATTTGAACTGAGGAGAACCGGTCGAACTGCTTGACTTCCTTTGACCTCGCTCGCGATTCCACTAAAAATAATGGGAGCCCACACATGTGGCCCAACTGGAAGAGCGGCATACTAAGAAAAAGCCACTCCTTGTTTTTATGTCTGAGCTCAAAGGAAATAAAGCTTTGGATCCTCGCAGGCTCATATTTACTTTGAAACACTAGACGTCATCTGACTACAGCGATACGCTGCCTCACATTATCTGTGCAAACAAGAACATCGGCTGTAAACAAACCTGCTTCACGCTCAAACGTCTTTGGATAAATATTCATAATTTATATTTGCCACACACTGCAGGGTTAAAAAAAATATTAAAAAGCAATTATAATAAAATGCCTCTAGTAAAGCCCCATTCACACTGACAATAAGTCTAATCATGGCCAAACAAATGCGCCCCACTAAAAGACTTTCAAGTGTCTATCCCCTCTCTTTGCTGCAAAAATGGTGCTGATGTTGGTACACCCCTAAGAAAAACCACTCACGAAACCGCAAATCAGGTCAAGTGTTCCTGCTTCCTCCATATTGCCGGATTACGCTGGGGCCTCTCGAGCAGAGTTCATCGTTAGTTGAACTGTTAAGAAGGGGTAGAACATCTGAGAAGGGGGCTTCAGCAGGGGGGGGGGGGGGGTAGTGTTGAAGGGCTCCATTTCTGGGAAAATGAAAAATGCATCATAAATCCCCTGTTGAATGCAAGCAGCTCGACACTATGTATGAAAAGCATTTAAAAAGATACATGTAATCACAAATCAGCACCGAGGAGAAGTTAAGCGTCTGATAAGCCTTTATCTGTTGGCCGTCAGCACATACCGTGACGGCCAAGTGGGGAGCTGGACGCTTTCTTCCTGAGGGAGAATGCTCAGATCACCCCATCCTCCCACATGGCCGTTGACAGAGTGCATTTTGCTAAACGTTTAGGAGGGAGGAATGGTTTGCATCTTTGTCGGATTTTTATGGTGAAGGAAGGAAGCATTACGATCCATCGACTGGAAAGAAAATGTTTAGATGGTCTATATAACGCCAAGGATGACTATAAAATATTGGGTTTTGAATAGCTCAGACTAGTCCTGGATGTTTTTTTTTTTAAAGGGATTTATGAATTAAAATAATAAAATTTAGTCAATGTGGTCATGCAATATCCAAACAGGGCTTAATAAATGTGCTTTTTGAGTGTCTCGAGACTTTTTTTTCTTCATTTGGTGCCATTTAATGCCAAATTGAGTGAGCTTTCATAACAAAAATAATGAATAAATCTACATGATAGCTACTTTTATGACACACAATATAAAACGTAACAAAATATATTTTGGAGACCTTGCATACTCCTAATCAGAACATCTAGTACATTTTCATTATTTATTTTTAAAAATCCTTGAAACTATACAGTATGTATCTCATGTAAAACTGCAATATAAAAACAAATGTGTTTTCAGTGTAGGCGAGAGAATGAAAAGGAGTGTGTTTTCACACAATGTGACCTTCAAAAAAACAAGCTACAATGCGATAGGAGCGAACAGATAATTGCATTCACTGTTTATCAAAGTTGATTAAGGTAACCTTTCTATACTCATGACGTCCCTTCAGATATGCTGTTTTATGACAATGTGTTATCCTCCTCCCAAACAAGGTATTAAACGTGCATGGCACTGCCCCAGATATTATCAGACAATGAAATGCAGCTTAATCCGACAGGTTTTTCTCTCATCGCATTAGAGCCATCATTAGAATGACCTTCACCGACCTGATCTAAGCAGGGCCTCATTAGTTCCAAGTTTCGGCTCAAACGGAGCAGACAAATGAGCTTTAATTATTACAGCGAGACTATTTTTTTCTTCGGTCTACATAAAATTGTTATGAGAAGGAGCGGGTGTGCACTAAGTTGACATTTGGTGTGTGAGCTCTGACCTTTTCAAACAGCTCCTGAGACAGAAGCGATTGAGGGAGCAATGACTTCATCCTCCTACGAATACTCAGAACTAAGATAGATACTGTATATTTTATTTATTAACCATAATGGAGATGCTGGGGATATTTTTCATTGTTCACCTACTTTACACTGAGGGACAGATTACTGGAATTCTCCCTTATATGGCAACCTTGTGCAAGCCCTTCATTACAACGATTCAAATGCATGTGTGATTTTGTCAAACAAAAGTTTGTAATTTCTCTCAACAAGATATAAATGTGATCATTTCAAACAAATGCACACCAGCATTTTTTTAACATTTCTGCAACGTAAGCAGATCATGTTTTGCATTTACTTTGCCCAAGTCAAATTACTTTGACTAGATAACAAATTAACACTAATTAAGAGGCTCTGCGCAGCAGAAGTCAAATGAACAACGTCCCAGAATGCGCGAACAAACGATCTAAACAAAGAGCATATAATCCAAACAATCGATCTGCATAAATATGAATAAAAATCGAAATACTTACAGCCAGCGTGCCAAACAATTACGCGAAGGTTCATTCCGCGTGTCACATGCGCGAGTATGTACTGCGCATGCGCAGGAAGACGCTTAATAAAGTAATACTACAACTATAAAATACACATTTCTTTTACAAACTCCTCATGACATCCTCGTGACATCCTAGGAAGTTTATCCAACCCGGGTCATGGTGATCAATTGTTTCAACACAAACACCCTCAACATCCACATTAAACCAGATTAATTACATGAGCCGTCACTCCATCATACTGAAAGACATTGATGTATGTAACGTGAATATTTTATTCACTCTCAGCAAAGTATTTTAAAAAAGCGCTCTCGTGCACTTCTACACTCTTGCACATGCTCAAGAAAAGCATAAAAGTAAAAAAAATCACAATCAAGAGGCCACTGCCATCCCTCCCAGTCAAGTTGCATTGGACATCTGTCGCCAAAGAGTGAATAAAGTAAATAAATCTGATTCACCTCATTCCCATCCTCAGAAAATAACTCAGTCAGGCTGGATTTCCCATCAAATGATCAGATCTGGGACATCTTTACTTTTAAAGTGAAATCTGCATCAAGGAGTAGATGATTCAAATCTGTAAAGGTGGTCTAGACCGGGGGGGTACGTGTCCAGAATGCGGAAGAGACGCTAATTGCTTTGCTGGAAATAGCCTAAGGTCGCGTGCGTGGTGTGTCCGTGTCGCAGGAGGATTGCCCGATCGTGTTAAATCACCACCCTGACCTCCGCCCTCGCTGTGGCCATCCAGAGTGATTCCATTGCACATGAATGCACCCGGTCAGCTAATACATACTGTATGAACACACACACACACACACACACACACAAGTCATGTATCACCGACATGGCTGTGGTAATAAGATGAGATGACCCCAATCATCAGAGAGTGCAAAAAAAAAGGCGAAACCAGACCCCATTCCTTAGCCAAGGCTGCGTTTTATCGCCGGCCTCCATTGTATACTTGTGATGACATTGGCATTGGAGGCTGATCACCTGTAATGGAGTTGCGCCCGAGTGCAGATTACGAGTACAAATCAAATTGTAGAAAACATCACGGCTGGGGAGTCACTATCTTGCTGGACAGTTTCAACCTTGCAGCAAAAGGGGGTGGGGTGACTAATAAGGGTCTTAGGTTAAAGGAACATTTAGCCAAACATGCATAACACAGTATGTGCTGTAATGCAAACATACTCATAATTGCACTTTTATTTAGCAGCACAATAACCTTCTTGCAAAATACAGTTGATTTATGTATTTAAATTGCTAATTTCTTAGACCTTTGATATTTTCCAATCCATTTTTAATTGAATTGAATGACTGTATTGTCATTACACAAGAAGAATAAGATTTAAGGCTTGTACACACACATATATAAATAGTATACAGGTAGACATACAAAATAATTGTAACAATAAAAGTGAAGATGTTTTTTTTTTTTGCTGTCAGCCCTCCTGGTTAAAATGGATTGGGCACAAAATACATTTTGGGGGTGCTGGAGCCTATCCCAGCAGTCGACCAGCCAATGAGACCATGTGAAAATCAGAACCAGTGACCCATAACAGAGAATCTAGCAGTCTGACTATCCCATCTAGAAGATTTGCCAGTCAAATGCTCTCCAATGTGGCAGCGTAAAAGCTTTTAAGCCATGGCATGTTAGCTAACGTCACTATTTTCTCCTCCACCTCCACCGAACTGCCCTCACATGACACAAGCGTCTCCTGGGTCTCTTTCACACACACGATGTTCCCGCCAGTGAATGAAATGTCACATCGGCTGATGAGCATCACCTCACTGATCCATGAAATTCACCCGACTAAGTCCTGCCTGCCCCCCCACCCCCGAGTCAGGAGGGGATCTGGATATAACGGGAAGCGCCAGGGCCGAAGATGATCTCAGCGTGCTTCTCCACACATCTCCCTGGAGCACAGAGGGAAGAGAGGTCATTCATCAAAAGTCAAGTATTAGTCATGGCAGAATATGGGCTGGTTAGAGTGGAAAACTTTGACAACACGGCAGGCAAAAGGTCTGCACTTAACACCTGACTTTGTACGACGGGGGCCCCGAGAAGAGCTGAAAGCTTGTTAACAGCTCCTCGTCCTCTCCGGGTGAAGGAGCCTCAACGGGGACGCTTTGGGTGATGAGTAGAAGATCACGTTTAGACTCGTCGATTCCGGATTTATCCAAGCAGGTTGATGGAGGTAATGTGTGCTGTGACACCGTTTTGTTTCTGTAAGGCTTTTCATTAAAGTTCAGACTGTCAGCTTTCATTCATTTGATCCACCGCCAAGCTATAGTGATTACACAATGGCTCTTTTGGTCACAAAAAAATATATATACTGTCAAATAAAGTTTTTATATGCATTTTTGCTCCTCTATTAATAAGGAAATGACCCAAGTGTATTTTAGAACAAAACTAGGCCCTCACCATACCAAACACCCCTTTAGACCTGATCCCAACTCCAGCACCCTCCTAAATTCTGCCTCAGAAAGTCATCCAAAAACAAGAGCCCCTCTGTAAAAACAGCTGTAAGAAAAAGAACATCAAATACATGGTACTTTTATCAGGCAGTTATCAAATTTGAATGACTAACTATAATGGAATAAACAGTAGCCATTCAACTCTTCCACTTGGTGAAAAATGCAAGACAAACGATTCCCGAATAACAATAGAGAATTATTGCACAAAGCCAAATGGATTAAATCATTGATTAAGAGGCAGGCATAACGTGCAGGAGGGGCCATTTTGGCCGGCATTTACGACTGGAACAGTTCAAAAATTGGCTTGGAAAATGCCAGACGTTGACCTAGTGTGCTGTATCACTTCTATAAAAACTTCATTCCTATAATAATCTGTCAAGTGCTAAGAGAGCGGAAGCAAAATGTTAATGCACTGCTGTGCCTCTGGAGCCCATGAAGCTCGATCTTCATGCATATGCATATTCCACTATCCCTACCCAGAATCCCCTCCCTCGCAACCCTTCTCTAAACCTGACTGAGGTTTCTAAAAATGGCAGAAGGCTTAACGCCTGTGACAGCCGACGTCACGCCGGAGGAGAGCGACTTTGATGAGACCCGAGCTTTTCGAGGCCCCTTTTGTTAGCAGGAGAGCGAATCACACTTTACAAGATAAATCATCCCGCTAGCAGGCGGCTTAAACTGTGTACTGGCGGATAAGGTTGCCAAGGAACCGCACGGGTTCCCGCGTGAATGGCTCGTGGGCGAGCACGGGCGCGCCATCGGATCCAGCGGAAGAGTGCATGGTGAGCGTTTCCACGCTAGAGTGGCAGCATATGACTTCCTGGGGAAATGGCTCTGCCTTCGGTCGGTAAAAAAAAATAATAATGATAAATAAATTATAAAATACAGGAAAATGTATAAGTTGACAGGTATGCATACTAAGCATTAATTTTACAGGGCAAACTAAACTAAGTAAACAAAGAACAACTGGGTGTGAGGGTGCTTTGGTGCAAACCTTTAAGAGCAAAGCTTTCCACAATACTAGTGTCCTGCAAGTGCAATCAGTGGATTGCAGTCAGGTGGCTCTGGTTTGAGCCCAACCCCCCACTGCTTCATCTTGGAAGGAAAAGATAGTCGACCCACACCAAGACCTCAAGGATGGCCTTCCCCTCCCCCAGTGTAGACTGTCTAAGACTAAGTCTAAGACTTTTTTGGAACTTTTCCATAACTTTGTTATACTTTACAAAATCCTGCACAGAAGTTTTTACACAATTACACAAAATTTAAATGATCCAAAAATATATATAAAATAAAGGAAAAAAATATAAATTAGCATGCATGAAGACGAGGCATTCATTTAATGGGGATGGGCAAACTAAACAAAGTAAATAAAGGGTCACAGTGGGTGTGGGGGTGCTTTGGTGCAAATCTCTAAAGAGCAAACCTTTCCACAATACTAGTGTCCTGCAACTGCAATCAGTGGATTGCAGTCAGGTGGCTCTGGTTTGAGCCCAACCCCCGCTGCTTCAACTTGGAAGGAAAAGATGGTCAACCCACAGCATCCCCCAAGGATGGCTTTGCCCTCCTCTAGTTTAGCCTGTCTGAGACTAAGACTTTTTTGGAACTTTTCCATAACTTTGGTATACATTACAAAATCCTGTACAGAAGTTTTTACACAATTTGAAATGATCCAAAAATATATACAAAAAAGGGAAAAAATTAAATTAACATGCATAAAGACTAGGGATTAATTTAATAGGGCTGGGCAAACTAAACAAAATAAATATAGGGTCACAGTGGGTGCAGGGGTTGTGCTTTTGTACAAAACTTTAAGAGCAAAGCTTTCCACAATACTAGTGTCCTGCAAGTGCAATCAGTGGATTGCAGTCAGGTGCCCCTGGTTTGAGCCCAACCCCCGCTGCCTCATCTTGGAAGGAAAAGATAGTCGACCCACACCAAGACCTCAAGGATGGCTTTGCCATCCCCCAGTGTAGACTGTCTGAGACTAACACTTTTTTGGAACTTTCCCATAACTTTCATATACTTTGCAAAATTCTGTACAGAACTTCTTGCACAATTTGAAATCATCCAAAAAAGTATGTTTATAAAATAAAGGAAAATATCATGAATTCACAGGCATGAAGACCAGGCATTATTTTAATGGGACAGGGCAACCTAAATGATATAAACAAAGAACAACAGTGGGTGCAGGGGTGCTTTGGTGCAAATCTCTAAAGAGCAAAGCTTTCCACAATACTAGTGTACCACAAGTGCAATCAATGGATTGCCGTCAGGTGGCTCTGGTTTGAACCCAACCCCCGCTGCTTCAACTTGGAAGGAAAAGATAGTCAACCCACACCAGCACCTCAAGGATGGCTTTGCCCTCCCCTGATGTAGAATAAGTCTAAGACTTTTTGGGAACTTTTCCACAACTTTCAAATACTATACAAAATCATGTACAGAAGTTCTTACACAATTTGAAATCATCCAAAATATATATATAAAATAAAGGAAAAATTATAAAATTATAAATTTATACAATTATAAAATACAGGAAAAATGTATAAGTTGACAGGCATGAATACTAAGCATTAACTTAACAGGGCAAACTAAACAAAGTAAATAAAGGGTCACGGTGGGTGTGGGGGTGCTTTGGTGCAAATCTCTAAAGAGCAAAGCTTTCCACAATACTAGTGTCCTGCAAGTGCAATCAGTGGATTGCAGTCAGGTGCCCCTGGTTTGAGCCCAACCCCCACTGCTTCAACTTGGAAGTAAAAGATGGTCAACCCACAGCATCCCCCAAGGATGGCTTTGCCCTCCCCGAGTGTAGACTGTCTAAGTCTAAGACTTTTTGGGAACTTTTCCACAACTTTGGTATACTTTACAAAATCCTGTACAGAAGTTTTTACACAATTTTAAACCATTAAAAAAATAAATATAAAATAAAGGAAAAATGTATAAATTGACATGCATGAGGACGAGGCATTAATTTAATGGGGCTGGGCAATCTAAACAATGTAAATAAAGGGTTACATTGGGTGCAGGGGTTGTGCTTTGGTGCAAACATTTAAGAGCAAAGCTTTCCACAATACTAGTGTCCTACAAGTGCAATCAGTGGATTGCAGTGAGGTGGCTCTGGTTTGAGCCCAACCCCCGCTGCTTCATCTTGGAAGGAAAAGATAGTCGACCCACACCAAGAGCTCAAGGATGGCTTTCCCCATCCCCCAGTGTAGACTGTTTAAGTCTAAGACTTTTGGGGAACTTTTCCACAACTTTGGTATACTTTACAAAATCATGTACAGAAGTGTTTACACAATTTGAAATCATCCAAAAAATATATATAAAATAAAGGAAAAAATTATAAATTGACATGCATGAAGACGAGGCATTAATTTAATGGGGCTGGGCAAACTAAAAAAAGTAAATAAAGGGTCACAGTGGGTGCAGGGGTTGTGCTTTTGTACAAACCTTTAAGAGCAAAGCTTTTCCACAATACTAATGTTCTGCAAGTGCAATCAGTGGATTGCAGTCAGGTGGCTCTGGTTTGAGCCCAACCCCCGCTGCTTCATCTTGGAAGGAAAAGATAGTCGACTCACACCAAGACCTCAAGGATGGCTTTCCCCTCCCCCAGTGTAGACTGTTTAAGTCTAAGACTTTTGGGGAACTTTTCCACAACTTTGGTATACTTTACAAAATCATGTACAGAAGTGTTTACACAATTTGAAATCATCCAAAAAATATATATAAAATAAAGGAAAAAATTATAAATTGACATGCATGAAGACGAGGCATTAATTTAATGGGGCTGGGCAAACTAAAAAAAAGTAAATAAAGGGTCACAGTGGGTGCAGGGGTTGTGCTTTTGTACAAACCTTTAAGAGCAAAGCTTTTCCACAATACTAGTGTCCTGCAAGTGAAATCAGTGGATTGCCGCCAGGTGCCCCTGGTTTGAGCCCAACCCCCGCTGCTTCAACTTGGAAGGAAAAGATGGTCAACCCACAGCATCCCCCAAGGATGGCTTTGCCCTCCCCTAGTGTAGCCTGTCTAAGTCTAAGACTTTTTTGGAAATTTTCCATAACTTTGGTATACATTAAAAAATCCTGTACAGAAGTTTTTACACAAGTTGAAATCATCCAAAAAATATATATAAAATAAAGGAAAAAAATTATAAATTGACATCCATGAAGACAAGGCATTAATTTAATGGGGCTGAGCAAACTAAACAATGTAAATAAAGGGTCACAGTGGGTGCAAGGGTTGTGCTTTTGTACAAACCTTTAAGAGCAAAGCTTTCCACAATACTAGTGTCCTGCAAGTGCAATCAGTGGATTGCAGTCAGGTGGCTCTGGTTTGAACCCAACCCCCGCTGCTTCAACTTGGAAGGAAAAGATAGTCAACCCACAGCGGCCCTCAAGGATCGCTTTCCCCTCCCCCAGTGTAGACTTTCTAAGACTTTTTTGGAACTCTTCCACAATCCTTTACAGAAGTACTAATGTGGTGTGCAGAATTTGAAATAATAATAAAAAAAAAAACAATACGCTACTGATATATATGTATGTGTATATGCATCTGCATGCGCATGTGCATTATATAAGATAAGATAAAATATATATGTAAGAAGGCTTGTTTTCATCAGTTGACTTATTTATTTTCTAATTATGTTTGTTCTTCCAACGTCCTAATTTAGCAACTATTTACTTACACACTGACCCTAACCTAGAAAAAACTTATTGATGAACTAGAAATTTAAAATCTGCTACTTTGATTCATAGTTTAATTAATTTGGCTTTATATTGATTTGTTTTGAAAGTGCTCTATTCAATTTTATTGATTTGGAAGAATACACATCTCTTTGGTATCTATACAAAATCGCTCTGGTCTATCTGATGGTACCAATATAATGCATTTTTTTAAAAATAGATCATTCATCGATTCAATACTTTTCCGTAGCGCTTCTGGGTACTATGGGATGCCAGCCAATCGCAAGGACGGATTACAACTACGACATGGTCCCAAATTATGTCGCAACTGACTCCAGGTGGGACGCACTGTGTTTTGGACCGATTGTGCGTCGGTTAGGAAAAACATCGATTTAAACATGTATTTTGATGTCTTACGAGTTGATTACTTGTTGTAATCAAAAAGTGTACCTTTATTTTGAGGTGAAGAGCTGCGATCGCCATGATGAACTCCGGTAAGCAATCGTGGATTAAAACTTTTGTTTGTAAATCATTATTTGGGCTAAACCATGTCGTGTTGCGATCAATGATGTTAAATGCGCGTTTTATTAAGACATGCATTGTATGGTGGTACTGTGTGTACATGATGGAAATAAGGCTGTAAATGTTTGTTTTAGAACACTGGTGTCAAAGTGGTGGCCCGGGGGACAATTCTGGCTTGCTGCATTATTTTGGGTGGCCTGGGAAAGTCAATCATGAGTGCCGACTTTGGTTTCAAATTAAAATGAAGATTATAGATGTATATTATATTTACCCCCCCCCCCTTAAATCAATAATTTCATTATTTAATAATTGTTTTTCTGTGTTTTTGGTGTTTGTAAAAAAAAAAAAGAATCTCATCTTGTCCGGCCCACATGAAACTGAGTTGACATTAATGCGGCTCGCGAACCAACTCGAGTCTGACACCCTTGTTTTAGAAGGAGATTAAACTGTCCCCATGTGGCTTTTCAGCTTTGGCCCAAACGTGGACAGACATCTTCCTAGTGGACGCCGGCTGGACTTGGAGCGCGTTACAACAGCCCCCGAAGCGACGGACCAACCAGATGAGCATCAGTGCACCGCGTGGACCTGCCACAGTACGCACAGGTTTCAACCCGGACGCTCACTGGAACAACAACGAAGGGGCCGTTTCCCCATGGATTTTTTGGACACTTTTTTTAACCATGGATTTTTTGGACACTTTTTTTAACCATGGATTTTTTGGACACTTTTTTTAACCATGGATTTTTTGGACACTTTTTTTTAACCATGGATTTTTGGACACTTTTTTTAACCATGGATTTTTGGACACTTTTTTTAACCATGGATTTTTGGACACTTTTTTTAACCATGGATTTTTGGACACTTTTTTTAACCATGGATTTTTGGACACTTTTTTTAACCATGGATTTTTGGACACTTTTTTTAACCATGGATTTTTGGACACTTTTTTTAACCATGGATTTTTGGACACTTTTTTTAACCATGGATTTTTGGACACTTTTTTTAACCATGGATTTTTGGACACTTTTTTTAACCATGGATTTTTGGACACTTTTTTTAACCATGGATTTTTGGACACTTTTTTTAACCATGGATTTTTGGACACTTTTTTTAACCATGGATTTTTGGACACTTTTTTAACCATGGATTTTTGGACACTTTTTTTAACCATGGATTTTTGGACACTTTTTTTAACCATGGATTTTTGGACACTTTTCTCCCCAGTGGAGTTTTGGACACTTTTTTTGACCCATGGATTTTTGGACACTTTTTTAACCATGGATTTTTGGACACTTTTTTTAACCATGGATTTTTGGACACTTTTTTAACCATGGATTTTTGGACACTTTTTTAACCATGGATTTTTGGACACTTTTTTAACCATGGATTTTTGGACACTTTTTTTGACCCATGGATTTTTGGACACTTTTTTTGACCCATGGATTTTTGGACACTTTTTTAACCATGGATTTTTGGACACTTTTTTTAACCATGGATTTTTGGACACTTTTTTTAACCATGGATTTTTGGACACTTTTTTTAACCATGGATTTTTGGACACTTTTTTTAACCATGGATTTTTGGACACTTTTTTTAACCATGGATTTTTGGACACTTTTTTTAACCATGGATTTTTGGACACTTTTTTTAACCATGGATTTTTGGACACTTTTTTTAACCATGGATTTTTGGACACTTTTTTTAACCATGGATTTTTGGACACTTTTTTTAACCATGGATTTTTGGACACTTTTTTTAACCATGGATTTTTGGACACTTTTTACCCATGGATTTTTGGACACTTTTTCAACCATGTATTTGTGGACACTTTTTCAACCATGTATTTGTGGACACTTTTTCAACCATGGATATTTGGACACTTTTTCACCCATGGATTTTTGGACACTTTTTCACCCATGGATTTTTGGACACTTTTTTTAACCATGGATTTTTGGACACTTTTTTTAACCATGGATTTTTGGACACTTTTTCAACCATGGATTTTTGGACACTTTTTCAACCATGGATTTTTGGACACTTTTTCAACCATGGATTTTTGGACACTTTTTCAACCATGGATTTTTGGACACTTTTTCAACCATGGATTTTTGGACACTTTTTCAACCATGGATTTTTGGACACTTTTTTTAACCATGGATTTTTGGACACTTTTTTTAACCATGGATTTTTGGACACCTTTTTCAACCATGGATTTTTGGACACCTTTTTCAACCATGGATTTTTGGACACCTTTTTCAACCATGGATTTTTGGACACCTTTTTCAACCATGGATTTTTGGACACCTTTTTCAACCATGGATTTTTGGACACCTTTTTCAACCATGGATTTTTGGACACTTTTTCAACCATGGATTTTTGGACACTTTTTCAACCATGGATTTTTGGACACTTTTTCAACCATGGATTTTTGGACACTTTTTCAACCATGGATTTTTGGACACTTTTTCAACCATGGATTTTTGGACACTTTTTCAACCATGGAATTTTGGACACTTTTTCAACCATGGAATTTTGGACACTTTTTCAACCATGGAATTTTGGACACTTTTTCAACCATGGAATTTTGGACACTTTTTCAACCATGGAATTTTGGACACTTTTTCAACCATGGATTTTTGGACACTTTTTTTAACCATGGATTTTTGGACACTTTTTTTAACCATGGATTTTTGGACACTTTTTTTAACCATGGATTTTTGGACACTTTTTTTAACCATGGATTTTTGGACACTTTTTTTAACCATGGATTTTTGGACACTTTTTTTAACCATGGATTTTTGGACACTTTTTTTAACCATGGATTTTTGGACACTTTTTTTAACCATGGATTTTTGGACACTTTTTTTAACCATGGATTTTTGGACACTTTTTTTAACCATGGATTTTTGGACACTTTTTTTAACCATGGATTTTTGGACACTTTTTTTAACCATGGATTTTTGGACACTTTTTTAACCATGGATTTTTGGACACTTTTTTTAACCATGGATTTTTGGACACTTTTTTTAACCATGGATTTTTGGACACTTTTCTCCCCAGTGGAGTTTTGGACACTTTTTTTGACCCATGGATTTTTGGACACTTTTTTAACCATGGATTTTTGGACACTTTTTTTAACCATGGATTTTTGGACACTTTTTTAACCATGGATTTTTGGACACTTTTTTAACCATGGATTTTTGGACACTTTTTTAACCATGGATTTTTGGACACTTTTTTTGACCCATGGATTTTTGGACACTTTTTTTGACCCATGGATTTTTGGACACTTTTTTAACCATGGATTTTTGGACACTTTTTTTAACCATGGATTTTTGGACACTTTTTTTAACCATGGATTTTTGGACACTTTTTTTAACCATGGATTTTTGGACACTTTTTTTAACCATGGATTTTTGGACACTTTTTTTAACCATGGATTTTTGGACACTTTTTTTAACCATGGATTTTTGGACACTTTTTTTAACCATGGATTTTTGGACACTTTTTTTAACCATGGATTTTTGGACACTTTTTTTAACCATGGATTTTTGGACACTTTTTTTAACCATGGATTTTTGGACACTTTTTTTAACCATGGATTTTTGGACACTTTTTACCCATGGATTTTTGGACACTTTTTCAACCATGTATTTGTGGACACTTTTTCAACCATGTATTTGTGGACACTTTTTCAACCATGGATATTTGGACACTTTTTCACCCATGGATTTTTGGACACTTTTTCACCCATGGATTTTTGGACACTTTTTTTAACCATGGATTTTTGGACACTTTTTTTAACCATGGATTTTTGGACACTTTTTCAACCATGGATTTTTGGACACTTTTTCAACCATGGATTTTTGGACACTTTTTCAACCATGGATTTTTGGACACTTTTTCAACCATGGATTTTTGGACACTTTTTCAACCATGGATTTTTGGACACTTTTTCAACCATGGATTTTTGGACACTTTTTTTAACCATGGATTTTTGGACACTTTTTTTAACCATGGATTTTTGGACACCTTTTTCAACCATGGATTTTTGGACACCTTTTTCAACCATGGATTTTTGGACACCTTTTTCAACCATGGATTTTTGGACACCTTTTTCAACCATGGATTTTTGGACACCTTTTTCAACCATGGATTTTTGGACACCTTTTTCAACCATGGATTTTTGGACACTTTTTCAACCATGGATTTTTGGACACTTTTTCAACCATGGATTTTTGGACACTTTTTCAACCATGGATTTTTGGACACTTTTTCAACCATGGATTTTTGGACACTTTTTCAACCATGGATTTTTGGACACTTTTTCAACCATGGAATTTTGGACACTTTTTCAACCATGGAATTTTGGACACTTTTTCAACCATGGAATTTTGGACACTTTTTCAACCATGGAATTTTGGACACTTTTTCAACCATGGAATTTTGGACACTTTTTCAACCATGGAATTTTGGACACTTTTTCAACCATGGATTTTTGGACACTTTTTTTAACCATGGATTTTTGGACACTTTTTTTCTCCCAAGTGGAGATTTGGACACTTTTTTTTTTTACCCATGGATTTTTGGACACTTTTTCAACCATGGATTTTTGGACACTTTTTAAACCATGGAATTTTGGACACTTTTCTCCCCAGTGGAGTTTTGGACACTTTTTCAACCATGGATTTTTGGACACTTTTTCAACCATGGATTTTTGGACACTTTTTCAACCATGGATTTTTGGACACTTTTTTTAACCATGGATTTTTGGACACTTTTTTTACCCATGGATTTTTGGACACTTTTTTTACCCATGGATTTTTGGACACTTTTTTTACCCATGGATTTTTGGACACTTTTTTGACCCATGGATTTTTGGACACTTTTTTGACCCATGGATTTTTGGACACTTTTTTGACCCATGGATTTTTGGACACTTATTTTAACCATGGATTTTTGGACACTTTTTTTAACCATGGATTTTTGGACACTTTTTTTAACCATGGATTTTTGGACACTTTTCTCCCCTGTGGAGTTTTGGACACTTTTTTTACCCCTGGATTTTTGGACACTTTTTTTACCCCTGGATTTTTGGACACTTTTTTTACCCCTGGATTTTTGGACACTTTTTTTACCCCTGGATTTTTGGACACTTTCAACCATGGATTTTTGGACACTTTCAACCATGGATTTTTGGACACTTTCAACCATGGATTTTTGGACACTTTTTTTTTAACCATGGATTTTTGGACACTTTTCTCCCCAGTGGAGTTTTGGACACTTTTTTACCCATGGATTTTTGGACATTTTTTAACCATGGTTTTTTAGACACTTTTCTCCCCAGTGGAGTTTTTGACACTTTTTTTTTACCCATGGATTTTTGGACACTTTTTTTTACCCATGGATTTTTGGACACTTTTTTTTAACCATGGATTTTTGGACACTTTTTCAACCATGGATTTTCGGACACTTTTTACCCATGGATTTTTGGACACTTTTCTCCCCAGTGGAGTTTTGGACACTATTTACCCATGGATTTTTGGACACTTTTCTCCCCAGTGGAGTTTTGGACACTTTTTACCCATGGATTTTTGGACACTTTTCTCCCCAGTGGAGTTTTGGACACTTTTTCAACCATGGATTTTTTGGACACTTTTTCAACCATGGATTTTTGGACACTTTTCAACCATGGATTTTTTGGACACTTTTCTCCCCTGTGGAGTTTTGGACACTTTTCTCCCCAGTGGAGTTTTGGACACTTTTTCAACCATGGATTTTTGGACACTTTTCAACCATGGATTTTTTGGACACTTTTCTCCCCTGTGGAGTTTTGGACACTTTTCTCCCCAGTGGAGTTTTGGACACTTTTTCAACCATGGATTTTTTGGACACTTTTTCAACCATGGATTTTTGGACACTTTTCAACCATGGATTTTTTGGACACTTTTCTCCCCTGTGGAGTTTTGGACACTTTTTCTCCCCAGTGGAGTTTTGGACACTTTTTTTCTCCCCAGTGGAGTTTTGGACACTTTTTTTCTCCCAAGTGGAGATTTGGACACTTTTTTTCTCCCAAGTGGAGATTTGGACACTTTTTTTCTCCCAAGTGGAGATTTGGACACTTTTTTTCTCCCAAGTGGAGTTATGACACTTTTTCTCCCCAGTGGAGTTTTGGACACTTTTTTTCTCCCCAGTGGAGTTTTGGACACTTTTTTTCTCCCAAGTGGAGATTTGGACACTTTTTTTCTCCCAAGTGGAGATTTGGACACTTTTTTTCTCCCAAGTGGAGATTTGGACACTTTTTTTCTCTCAAGTGGAGATTTGGACACTTTTCCTCCCAAGTGGAGTTTTGGACACTAATTTCCCCGTGGAACTTTGGACACTATTTTCCCCGTGGAACTTTGGACACTTTCTTTTCCCCCGCGTATTATTGGACACAATTTGTCAATGCTGATTTAACAAAAATAATCTTTGTTGCTGCATATTTGCCTGTTTTTTCGAGCCTCTTTTTCAGATTGACTCGATTTTTGAGTTGAACTCCAAGACCTCCGAGGTGACACAAGAATTCCCGGACCCAGAGGCGTCTCCAGATTTCGGGGCCTCAGGTAAGCCCGCCCCGTGGCCATTTGGCGTCCCTGGCCGCCGTTAAAAATTAGGTGGGACACAACATTGTGCCGCTTTCCACAGGGGGCGGTCTCCCGGGACATCGTGGAGTTCACGGCCAGAAGGTGAGATTGCGGGCGAGTTTTCAATTTTTTTCCTCTTGACCAGCATGACCTAACTTCACCTTTTTATTTCCCAAATTTAAATTGGACAAACAAATCTATCAATACCATTTTTGTTAAAAAAAAAATATATATTTTGCAAACTCACTTGAATGTTAAGTCCTTAGTACTCGTCGTTCCGGCCTTGACGGCGCCAGACGTCCAATCCATTTGAAGTGGGAGGGATGACAAGGAATGAATAAACAGAGTGAGTAACCGCGTTGCTTTCTCAAAATTGCCTAGCGCAGCTGGTCCTTTGTGTACTCTTACTGTCAACTGTCCATTTCTCTGCCAGGGTCAGGACGCCAGGGATGGACGGATACGGCCCATCCAGCCCCAAAGGGATAAAGTTAAGTCCAAAATTCTGCATACTTAAAAAAAAATATATATATATATATTTTCTCATATATACTCTGTATTTGTTGCTAAAAAATGACTGTATTGCTTGTATGCGCACAAATTAGACTTGAACAACGACAAGCGACGGAGCCATGCGCCACCTCTTCAAGCGGACGCCCAGGGCCCTTCCGGCCCCACCGAGGACGCGGAAGACGTGTTGGCGGCCTTCATGGAGTTCTGCGGGCTGGACGCGATACCTGCCATGATCTGGCGCCCCTCACCATCAGCCAGGCCATACAGGCAAGCACCACACAGTGATGGCGTTCGGCCGTCCGACTGCTTGAAAGACTCTTTGCTTTCAGTTGGCAGGAAGTCGGTCTTCTCCGTGCTGGGGAGGGAAGTGCCCGCCGGCTTGAGGAAGATGAAGAACTGTGTCATTCATAAAAAATGATAGAAAAATGCATTGTGAGGCATTTGAGCAATAATAGTCATATCTGACTTTATTGTAAAAATAAAGAATGAATCTTGGCTTCTGCGTCATCTTCACAAGACTTGTGTATGTACAAGATATATTTTGAATGCAAATTACAGCATGGAGGAAATCTTCCCCACAAGTTCACGCCTTGCTTTGTTTGTTGACAGACTCGTACCGGCGCACCCCGGATTGCGCCTTCATCCAGGAATCTCCGGCGCCCCTCGGATTGCGCCTTCATCCAGTCTCCAGCACCCCAGCGAGTGGAGGCTGACACGGTAATGCTTTTGGATCTTAAAAAAGTATAAAAAGTATATAAAACAACATAGAATATAGTAAGCCTTTTTTTGTAAAAAAAACGACAGTGTAGTAAGGCATATTTTCTTATAGTTGTTTTTATTCATAAAAAAATATATATACAAAACACATTGTGAGGCATTTGTGCAATAGTCATATCTGACTTTATTGTATACATAATGAATGAATCATGGCTTCTGCCTCATCTTCACAAGACTTGTGTATGTACAAGATATTTTTTGAATGCAAATTACAGCATGGAGGAAATCTTCGCCACAAGTTCACGCCTTGCTTTGTTTGTTGACAGACTCGTACCGGCGCACCCCGGATTGCGCCTTCATCCAGGAATCTCCGGCGCCCCTCGGATTGCGCCTTCATCCAGTCTCCAGCACCCCAGCGAGTGGAGGCTGACACGGTAATGCTTTTGGATCTTAAAAAAGTATAAAAAGTATATAAAACAACATAGAATATAGTAAGCCTTTTTTGTAAAAAACGACAGTGTACTAAGGCATATTTTTTTATAGTTATGTTTTTATTCTTAAAAAAATATATATACAAAACACATTGTGAGGCATTTGTGCAAAAATAGTTCTATTTGACTTTATTGTATACATAATGAATGAATCTTGACTTCTGGCTAATCCTCACAAGGCACATTTATGTACAAGATATTTGTTGAATGCAAGTAACAGCATGTGGCCTTTATGTCATTCACGTCGTCCAGTTGGGAAGAGCTGGCTGACCGGCCGCAGGAGCAGTTGGGACAGATGCACGTCGCTACCGCCTTCATCATGCCAGGTAGAAAACCGTTTCGCCACTGTAAACATATTAGTGTTATAGGACAAAAATTGTGTCATATTGGGCAGTGTTGAGAAATAATTGTATTTGTGTCATGAAAGATGCATTGGAGAATGTGCAACGTCATTGGGCAGACCCGGATGTGGACGAGGGTGACTGGCAGAACAACGTCACTATGCGGTTCTTCGACAGCCGGCGGCTGTTTTTCACCCCGGATCAATTAAAGTGTTTGGGTGTCTTGCTTGAAATACTAGCAAGTGTCTTCCTTTCTTAGGCAAAGTATGTTAATGAATTTTGGTGTATAATTATTCTAAGTGTAATATTCTAAATGGTTTTAGTTTAATTTAGTAAAAGGTACTTTGTCCTAAGTTGCCTTTGGTGGGGAGGAACACCAAGAGTACGCCTGCGGGATGTGGAGCATTCTTTACTATGTGCGCTTAGGGGAACTCTCACCATCCCACTATGTACCATGTATTTTCTGTAAGAGGAAGCTTGAGTAATTTGGCTAAGTGTGCAAGCCATCGAGAAATTTGACTATGTCATTCACCCCCTTCTTTAAATGAAAGCTTTTCTCGAGTAATTTGGCTAAGTGTGCAAGCCATCGAAAAATTTGACTAAGTCATTCATTCCTTTCCTTGAATAAAAGTTTTGCTTGAGTAATTTGGCTAAGTCTGCAAGCCATCGAAAAATTTGACTAAGTCATTCAACCCTTTCCTTGAATGAAATCTTTGCTCGAGTAATTTGGCTAAGTGTGCAAGCCATCGAAAAATTTTATTAAGTGTTTCACCCGTTTCCTAAAATAAAAGTTTTCCTTGAGTAATTTGGCTAAGTCTGCAAGCCATCAAAAATTTGTATTAAGTCTTTCACCCGTTTCCTTGAATGAAAGTATAAGTACTACTACTTTCTCTCACAGGGTGGTGGCCCAGTGGATAAGTCATCAGTCTCCCACATCCGTGGTTGTTGGTTCAAATCCCAGTGCATGCAAAGATTTTCCCAATATTATTCAGTTAAAAGAATAAGTATTAATGCCTAAGTGTTTAACTGAATAAGTGTTCAGTGGTGGATGAAGCATTTTGTCCAAAAAATGACTAAGTGTTTCACCCAATTTCCTTGGATAAAACGTTTCAACACCTATGTATAAGTGGGGCACGAGTTGGTGTTGTAGGTTGCACACTCGCCTTTGCACCGAGAGAACGTGAGTTCGCTTCCCGGTGTCGGCGGTTCACTGACCAAGCAAGCGGTCGAGGGTCGGCCGAAGGCCGACCCGAGAACGCCTTTCGCACATACAGGTCCATCAAGTGTCTTCCGAACTGCCGAAGGCAGTTCGGAATATAACCTTTTGCTGAAAAGTATGACTAAGTGTTTAATATAAATTAAAAAGTTTTTTTTCTTCTTTTCTTCTCATTCCATTTTCCAGATCACTTGGTTCGGTGATCAGCCAAAGGGCGACAGCGGGAAGCGAACCCAGGTCTCCCAGACGGGAGTCCAGTGCACTAACCTCTGCGCCAACCAAGTGGCTACACTTTCCTCTGTAATCATTTCAGTGTCATGACAAGAAGTCCACAGAAACAACTAAGTGAAAATATGTCACAGCCGGGATTTGAACCCGGGTCTCCCAGACGGGAATCCGGTGTACAAACCTCTGCACCATCCAGAAGGCTATATTTTCCATGGTCGTCATTTCAGGGTCTTGACTACAAATACACAGAAACAAAAAAAAAGTATACATTGTCGTTTTTTGAATAAAAAAGCCTTACTATTATACATATATGTGTAGTAAAAAAATCATTTTTCCTATCGTTCGGCTCGAGGTCATAAACAGCCGTGACGTACTTCGGTCTTCTTTATGTAATTGTTATATGATTGTTAGGTCAAATGAAGGCGTGATTGTTTTTATCCAAATGCCTTAATGCCGTACGTGAAATACTGTTCGGAAGGATACTTTTGAAGATGTATCTTCCTTTAAGGTTCTTATCCTTATTCTTATTCCTATTCTTATTAAATGTCAATAATTTAATAAGACGTCTGCCTGCAGTTATTGACAATTACAAAGAAGGGTAATTATTAATGAACCTTTCACCATACAATTTTGTTTTTTTAAAGCAAAAAAAAAGTCATTACCAAAAATAAACAAATAGATCAAGTGGTCAGTTATCCCCAATATTACTGGAGAGACTGTCTTTCCACAATTCGGATTTTTGTTTTATGACAAATGATCTTTAAAGGAATTTCGAATTGCAAGTCGTCTTCTTTTCTGTCCTAGTGCAATCTTTTAAAAGATTTAAAAAAAAACTAATTCGATTTGGAGATATTATGAATGCAAGTGGAACTATATCTAAATAGAAACTTGCAATGTATAAAACGGGAGTATTTCTTACCTTTTCAGCATGCGACGAGTACACAAAATCAGCCAACAAAACTTCTTGTGGACTTCTTCTGTTCACGTCCTTTAACGAACGCGTCTTAGTTGTATCTGAAACAAATTAGACCATTTAGATCATGCGATTTCAAATTGCAATGTAGAAAACGGGAGTATTTCTTACCTTTTCGGCATGCCTTGAGTACACAAAATCAGCCAACAAAACTTCTTGGTGGACTTCTTCTGTTCACGTCCTTTAACGAACGTGTCTTGGTTGTATCTGAAACAGATTCGACCGTTTAAGATCATGCGATTTCAAACCTGAAAAGACCTTTACAAACGATACAAAGCATACCTGTCAACGAAAACCTTTTCTCTCCATTATCTTTTCCGGGTTTCACTTCCTGATCACCAATATGACATCAACTCAGGGAACGCCCCCCTTCTTTAAAAATATAATAGTTTGACATGAAAGCATAGTCTTATGGGATGCTACGCCCTTTATCAAATCAAAAGCCTTTATTGTCATCATACACAACTGTGTATAATGAAATGGGTGAAATATTATGACACAAAGATGCTCTTAAATGGGTCAAAATGGTTGAAATCGGTCCCAAAAAAAAAAGTCTTGAACTATACCAGGCAGTGGTGGCTTTGCAAAGGTGACAAAGGCACATACATAGGTGACAATGTCAGAAAACATTTTCCTTTAGTTGTTTCTAAATATTTGTAATCAAGAATTTCCAATAATGACTATGTAAAGTGTGGCCAAATCGTGGTGCAGAGGTTAACTCACCTGTCTCCCGTGTTGGCTGCCTGGGTTCGAATCTCAGTAGAAAGTGTTTTTCTTTAGTTTTTTCTATACATTTGTAGTCAAGACTTTCCAATAATGACAAAGCAAAGTGTGTCCAATTTGTGGTGTAGAGGTTAGTTCACTGGACTGACATATGGCCAGCTGAGGGTTCAAATCCCTATTAGGCAATATTTTTCCAATTGTTTCTCTATATTTGTAGTCAAGACTTTCCAATAATGACAAAGTAAAGAGTAGCCGATTCGTGGTGTAGAGGTTAACTCACCGGTCTCCCGTATGGGCTGCCTGGGTTCGAATCTCACTTGAAAGCATATTCCTTTAGTTGTTTCTATATATTAGTAGTCAAGACTTTCCAATAATGACAAAGCAAAGTGTGACCAATTCGTGGTGCAGAGGTTAACTCACCTGTCACCTGGGTGGGTGGACTTGGGTTCAAATCCCTGTTGGAGACATTTTCCTTTAGTTGTTTCTATATATTTGTAGTCAAGACTTTCCAAAAATGACAAAGCAAAGTGTGGCCAATTTGTGGTGTAGAAGTTAGTTCATTGGACTACCAAGTGGACAGTTCAGTGTTCAAATCCTAGGTGGGAAATATTTTCCCAATTGTTTCTATATATTTGTGGTCAAGACTTTCCAATAATGGCAGTAAAGTGCAGCCAATTTGTGGTGTAGAGGTTAGTTCACTGGACAACAAAATGGACAGTTGAGGGTTCAAATCCCAGTTGGGAATTTTATTCCCAATTGTTTCTATATATTTGTAGTCAAGACTTTCCAATAAAGAGAATCTAAACTAAGGTATAGTGACTTTGTGGTGTAGAGATTAGTTCACTGGACTACGATGTGGGTATCCGAGAGTTCAAATCCCAGTTTGGGAAAAATTTCCTTTAGTTGTTTCTATATATTTGTAGTCAAGACTTCCCAATAATGACAGTAAAATGCAGCCAATTTGTGGTGTAGAGGTTAGTTCACTGGACTACCATATGGGCAACTGAGGTTCAAATCCCAGTTGGCAAATGTTTTCCCCAATTGTTTCTATATATTTGTAGTAAAGACTTTTCCCAATAATGACAATGCAAAGTGTGGTGACTTTGTGGTGTAGGGTTTAGTTCAATGGACTACCATGTGAGCAGCAAGGGTTCGAATCCTGGTCGGGAAACATTTTTGCTTAGTTGTTTTTTCATATTTGTAGCCGAGACCTTCCAATAATGACAAAAGGAAATTGTAGCCAATTCATGTCTTTTTTTTTAGGTCAAGAAAACCAACCTGGGCTTTCCCCCTTCCCTTCCGCTTCATCCACGCAAACAATTAATACCTCACACGCGCAAAATGGAGAGCGCGAACTAAGGGGAGGAGGTCAAGGTAAATCCCCAGGTGTGCTGCAAAATGCATTAAACTGGCGCAAAGCGCTCCAAGGCTTTTTGTTTGTAAATCCCACGTATTCTGCGGCGTACGCCAATAACGTCTTTTTAATGGATGTTTGGAATGCACGGTCATAAAAGTACCATTACGCCCCAACGTCTCCATTTGCGGGACGGCGCCGTGTTGCTGAGCCATCCTGACACGTGCTGCTGGGGAGCCATTAAACGCCATGAGTGACTTCGACTGGCCACAGATCAATGCTCCGGGGTCCTATCTATTACTGACATCCAATTATACCAATGGTTGCCCGCTTTGCACTGCCGCTAAGTGCTTTCGTCTCTTTATTGACAAGCTGTCAGTGGCACGCGTGCGGTGGAACTATTGGCTAATAATACGCTATCGATTCAGATGACCAGCTTGCTGTTAAGCTGGCTACAAGTGCACCGGTGGTCACAAAGTGAGACATGACAGCCGAATAAATGATTTTGCACGTTAATGAAGCGTCACATATCATTTGGCAGAAGAAAATTCAGCGTAGGGACATTGAGGACAAACAAAACCTTTATTATTGGTAAGAATATTGTCTACAATTTTTTCTCAGTGGCTTTAGGAAATTCAGATTAGACTTGGAACTTCATAAAAGTACTTGGTCAATCTTCATTACATCAGGTCACTTTCTTTAAATATGTTGCAAATGCCTTGGCAAATCCATAAAAAAATATTCTGTACAATCCTTTGCGGTAATTTCTAAAAATGCATTATCATATTCACCCAACAAAATTTAGGCATGCAAAGTTATTCTAAATAGCTGAACATGCCATAATATGTAGAGTATATATATGTGTATATGTGTATATGTGTATATATGTATATATGTGTATATATGTATGTGTATATATGTATATGTGTATATATGTATATATGCGTATACATGTATATATGTATATGTATATACAGGTATATGTGTATATATGTATATGTATATACAGGTATATGTGTATATATGCATACATGTATATACAGGTATATGTGTATATATTTATACATGTATATATGTGTATACAGGTATATATGTGTATATATGTGTACACAGGTATATGTGTATATATGTATATATGTGTATACAGGTATACATGTGTATATATGTGTACAGGTATATGTGTATATATGTATGTGTATACAGGTATATATGTGTATATAATATGTATGTGTATATATGTATACATGTGTATATATGTATATTTGTATATGTATGTGTATATATGTGTATATATAGCAACATTTTTATATATTACTATCCCCATATAAGCATATGTGTATGACATATTACTTGAACATTTCCTCCTTTATCAAATTCAACAATTATATATTTATATACCTTGAGCCATCGCCTTTCACATGAAGGTCATTTATGCGAGGTGTTGTGGGTCCCTTTAACACAACAGTAATTGAAAAAGAAGTCAATACACAAACAACCAGCCACACTTCCATTGCAGCAGGTGACTGAGAAAGAATCGATAGTTAGTTAGACACATTTAGTCGTTTGGCAAACACAAACCATAGTGTATTCATGCAGATGCTGAGTGGTGATTAAGCATTAAAAGAAGCCTGCCCCTCCATTGATTAATTCATCATTAAGTGCCTTACCTAGCGTGTGGAAGCCGAATTTGCAGAGCGATTGGAATTAATCATGTGGAAGAAGCAGCAGGAGGCGGGCATACTGGAGCGCTCGCATCTTGAGAAATTAAGCAGACAGATGTTAACAATCTATGAGCAAATATTAAACAAAGGCTATTCCTTTTTGTTTTTTGGTCCGGATGACTTTATTCAAAAAATACAGCACAAAAATACACACAAAATGGATAATTGGATTTCATACAGAGTGCAAAACTCAAAAAAAGAGATCATACAATATTAGTACACTTTAAAAAAAAAAAAAAGAAACTAGTTGATATTAATATTAGTTGTCATGAAAGTTCAGAGTCTCTAGAAGGACAGTAACAAGACTACCCACCTAGACCTCATTATTTTGTCTCCAGGTGAAATTGGAATTCTACATAAGGGCCTCATTCACACTGCAACAGTCTGACACCAGACATCACTCATACAATTGGGATTAGACATTGACAAAAAGAAAAAAAAGCAGCCGAAACGTTCTTCTTAGCTCCAAATAATAATAGAAATAAAAAGTGGAAACTCAAAAAAAACGATTAACCTGTATAAGACAGTTGATCAGAACTTGTATGCACCGAGTGGACATTAGAAATGCTACACCTGGTCGGACTGAGACAACAGCGGTGGTGCTACAACTGGGACAACAAGGCACAACAGAAGCCAGCAGTTATGGCTGTGCTAAAGTGGAAGCTTATAAAAAAAAAAAAAAAAAAGGAACCGAATAAGGCTTTGGAGCACAACGTAAACAATTCGCCCGCTCCGACTTTCTTAAAAGAACAGCTACTT
The DNA here is from genome assembly GCF_051989575.1 of Stigmatopora nigra. Classification (NCBI taxonomy): domain Eukaryota; kingdom Metazoa; phylum Chordata; class Actinopteri; order Syngnathiformes; family Syngnathidae; genus Stigmatopora; species Stigmatopora nigra. Next base: position 6,611,328 of record NC_135526.1, read on the forward strand.
TCCCAATCTGGCATTAATACATATTGCATATGGAGCTTGACAAAGTAGCGCCCCGAGTGGATGTGAAGGGACGTAATCTTATCATGTGCCTTCCAAGGGTGTGCAAACACAAAAAAAAAAAAAATCCATTCACGGTAGAGAAAGCATGATGGCTTTCATATTGAGCGTGGAAAGAAGGTTAATCAAGTTGGTGCCTCTTTGGAGTGCAACTGCACATATAAGGAGGATTACATGTGCTTTGCCACACAGGAGGGGGGTGGGCCGGGTGTCCTCTATTGCAACAGATGATAAATGAACACTGTTTCTTTAATACGCCCAGGGCGCGCCACTTTGGCCAAAAGGTGTTAAGGTCTTTTGGCCGTCCACCAGATTCCGAGCTAATTGCTCAGTGAACCTCGCCGTCCAGCTGCCCCCTCTTCCAAGGGGTCAATTTGTATAGTCGAATGGGGTGGGTAAGGGGGGGGATTTGATTGTTTTTTAAGCTTTTCCCAGACGAGGTAATCCGGCCAATCGCAAAGTGAACGCCCATTTGCCGAGGGCCAATTGTGTTGCTTCTCGTCCCAGATGGGAAATTTCAAATGGTTGGAATAGAAATGGAATATTTGTAGTTTCCCCTAATCTGATTTTGTCTTGGGTTGAATGGAAAAGTTAGTGGAGGACTAGTGAAGAAAACAAAACAAAACAAAAAACATCCTTCATACTATTCAGTAGGCAATAAAAAGAAAGAGAACGCACTATACATTTGACAAACGCAGACACAATGCACATTGACGATATAATTGAAGCCCAAATTATTCATACAGGCTTTTTGAGCATTTTTCTAAATGTTGTTTCTTTGTGTCAAAAGCCCCAAAAATTGCAGTATGGTGGAGAAATTTGACTTTTCCATTGGATGAAATGACCTCATCTTAAAATTTAACTGTACCATGTCTAGGAATTGCCAGACAATTTTCCCAATTCCAAATGATTAACATACCACAAAGAGACCATTCCATCCTCACACATATTGCATTCATACGTCTATACCTGTTCAGAAAAGAAGTATCATTAAATCAAGGGCCCAATACTTCCTTTAACAAAAAAAAAATAGAAAAAAATCAACAATAATATACAATAAATTTCTATAATGACCACTCTGCTACAGTTCATGTTTGAGCAAGAAAGTCCAGGAAGTAAAATGTTTCTAAATTGTGACTGATTTAAGAAAAAAACAAAAACGCTCTGTGCTCTGATGGGAACCTCTGGTGTATAATTCAATTCTCTTCTTGGCACCACAGCAGTTAGATCTTCATGGAAAGTGGGGGGGAGAAGTTCTCATTTGTATGGAAGAACCGAGTTAGGTGAGCAGTGTCATTTCGACCCGCTCCCGTCATCTCTTCCCTCCCCTTTGTTGAGCAGTCCCTTTGCGGGAGGAGGCGACATTAAACGATGGATCCGTCCCTGTTCTGGGCAGGGATCATGACAGGGATGCCCCCCATTCGACTTAGATTAGGCCCCGCCATCCTGGGAGCGGTGGGCGGGGGTAAAGGGGTGTGGCTGGGAGGCCTGTCTTCTTCCGACGAAGGGATCTTGTCGTATTGGGGCTTTAGGGCGTATTCGTGTAAGTTGGAGGGCGACATGGAGCCCAGTGAGGAACGCTGGCTGCCCACGGTGAAGCTTCGCGCCGTGGAAACGCGACTCTTGGGAGGCGGTACGTCCTCTCTGTGGAAAGCACAGTTAATACCACGTTTACCAAAAAGCAAAATAAAAATATTCACATCCTTAGGCCTTTCTAGAAAGGTTAGGACGTCCCTGAATTGGATAATTCTCTTAAATGTTCATTTCCAACAAAGACAATCACGTAAATCGAGTCAAAAGCTCATTCGAGGCAAAAGCTCATCAGTCCTCAATAAAAATGAATTTGACACTGCGGCAATTAGTTTGGCTCCGCTTTCATAATAAGGACAACAGTGAACACCCAAGAAGATGGGTCATTTGAAGAGCAACACGCTTGGATTGATTAAAGAGCAGGGGAAGGAATCATTGATTAAATATTCAGCTGATGAGTAGGTTTGGATGGGCGATGTCTACATTGCCGCAGTCGCCCAAAGGTGGAGTTTGATCGAGCAAAAACGGCCATGCCCTCTCCTCCCTCTGCAGCCACATTAACAGCTAATAAGCGGCATTAATCCAGTTAAATGCTCCAACAAACAGAGCCCGAGGGGCCGGAGCTTGTGTTGTCCATTGCATCATGGGGTGGTGGTGGTGTTTCAGCAAAATGTGCATTCTAGACAGGACCAGTACTCTAATCCTCTTTGTCCTACACCATGAGTAGTGTCACATTGTGGTCTTACAGATTGGGGCGGTTTTGGAGTGATAGTAAGCCCGCTGGTTGCAAAGAGCCCCCGGGCCGGATGGAGAATGGGGGGGTTGGGAGGGAGGGGGCTTTGCAGACATGACACAGGATCCACAGAGCAAACAAAGCTTTCAAACTGATTACCACAGCTGTTTATTTGAGGAGTGGTTAAAAAAAAGAGAGAAGAAAAGCGCTGATGGAGAAAAACAACATTTTCATGTTGAGTGGAAGCGGGAATGTGGGTTTGAGTGCACTTTGATGAGTGTTTCGGTGTGGAGAAGAATCATTAGGAGATGGTAAAAACGGCAATCCAACCTGAGAAATATGCGAGTACTTCCGATGGAGAGAAATGACTATTACTACTCTGGTGACAAATGGGGCTTGTCATCTTGCTTTGCAATTTATGTCATTTTAAACGTGGTGTTTTATTACATGTGACTTTATTTGGTTATTTACTCGCCATTTGTCGTTTTCATGGTTGCTTTTACAGCGGAAATGTTTGCATTTTTAATGTTATCACATATTGATGGCATTTAATTTTGTTTAATCACTGAATAACTGAGATTTATATTTTGTGCAGGTAATATGTATTTATCTTTTTGGGGTTTATTTTATTCCTACGTTAGCAGTTTTAAAGAACATAAAGATAGCTTTTTTAACTGGTAGATTTAAAGTGTATGTAAAAAAAAATACTACAGAGTAGTTACACAAATATTCATTGAAAAGCGATGTTAATTTTCATCACTTAGCAAATGGGGTTTTCCATTTTATATTAAGATTAAACTAATGGATGTTTAAAATACGTTTTAGTGTGCAAATTTCTTGCTTGTGTGCATTTAGTTTTACAGTTTATCTGACCTGGGGTAAAATAATCCGTTTGAAAAACATTAATAGTCTACTATATTTGTGACACTGTTCAGAATCTGCCAAAATACTCCATTTGCATCTATGTATAGATATGGTCTTCATAGGTGACAGATCAATCTCAATTTTTCCCCTCGATAGTGCATCTTAAAAAAAGCCCATTTCCATTATCTTCCATAAAGTATACATCCCTCTTAACTTATCAAAGAACCAAATCCCCTTAGATGTGAGTGAGCATACCTTATCTCATTGCAAATTTCCTTCTCATACTTCTTCCTGTGGCGAGCACGGCAACAGCAGAAGAGGATGATAGCAATAATGATGAGGATGAGGAGTACTGCAATTATAGCTCCTGCAATGATGCCAGCAGTGTTTGGAGCTGAGCACAAAGGAGAGGAAAAAGTTAGAGGATTTATGATTAAAGAAATATTCTTGGTGTTGCATGGTTATTATGAATCAAGCTAATCACAGGATATTTTCTTATTGGTAGTATATAATCCAAAAAATAACAATTACAGGTTTCAAGTTTAAATCATACAGTAAAAGTGACATTACTGGTTTTTTTTTTTTACAACAACAACAAAAATTACATGCAGCCACAAAACAAGACGTAGGAAGTCAACACACACGAGACAACAAATAAAATCCATGATCTGGATACTGTACTTACGAGGTGTGATATTGAGATGGAGTATGCATTCTTCAGTCCCGACCCGGTTAGACGCGCTGCAGCGGTAAGTACCAGATGCGCTGGCAGATGCGTTCCTCACATTAATGGTACCTGCCACTGGGTCTGGAGTAAGGACAAATGATCGACCATTAAACACAAGAAGCTAAACGGTTCAAATGCAGTTTCGGTTGGCGGAATGGTGTTAGCATTACCCATCACAGAAGAAGCAGGGAGTACATTTCCATTACTGGTCTTCTCCCAGCTGTACTGCATTGGTTTGGTGCCCTCCTGAGATGTACACCTTAGAACAATGTCTTTGCCCTGTTGAGTGAGTCCTTCGGCGTAGCACCTTGGCTTGGATGGCTTGACTGTGGCAAAAAGGGAGAGTTGTAAACAGCAATGAAAGAAACTTGAATGTTGGCTAACTTGTGTGTGCCTGAAATTCTTAAGTTGATTGGTTCCCTCAGTCAAAGCAGCACTCGTCAGCATAATGAGAGTAGTAATCAGAGTAATTGATACAGCTGCTGTCATTACAGGAGATGTCACTCAGGATAATGGAGATGAAGAAAGGACGGGGAAAAAAAACACAAGTGCCCCAACACTTGAGTTTGGGATGAAGAAACAGCTTTTCCATCTTGAAGCAGAATTTGTACAAAGACCCCTGGGTCAGTTGGCGTGTTGGCAGGAGATGAGATGGGGGATTCAAAAACAAACACTGCTTCCAAATTAAAAGCAGACCAACTCCAGACAGACTGTCAGCCAGGCATTGGGGGGCGGGTACGCAAAGTGAGAAACGACCCAGGATTCAAGACTGTGCCATATTCTGACATCACAGTGTGGTAATGAGTTCAACGAGAGCATGAAATGGGTCTCTCCAGATGAAAACCAGGTGTCAAATGGGAGGGAGGAGCCTGGCTGCTAGGATTAACTGTAGATTGACAGTGCCTGAGTGCTCATAGTAATATTCTAAACACACATTGGATCAGGACAGAGAGAAATAAATAAGCTAGCACTGATGGACAGATGGTAGTGATGGAGGCCAAGGCTGAGCTATGAATATCAGACTGCTCTTCCTGCTGTTGCAATGAACCTCCACACACATGTTGCGGACGAATGGCAAATGTCACAGAGCGATGACATTCAGAACGCATCTTTTAAAAGGGTGAGAGTGGATGTGTCAAAGGGTTGTAACGCACAGCGTATCACATTAGGAATGCAATCCAGAAAGGATTTATTTGTTTGAAAGATGAGGTTAGAAGGTGGGGTGGGGGGCTGCAGGGCAACGGAGGGATAAAGACTACAGCCATAGAGCTAATCTGGCTCTGTGAAAATGAATAAAGTGCTGGGATTTACGAGTTGCTCAACACAACTTCAAAAGGGCAATTGTGGAATTGGTAATGATATAGTTGGAACAAAGCCAGTTGAATCAGTCACCCTTGGCTTTTGACTTGTGTGGGCATTCCAAAACATGAACTGCTTGCAGCGATTGGCTTTTGTTTTTGTCTTCCAAATTTTAATCTATTTTTCAGCAAGTGTATTGAAAATATATTTCTAAGAATTCACCAAAGCACCAAAGAACCCTCAAATCTCTGAGAAATAATGTGGCAAGCTCGGCACAGAAGCATTTGGCCAGTTTCGACCAATCGTCTTTCCGCCTCACCAGCACCATTAAATTGGATGGGGAATGTCGGTAGACGGTCATTTTCATCTCTCTTCAAAGATGTTCAATTGGATTAGAATTTGGCTGAGCCACTCAAGGACATTCACCAAGTTGTCCTGAAGCCATTCCCATTGATATCTCGCCTGTATGCCTCCAGCTACAAGATGAATTGTCGCCATAGCTGGTGTCAAAAGGACTATGAAACATGTTTCCATCCTTTATGTCCCCCCTACATTGCTACATTTATCATTTAAATCCATTCTGAATAGTACCCCAGTTCCTGCCGTTGAAAAACATCTCTAGCTGCCTCATGCTGAGGAGTATTTTCCTTCACTGTCAGGATGGCCAATAGATAAACGGTACATGCTTCCTTTCAACAAGAGATCTGGTGTACACCCAAAATAGGTTTGTTTTTGGTTCATGAGATGAGAATTTTGTGGACTATGGTCTGAATCTTCCAGGTACCATTGGGTAAAATGTAATTGGGCTAAACAAGTTGCTGACATTCCATTTTTAGCTGCAGGTGGGTACTCCCTTCCTCTTAACGTCAATGTCCTGCTTGAAGCTGAGGACAACGCAATGGATGCTACCTCCTGTAACGTAATATAACACGTGACACGATGTGCTCGCTTCTTGTCAGCGTGCATGTATTCCTAAACATAGCGGTGTATGTGGCAGGACAAAGCAACACCTGGTTGGCTGTATATATTAACATCGACATGTTTGTGTTCCTGGCAGCTTCCACACTGTGACAAGATCGAGCTAACTGTAAAATGCAGAAAAGGCAACAAGGTGTCCTCTTCTTCTCCTTGTCATTGCGTCTTTGCTAAGAACATTCTAGGCCCTGGGGTCAATTGCTAGAGACCTGTCAGAGATGTAGCCTACGGCTATTTCGAGCTGGCGCACTGTCACACGCGCTATTGCTTCGAGATGTCAGCATATTAACCGAGATCAGAGCTGGGTCACATAGTTTGTTAGTGGATGGGGTTTTCTGCCACAGCTTCTTGATAGATCCAATAGCATAAGAACATGCAGGTGGTGGGAACCAGTAGAAATGCTTTTCCTTTAATACAAACACTTAATGACTACTGGTGTGCGACCAAGTACAGTACCAAGTTGAGGGAACGCGATATCGTTTCCCCCTGAGGGTGGGATTAAAAAGTAGCATGGTACGAAGGAGAAAGAGTTTCATTAGTCTGAGAATAGCAGAGACTAAAGCACTGAAGCGGTTTCTCTGCCTGACCAAATAGTGCCTTATTGCCTTTAGGAGAAACATTTCAAGGCTAAGTTCCTCTATCAAATACCATCTGCTTGAAGTTGAAATGAAATTATTATTTTTCCTCCCCAAACATCTTTTTTAATTACATTTCATTCCTAGTTTGAAAAACTAACATACGGGAAAGTAGTTTAACAGCTTGAGGGATGAATACAAACAGTCCCTGAGAAGACAAATTGTCAAAAGGTTTTCAATCGTTCTGAAGTGAGCAATATCTTGAAAAAGTCTAGTTGTGGGGGAAGTGAAGTCACATTTGGGTGGCAAAAGGAACAGCCATTTTTGGAAGATTCCTATTAAAAACCCCCAGATAACAGAGATACGATAGTGGCACAATGCAGGGCTTATCTCACATGAGTGGTCCATGTAGATTGTTGTTTCCCATACACAAAAAGCACAGTCACTTTTGACATTGGCTCAAAGAACCAACAGCTTCACAAAATGACCTCAAAATCTGCGACTGTTCAGTCAGTAATTGAAATGTGTTAAGAAAAATAAAACATGTTCACGTGTGACGGTGAGCATTGTACTAGTCTCTAATTTCGTTTAAAAAATGCGTTATTCAGACAAATGTTTAAAAATGACCTCAATATGGAGGTAAAAGATGATCACTTTTGACAATCAGGGTGGGTGAACACTGGATTGTAACACGAAGGGGTCAATGGACTACAGCCTCTGGGAAGGGTATGTTCTCAATTTTAGTAGGGATTAAATCAAAACAGCCAAGCGAGGCAAAGAGCGTGTGATTCAAAACATTTCTACTGCATACAGAGCAGGGTCTCTGCCCGGTGAGGAAAACCAATGTTCAAGGTATACCTAGTTTGGACAGATTTTTTTTTGTGTGCTTTTGTTTCACTTACCCATTACAATCAGCAGCATTTTTCGGCTACGAATGCCAGGAGCCTTTTTCACTTTACACTGGTAGGTGCCAGAGTCTGACGATTTGAGGCCTGTCAGGTTGATGGAGGCGTCGCCATTTTTGGGGTCGGCCAAGTTAAAATGAACTCTACCCTTCATGGGGGGATAGTAGTCATCGTAGGCCCGATCACCTGAGTACAGGATCACCTGGTCACAAGAAGGCATTAAGAAGTTAATTAATATAAACACAATTATTAGGGTTTTGGAAAAAAAACCTGAAGAATTTCCAAGCTATTTAGTATACTGTGGAACATAGTCAGTAAAAGTACACAATAAAAGCATAACTATGAACTGGTTATTCTTTCAAAAGGAATGATAAGATGACAAGGAAACAGCAATTTACTGCCTTGGCTATGGGATGGGAGAGATAATACAAATAGATTCAGGAAAGGCTGGATGGAGCAGTACTTAAATTGAATTAAAATAAAGGTCGTTCCAAAGGATATTACACATCCAAGCCTTCAAATTATTGATATTCCACATACAAAATACTAAAAGATACATGATTCTGGCTGAATGTTATGTAGTTTATTGCCCATAATTGATTAATAGGTAATAAAAAAAACTATTATGATAAGTCTCGATATTTGCAATAGTAGAATGACCCATAAAGTTGAATCTGAGTGAGAAAGTTACATGTACAGCAAATAGTTTTGCAGTCTTCCACATAACATCGATGAACAGACCCAATATTTACACAGTGAAATAAGCTGTTGAGCTGCATTTTATATACTATATTGTATCCATATTGAAAGTCAAAGGTGAACTACCAATACCATCCGCAACGGAATCAACAGTATATATCCATGCAAGTATAACTACTATATTTTTGTCCATGTATTGTTGAAAAACATTTGGTCTGTGAATTGGGAACGTTATCTAGAAGAGTAAAAGCTTTTTTATCTCACAATGTCCGTCAGTCTGGCCTACTGGGACCAAGGTGGAACAAACAAAGGGGCCAGTGTGGAGGCAAATCAGCACCTGCTGTGTCAACAAAGGACAGACGACCATAATGACGTCCACTCCGCCATCCAGCTACATAAACACATCCACACTCGAGGTCTTAAGAGTAGCATGAAAATGCTGAAAAATGAAAGCCAGGTGGAGGCAAAAGGAAAACCTGTGGCTTGGAACATTTTTTTCTCACAAGTCCATCGGGAGATGAAACAACAGGGCTTTCTCTGCCACGATGAGCACAAGACATTCATAGCGATACCCCAGGGTGGAAAAGGGAAAAAACTAACATGACACAAGATATAAAACCATTGTTATTGGTTGAGGCAGAACCCCCAAAGGAAGTATATAAGACAGAATAAATGGCACACCGGTGTGCTTTCCTAACATAGTTGGAACAAGGAAAATAGGGTTTACCGTGTATGGAATGGAGTAATGGTTGGTGACTGGCAAGGAATGGCATTCATCTTGTATGTATTGGCCTAAACAGGTTATTCTATTAAAATTCCGCTATGTTTTGAAGGGGGAGGGAAATGAAAGCTTTCACTTTCACAGAGAAACAGAACAAGGGTAGTAACAACAGTAATACATGAGACGAAACCACAAAGGAAAGGAAATTAGGTGAGCTCAGCCAGAAAAGAATTTGAACTCAAGTATTTACTGTTGGACAGAAAGGAGAATTATTTCTTTCAAATTGTACTACTTTATAACCTTGAAACTGTTAAAGTCCTACAAAGACAGTTGAGAAATAAAAATAAAAAGAACAAGACAAGCTGATGGCGCATTGCAGCACTTATTCTCACTTTGCTTAAATAAGCAACCACCTGGCCAGGTCGAGGCATTCTCTGTGGACATCCCAGGCTGCAGATGTTAAAACAAAGGTGTACTTTTTATTAGGCGTACACACATATGGGGTCCTTTTTCATGGGATGGTGTTGCTTAGTGAGGAAAAAGTCAAGCGGTCCATATAATAGAAAATGAATGGCTTATAAGAAAATCTTTTTTTCTGAATGAACTGCCTCAGTTATGACAAGAAACATCTTTTTTTTTTAAATAATAATTGTCCAGGTTCCCAGTCATGGCCAAGCATCTTTCCATTTAGCCTGCAGGTTGGCAAGAAGAGCTGGAATGCACACGGCTGCTACTGAAGGCATCCTTGGCATCTCTTGTTCAGGCCCAACAAAGCGACTTACGTTAGCTACGCTTCACTAGCTGCCAAAAGACCTTGATGATATGTGGGTTATGTCAGATAGAGGGGATGGGGGGCAATGCTGAAAACACTTGGGACAGAAGACCTCAAATATATGCTTCAGTGGAAGGAAACAAACATTTTTTTTGTACCTCTTTGAATTCCTGGTCAACCTGCCATGTTTTAACACCTTTGAGGACAACAAGGCATGCAAATCATGCTACTGGCTATAGTTTTAAATTCTGTACATGCTATTATCTGGTAAACTAAGGAACTGGGAAACACTTGCTGTGTAAAAACAAACAAGTAAATGGTGTTCTCATTGGTAAAACTACATCTAACAAGGTTTAGAATATTGCGAACAGAATCTAGGAGCTTCTTTGCAGGGGTGTGTTTGTTGCAAAGATTCAAAGCTGTGCATAATATGGCTTACTACTTGATTAGACTCAGTTCTAATCGTTTTTGTACAAAGACGTCAACAGTGAGCATTATAATAGAGGAACGGTAAAGTCCAAATTGCCCCAGATTTAACGAGTTGACCTTTTGTACAGGGCTCACCGTCAGATCACACCAATATGAGGTACAGTAACAAAAGTGTTTCCATGGCTACACCAGCCTGGAGGGCATATGGCGATTGATTGGAGGCCTGAAGTTGTGTAGTTTTCCTTTTACATGGCAGAGAGCCATTCGGAAAAGGGAAAGGAAAGACACTGGCTTTAATAAAAAGACTCTCCATCACCCCTACTGTGAGTGTGTTTGTGTGTCTTGGGTGTGTGAAAAAGAAAAGGGCACAATAACACACTTGAAAATAAAATGTGACTCAAATGATATAGTTGCATACATACTGCATGTATTAAAAACCTTCATAAAATACACACCTAGAGTTTGGCTTTGTATCAAAATCACCTGTGTTTGATGTGTAGTCACGGCACATTAATGCCAAAACACACACTGGCCAAATATCTAAACTGGAGCAATGTTTTTACTTAGTGAGGCGGTCACTTATCGAATAATACTGTCGCTACACTATGGGTAATTTTGTACATACCACTTTGTCTTCCTTTTGGTTGTCAGAAGACAGGAGGCTCCATTCAATATCCAGCGGTCCAGAGTCATCGGGTCCTAAACTGAATTTACAATCCAGCCTTACACTTTGACCACTGGCTTTTTCAATGGATGTCGGCTCTGTGGAAATTATCTCCAGTCCGACTGAAGAACCTGTATGGACACACAAAGAGAAGACGAGTGGTAACAATTGCATGGGGCGCACGTAACACCATCAAAGTGGCCATACAGTTGTAGGGATGCAC